>NC_054755.1:19802874-20402874 GCF_018143015.1 Lytechinus variegatus | reverse complement strand
ACATATCTAAACATATCCTTCTGTTTGGATTTCAATTTAAATCTAGTGCCCTCTCTCAGTAATATTTTTCATTTTCATCAAAAATTGCCATATGAGCATTTACTTTACACAGCTAGTAATGGGAAATTAGAAAGCTACTGACTAAATTATACAGTGTATCCTGAAATTTTGATCCAATTCCTTTCATGCCATAGGCATTCCATATAAACAAGACAACAATACACAGACAAACTATTTTGAATGGGTACCTGATGGAATTACAGTCTGATGTAAAATCACCAATTTTATCCAATAAAACACGTTATTAGTTAATATCCTTCACCCCACAGCTGCTTGGGACACATACAAGGATATGATCTAGTGATGAAATGAAATATTGAAATTCATTTTGAGGATTATCAAAACTAAGGATAGGCTTCAATAATTGAAAGATATTTATGCAGGGAGCGTAAGGTCGCAAACTGCCTTCTCCAGTGCGTCTCAAAAAAACACACAACTAAACTTAAAATGCAACTTATTAAAAGCAAATAATTCACATTTCAGTGGTTATGTATTTGGCATACTAGATGGAAATTATTCTTCTTTTAATTTTGACATTTTATATGGAAAATATATGATATTTTCAACAAGGTGTGTAGAAGGTGACATTTATTATTTTCATCATTTCAAAAGAAATTAGAATATCAGTAAGAGGGAGAGTACACTATGAATATGCAACGAAACAAGATTATTGTAGATATTGATGGAACAAGGGACATCAAGCTTATTTAAATCTTGTGTATAATAATGTTTGTATATATGCATTTGATTTATAAGGGAAAATAGAATAAAGAATATCTTAAAAAATATCTTTCAAATGGCACCAAAAACTTAGAAAGCTATTCGAGCTAGAGTGAGCACTGCCCCGCCACTGTAAGGGGTATGAAAATACGGAATTAGCCTTTAAGCTTTAGTTCAGTTTAAGAGAGGCGAGTCGTTTGGACCTTCCACAGTTAAGGGTGTTATGACAAATTACTGATCATTTGTAATTAGTTTCTGGTTTTTTGAGCGAATGTCATGAGATTCTTAATTAGAATTCAATGCATGAGTGAACAGGAATTGCAATTTAGGTGAAGCATTTCACCTTAAAAATAATCGTCTAAATTGAGTTTCAATCAGAGTTGTGTAATTACATGACTTACTCTAGAAGGTCCATCAAGTGTTTGATGAAGTCACCTTGACCAAGCAGGAGGTATCTCCTCATTGCCTGCAAAACAACAGTTAATATGCAATGAAAGCCAAGAGCGAAGGCTTCATGAAAACCGTGATGAAATATATTACAACAAAATGATGTAAATAAAAAGAAATTATTAAAATTCATATACTTGGTGAGGAGAAAAAAAATAAAGTAATTATGGCTAAAAAAAGTGCAAGTGGGTGAGTGCAGGTGATATATCTATGTATACATAAATAAGATTTTTCAACAAAGCTTTACAAAAAGCAGATGGTTTAATATCATGTGTCAAGGGTAATGAAGGCATTCCAATATTCCTGGGCCATAGTGACGTGTGTAGGACCCAATTGGACTTAGAACCAGATGACAAAGGCCTAGGAACTAACCTTGAGGTGTTCTAGGAATTTGAACTGAGTCTGTAGGATGTACAGAAGTCTCTTGCTAGTATCTCTGTATTCAATATCAATGACTTGTTGAAACGAGCCATCCATATCTTGTTGTAGCAGCATCTCGGCTTGAAATAAAAAAGAGCGAAGGAAATCTTTAAAAATCATTGGTTCATAATGGAGTATACATGTTGGGGACGAAATCAAAGGCCTATATTACCAACCCAGGTTTAATTTAAAATCTGGTCAGTGTTTCATCAACAATTTTGTCCGACAAGTTGTCAGATCTCATATCTTTCCTAAATTTTGATTGGCTGAGAAGCACCTTTACTATGGTAATTATCAGATAAAACTGGACTTGTTGGATAAAACATCTGACAAGGCCTTTCATGTTTAAAGTGGTGGTTTAACTCTGGATAACCAATTGTGACACAAATCTCTGACAGTGCTGGCTCGTTTTACCGGCTCATTTCTCCCTCAAACAATCCATTGCTGTCATAGAAAAACTAAAATGGTTTTATGTACCATACAATTAAAAAAAAAGCATAGCAAAGATGAGAAATATACGATGGTACACAAAACAGTGACATTTTCGACTCCCAATAATTTTAGCACAGAGTTAGACCATGGATTCAGTTACTTCAGAATACAGGCCAAAGAAGTCATTAAGTAGTTGGCACCACAAGGGGCTACCTGACTGGGCATACATGTATCAACGAATGTAGATGTAGATGTCATCAGGGACTTCCCCTTAAAAAACTTACTGTTGGTAGCTATTGGTTTGTGATGTTGATGTCATCAGGGACTTCCCCTTTAAAAAACTTACTGTTCTGGTAGCTATTGGTTTGTGATGTTGATGTCATCAGGGACTTCCCCTTTAAAAAACTTACTGTTCTGGTAGCTATTGGTTTGTGATGTTGATGTCATCAGGGACTTCCCCTTGATGAGGGTGTGATCCTTGCAGACTTGACGTAAGAAGTTAATGGCTTTCCCGATTGAGAGGATCTAGATCAAATGAATAAGTGTTTGGTACTGCAAAATCAGAAAATAGCATTATAAATGACATACTGAACTTTTTCGACGTGCTCTCATCAGAGTAAAATCGCTTGAATGAACAGAACGCTAGAATGAAACAATAATAGAACCGAAAAAGACAATGGACACTGAACGACGAGCTGGGATTGGGTGTTAGTTTGGCTGGATGTCTCCTTGACAACCAATTACAGCTCGACGAACAAGCTTCAGTGTGTTCAGTTTTAATGCAACAGCTAATACAAGAATGTTGCACATCTTAAAGGACAACTCCACCAAAACAAATGTTTGTTTGAATAAAAAGGCATAAAACTAAAAGTATATATTTGAACCTGACATATCTAAAAAAAATCTTCAGTGATTTGTGAAGTGCTAGGATTTTTTTTGTGACTCTCACTACAGTAGGATTCAGATCATTGTGGAGCGCAATTGCCAACAAATAAAACTGCAGCTTGGATATTGTACAAATGATGTGAGTGCATCGGTAGGATTTGTGAGCATTTGAGGTAACTATGAAACAGCTGAGTGGGTTTAGACTAGTTTCCATAGTTACCGCATGCCCTCTAGTCCTACTGATGCACAATCAATCCCGTGCATCATTTGTTTTATAGAATAGCAGAATTTTTTGCGAAAAATACATGTTTCACAACCATGCATAAGTAACTAGTTTCCATAGTTACCACATGCTCTCTAGTCCTACAGATGCACAAACAAACCTGTGCATCATTTGTTTTATTTTATTTTGTTTGTCTTATTTAATTACTTATGCATGGTACCCAAAGCTTTTGGAGTACCCTTGGAGAAGGATGGACCTACCTTTCTTGCTTGCTCCATGGTGATAAATGATGGAATCATTGACTTCCGTAAAGAATACTTGTCATGCCAGAGCTTCTCGTCCTTGACACTAGGGTCTGCGCCAACGAAAAACTGTCAAAAATACCCAAAAAAATTACATAAATTAATGACATAATCAGAAAACTATAAAATTAATCCCTCAAAATTATATCGATTACATATTCAGAAAACTAAAATAAATACCCAAAATTATATTAAACATTGACATATTCAGTAAACTAAAATGAAAGAAATATCCTCAAAATTTATATTAAACTCTCTAAAATATTCAGAAGGCTGACATAAATATCAGATCATTCAGAAACCTGTTTTTAAAAACATACAGCCAAATTATTGGGATTATCAACAGGATTCGGGTCACAATTTTCTTTTTCAATATCTACTGTTAAAAGGATTCTTGACTGCACACTGTCAAAATTTATAGCTATGCCACTGCCATGTCTGATAAATCTTGCATACTCAAATCCGATTTTGAGAAAACCATTAAAATAATCTAATCACGTTGTTAAGCTATATGCTGATATTATATCATAGCAAAAACAAGCAATACCCCATTGTGGCCCAGTGGATTAGTCTTTAGACTTTGAGACAGATGGTCGTGGGTTCGAATCCCAGCCATGGTGTTATTTCCTCCAGCAAGAAATTTATCTACATTGTGCTGCACCTTGACCCAGGTGAGGTAAATGGGCACCTGGCAGGAATTTATTCCTTGAAATGCTGTAAAAGGCTGTGGGGCTAAAGCCAGGGTAATAATATCCAATGAAGCGCATAGGAACGCATTTGGCAGTTATATGCGCTATATAAGCATGTTGGTATTATATTTAACCAAAGACCATTGTCATTCCTATATGCTTGCATACATACATTGTAATTTAAGTTTGTAGCCAGTCCTTAAAACCGGTTTATTAAATTACCACAAAATTATAAATTTGAAGATGTATAACCTCTGTGATCTTTGACCTTAATGATATACCTACTTCATTGTATTTATCCTCTAACTGGCCATCAAAGATCCACCTATCTAGCATAGTCCGGATTGGGAAAGCGACAAGCCGTAGAATGTGTTTTATAAGGAGTCTGGTCGAAGGGTCACCGTGTAGGGTGTAGGAATGGATAGCAGATGCCAACGCTCCTCCTTTTTTATCTAAGAAAGTAAATGGCAAAAGAGAAGACGGAAAGGGGGCGTATATGGTCATTGAGCTTTGAGAGAAGTTTTAATCTATTCACTATAGAATTATTTAACCCCCATAGGCTTTGTACAGGAATACTTTGTGAAGTGATGGGTGAAGTTTTAACCCTAAAATGACCGAGGGGGGGGTCAGGGATGGAATCACCATCATCATCATCATCATATTAACATCATCATCACCATCACAATCACTGTCATTACCACCACAAACACTGTCATCATCACCAACATCATCACCATCATCACCATCATCATCATCATTATCATCATCATCATCATCAAATCCTTCCCTTACTCACCTGTACAACCATCCACTAATATGGCTAGTTGTTTCATCCGATGTATAGGATCAAATGTCCAAACGTTCAGACGAAACAAGGAAAGGTTGCTTGGTGAACCCTCATCTAAACCAACATCTTGTTCTTGAAGTTGCTATAAAGATCAACCAAGAAACACAATAACTGAATGTTCCATTTTCATGCAATATAAATGTTTCTAGGTTGAGACAAGGTACACCAAAGCAGAAATAAGTTTAAAAATCAATGATCCTACAACATAACTTATTCTTGGAGTATTCATTGGCATATAATGCAGCTTTTGTGGGAGCAGGGAGGGTTCACTGAGAAGTGATCAAAAAGGCTGATACGTTGGTATCCATTCACGTTCAAATTCTATGAACAGCACAGCAACCAGTAGGTTATGTGCTTGTAAGAGACAACCTTTTTCCTGGCTTCTGATAATCCAGGAGTCTTGATTTTCAAGCTATTTGACTGTTTACCCTTATAAACAAAAAGGGTATTCCTCCTAGGCCTCATTGAAATGGGCATTTCTTCAAATTAAATTGACAATACTGACCTGTGCTTCAAGGACAGCTAGCAGTCTATAATATTCAGTAAGCTCCTGCTGTAATGCTGCACATAGGCTCTGAAGAAAAATGAAAAAGATAGTAATGAATAGAATAGCATTTCATAGCATTCCTTCTGCAGCTCAACCAGATGGAGTTTCACTTCCACAATGCATTCAAGAACACATCAAATTTATTGAAAATTACAATGAACAGCTGGGAGGTTTTTGTCAAAAAATGGTAATCCGGAACAGCGATTTCATCTTAAAGTGACCTTACATTGCCAAATCATGGGAAATTGAATCAATCCGAAATTTGCAAAAGACCAACTGACTTGCATAATATAATCCGTCCGTCATGAGAGCCTGTCGGACTAATGCGATAAAAGTTTGGACAGCATGAATTAACTCTTGATTGTATTTACTTCGGGTTGCCGCAGTTCTAGTTTCCAACAATCCTAATTCCTACACTCTTAGCAGGTCTCTTGATTGCTAAACAAAAATAAATATCCTCTTTGAAGTTACATGTTTCTATGTGAAAATACACATTTTACTTCTGGTTGGTAAGTCTACTACATGTAACTATTGCTCTCCTGTATTAGAACTCCCAGACATGCTAGTGTCTACTACATAACACCCCAAGGTATACATCCGAGTGAAAGACTTTAATCCCTTCTCCGTTCTGAGATTGGCCTTGGTTTCCCCATGATTTGTTTCAGAGCTGACAAAATATTGAAAAACATTTCTTGAATGTTTGCATGTATTGCCCAGGTGTTTCTCAAGTACAATCTAGCCTTTCCCTGTACCTCCCAGTCCCTGTCCATCTCAAGTACATGTACTTCCAACAGTCACCCAGTTTTTTTCCCTGTACTTCCTACATGTACCTGGGCAGGAAACACCTAATTTTCCTTGGAACTTGCCAACCCCTGCTTGGTTTTCCATTTCTAATGGAATTATCCTGAAGGTTATGACTACTTGTGTTTCGAAGAATTTTTACTTAGAGAGAGGAGCGTTGTTGGCAGAGTCGGTAACGCGTCTGCCCGTCGAACCAAAGATCGTGGTTTGAGTCCACCCCAGGCGGATGACTGAAGGCAGTGTGTTGTGTGTAAACGTCTCTCCCATGTTTCATAGATGCAGGCCATGTTATAATGGAAAACACTCTGTCCTTCGGATAGATAGTTAAATGGAGGCCCCATGTAGAGGACAGTCACCACCTTTGCACGTTAAAAACCCACTGCACTATTTGTATAAGATTAGGGGGAAACCCTGGTGTAGTGGTCCACCTGCATTCCCCCCAATCAGTTATATCGGGAAGAGAGACCCGCGGGTCATAGTGATTCAGTTCGCTTTTCACCTTCCAGGCACAGGTGACGCCAAACAAATAATAAATAAAGAAGAACCAACCTGACCGACCAGTCCAAATGCTTTGTCCTGGTTCCTTGCATCGATGTATCTTCGAACCTTCAGGTACAGCCATCCCAACTCCGACAGCTTGTGCACGAGGTCTCGACAGGATCTAGGAACTCCCAACTGTTTATTCGTAGAAAAAAGAGAGAATTAGAAGAGCTAACCTGACCAACACATCCAAATGCTATGTCCTGGGCTCCATAACACAAAGGTTTGCGATGAACTGCAAATATGAAAGAAGCGCACTAATTGGTTCCTGGTCAGAATTTTAAACCAAATGCACGTGTAACGTTTATATTGATTGGTCAATTCATTTCTAGCGATTGATTGCTAATCTTTGTGTTACTTGCATCGATGCACCTTCAAACCTTCAAGTACAGCTCAGGTAAAATGCAAAACAGATCGTTTTAGAAAAAGTGCAATACCATTTTACATTGATTTACTTAATTCTGAATACATTTTTATTTCATAACCTTGAAATCAACTCAAGTTTTTGCCATTGTTTAGTCTTCATTTCAATCCTTTTTGAATTTTTAATTGTCTGATATCCATCACTTTTGGTATTGTATTTACATAGTTTCTTCCATTCTATTTCATTATATTTAATGAATTTTTATGCACACTTGCTCTTTAAAAATTATTTATTATCTACATGTGAACATTTTATTGGAAACATGCTAATTTCAGCCTTTTGACTGTGTAACATGTATTGTTTTTATACGAAATAAACCATGATTGAATTCAATTGAAAGAGTCTCTTTTACTACTTCAAATTCAAGAACGTGGATTGGCTTTGACCTAAGCCAGCGCCTCTCAACTTTTTTTTACTCGAGGACCACTTTGACTCTCAGATTTTTTTGGAGGCCCACCTACCCAAGTTTTAAGAAAACATCCATTTGGATGAAAAAATGTTTCGTCAAGTTCTAACACAAAGCTCTGACCACATTTTGAGACCCAACAGTTTGAGAACTAATCTACATTCGCAAATGTCCGGTAAATGGAACTACATACGAACGCACATGTGGTTCAAATTAAAGTTAGATCGAACGATCATAGCTAGTGTGCATGCTTTGCGACATGCATGATACCTAAGAGTGCAATAGTTGTTTTTTTTTGACCCATTATATTCCGCCAGGTGAAATATACTCTATTTTTTCTTTAGCTATTTTTTTCTCCCTCTGGGGTTCTTGCGGCCCACCTGAGAGAGCGTTTGAGAAGCGCTGGCATAAGCCATCTCGGGTTCCATGGCCCGTAATCTGAAGTCGGGTTTAACTTAGACCATGGTCTAAGTCTGTGCTAAAATTATGGGAAGCCAAAATTTCAAAATGTTGTTTTCAGTGAAAGCTTCTAATGTTTACTATGCTCTTACTAATTCTTTAATGGTGAAGACAACTGTCATACATATCCTTCCTCTGCAGTAAATAATGTTTTGGGAGTCAAATGAGCTGATACAAAGAACCTATATTGTTAGAGGTTTATTTAACAAATGGCTTTCCATAATAAAACCACAACTTAAAATCAGAGTTAGAATACGGGCCCATGAATATACAGAGATGCTAACTGATAGCTCAAAAAAATCCTGAAAACCCAGGCCGGGGGTCCAGGGGCCCGCCCAGGGCCCCTGGCGGGGTCAAGGGCGAAGCCCCCTGAAGCTGGAACGTTTTCTTATTCTTTAGAGGGCTGAAATCATTAATCTACAGTAGTACATAACAAATAATTAATGACATAATAAACTTCATCATAGGCAAGAAAGGTGCTCAAAAAAAAAAAATCATGTAACCCGTACTCATTACGGTACGGGTTAACCTGCTGCGGGTTAACCCGTACTCATTACGGTACGGGTTAACCTGCTGCGGGTTAATATGCTGCGGCCAATGGGTGCGACTCGGGACGGGTGTATGTAGCAGCTGGGGTGCCCTTTTTCACTCACTGTACTCATCAACAAGACAATCCTATACTATTGAAAATCCATAAATCACAATTTCTATCAAAATGATGGATAGTTCACACATATGAATTGATGAATACGCACCAGAGAACACATATTTCATGGTAGCAAATAGGTTTTCAGCTGAAATCCCGCGGCAGACAACCAATCACTCACGCAGCAGCAGGCGATTGCAGCCACATCGGGCCGTGCTTCGAGCGGTTCTACCGGGCGATCGCCCGACTGGGATAGCGCTGACACCCGTATCCCTGCAGGGTATAGGGCGGCGTTTGCAACTGCTAAAATGTATTGCTCGCGCGTACCGTGCAAGTACAGTACCAGCTAAACTTCATGCTGCGCACAACGCTAATAATTTTCCGTCTGCGCAAATTGGCCATCCAAAATTGAAATTGCGCTCTCCGTAGCGAACTCCGTGACAAGATTTGGAGGGGAAATTTTTACGGATTTCACTTTGACAATCAATTTTTTTTTCCGGAATATTTTTCAGCAAAGGAAAAAATCCGGAAAATTAGCAACTCTGAATATAGAAGTGCTTCCAGACCTCTCTAGCAAGCATGCGAGTCTTCATTACACTAATGCTATAAAGACTCTTGTCTTTCTTTAGAACACTGATGCAAGTGGCCCGACATCTCCCTCTTCTTGTTGCGCCCTGTTTAGGCTCCCGGACGGAGAATGAGGGGACTTGCAGAGATAGTTTCAGCATGCCAGAAAAAGTCTATCATCCCACAAACTCTATATTATTGTGGCGACCATCATTCTCCAGGGTAACCCCCCATCCATTCTACTGGGAAAAAATTTACTAATCGATTGTTCTACAAATGCAAATGGAACCGTCGTAGCCATAGGAAAAGCGGCCAGTAGTCTCGCTCTGCCATGCAGGTGGAACAAAGATAAACTTTTCTCCTTTTTTTTTTTAACTTTTGATTCTTAAGGAAATAGTGAGCATGTATAAAAGTAAAATGGCCAGAGGGGAAATGGAAATAATTGTCAAGAGAAAGGCAATGATAGTACATTGTAGCCCTGAAATAAGCAAAAAGAGTCTATACTTCAGGGTAGTCCCAAGACCCTCTAACAAGAAGCCATTTATTTCTCTTTTCCCTATATAATACAATACACAGGATTATGGTCAAATGTGATGTGGTTATCTATAAAATGATGTTGGTTTACTTTGAAAACTGAAAGAAAATAATGACAAAAAGAGCTATGAAACAAATCAGAGCATTTTACAATGCGTAGTTTATACAAATAGGCCCATATTCTGAAGTCGGGCTTAACTTAAACTCAGGTTTAAAGTTGTGGTTTAAGCATGGGAAGCCAAAAGTATCAATTTTTTTCAAAATTAAGTTGTGTGTTTCTTATGTTTACTGTGCTCTTTCCTGATTCATCGATGGTGAAAACAATAATCTATTTATATTTCCTAGACAATTATGAATGATTTGAGAGCCAAATGAGCTGAAAAATGATAAATATACCGTTAGTGATTTATGTAATGATTGGCTATCCATACTTAAACCACAACCTTACATCTGAGTTTAAGTTAAACACGACTTCAGAATACGGGCCATAATGTCTAAGAATGTGAACATAAATGGATCAATGAAATTCAATAGCCATGTTTTCATCTGGAGAGCCACCCATTGTTGACAGAATTATGATTGGTCACAGAAGGTGAGGGGGGTGAAGGAGATCCACCTCCCTCCCCCTCCCCTTGGCATTTTTCTTAACTCATCTGTATTGCTAGAAGTAGGTGTGAAAGTTACCTCTGATGATATCCTAAACGCATCAGCCGTTGCATCATACTTGATCATCTTTCCATCAATACCCTGAAAGACATAGATCAGATCATGAACCAACGTCTTCTCAGCTACTTCAAAGGAATCTAGCCAGATGAAAAAAAGACCATACACATCAACTATAATTGTACAAATAATGCACATTTATGATGTATCAGGGAAAAATTACTCGGAGGATCGGGTGATTTAGCCCCCGGAATGCTCAAGAGACCAGGAAACACTGAAAAAAAAAAAGAAGCCAAGGGGCCCGTTGCAGAAAGAGTTGCAATCAAACGCAACTCTAAAAATCATGCGCAAGTCCCGAATGCGCGCTGTTGATTGGTTGAAAATCAAGTTGCGCATGATTTTTAGAGTTGCGATCGATTGCAACTCTTTCTGCAACGGGCCCCTGGAAAATTTACATTACTTGCAAATGTTAAAGTTTATCCAATGTTGCAGATTTAGGAAGTAAGTTGTGGACAGTAGGCCTCGAAAATAAAATATCCATCTTTTTGCCTGTGATGTACTGTGGTGATGCAACAGGCTCAATACACTCAAAGGCCTGTATTCTGAAATCGGGTTGAACTTAAACTCAGGTTGAAAGTTGTGGTTAAAGTATGGATAGCCAATTGTTACATAAATCACTAACAGTAGAGATATCATATTTCAGCTCATTTGGTTCTCAAATCATTTATAATTATCTAGGAAGTATAAATAGATGGTTGTCCTCACCATCGACGAATCAGGAAAGAGCACAGTAAACATAACAAACATACAACCTAATAAAAATTTTGACACTATTGGCTTCCCATAATTTTAGCACAGAGTTAGACCATGGTCTAAGTTAAACCCGACTTCAGGATACGGGCCAATTTGTTTTAAGTTTCAGTTGGAAATTATCACGAAATGAAGAATATTTCCTTCTTTCTTGATTCTGAGAGATCCAATGATGTCACACTCAATCAACAAACATGAAATTCTACATTTGGGACTACAAAAATGCCATTGGTGATGGACACCAGCTGTAACTTGGTGGAGACCCAAAATAGCGTCAAATCCCCATGATGCCGAAATGTATTATTCTAATAACCTGTTAAAGGGGAATCCAGCCTTGGTCATAAAAGTTGTGTTGGGAAGGAGAAAAATAAATTAAACAAAATGGTGAAAGTTTGAAAGAAATCGGACAAGCAATAAGGAAGTTAGCGGCTGTTTTAAAATTGAGATCACTAATTCTATGTAGATTTCAAATTGGCAACTGAGTAAGTAAATTATGACAAGGGGCAAGGACAACTTTCCCATAGGCCATGTACTTTATTATCAGGGATTTGTGGTTTTCTCCTAAGTACCCATTCCCCTGGGGCAGTAATCTAAATATAACCCAGGGAGTATATTGTTTTATGTCCTCGTTTTATGTCCTCGTGAAAGAAAAATATAATTTGAAATAAAACTTTTGGGAAAAATGACATTTTAGCCATAATGTGTATTGGAGTACATGGAAGAGTAGTCCTTGCCTTACATCACTATCACATCCCGTATGCGGCCAATTTGAAGTCTTCATGGGTAAAGTGATTACCAATATTTACAACTTTTAGAAATTCATAATTTTCTTGTTGTTTGTCCGATATTGTTCAAACTTCCACCAATCAACTTGTCTGATTTTTCTTTTCCTTATAAAAACAGGTTTTTATTTGGGTTGGGTTCCCCTTTAACTGCTGAATTATGTTTTTCACAAAGGATTCCTACAGGGGACACCCTTTTAAATTAGCTATAAATGAGTAAAAGCAGCTCACCGTTTTCACCCTGGTCCTGACTGGTCCGATCTCTTTCAAGCATGCCTGGCCTAGCACCTGTATGAGTTCTCTTGAAGTCACTGTCTGCTTGTGTTGTGCTGTCTCCAATGAGCATGCGAGCAAGCCTTCCTCCAACAGAATGTGGTCCTAGAGTGTTGCCTTGGGGTACACCGGGGGTCATCATAGCCCTTTGGAGGTGAATTCAGATTGCAAATAGACCAGAGGGCCGTTTCATAAAGCTGTTCGTAAGATAAGAGCGACTTTAAGAACGACTGGTGATCCTTTCTTACGCACTTAACCATCGCCAATGTATATACCATTTACCACAAGAAAGGATCACCAGTCGTTCTTAAAGTCGCTCTTAACTTACGAACAGCTTTATGAAACACCCACCAGAGTACGATGGTAGGGATGTTTGCGTGATAATGCAAATTATCAAGTAGGTCAGGTGTGCTTTCTTCATGGTAGGACATGCAATAGAGTTATATGAAATACACAATGGACAAAAGCTTTGTACAATCATTAGAATGAGAGAAAATAAACGTTTTTTGGTACATTTTCAGTGCACTAAGAGTTTTACTTCTGTGACATCACAAATCTTGTACACAATGCCAATGGGCGGATCTCTACAGCATTATTGATCGCAATATCCAAATACTCATAACTTTATTATCATTTGTTCAATTTTTTCAAGCTCTCGTTGCTTTGTTTCTCTGACTTTTCTGTTTACACACAAGCTTGTTCCAATGGTATCATTCACATTTAAGATGGGTACATGACACAAAATATAATTATTATTATTACCCTTCTCCAGTCTAAATGCTAAGTGCCAATCTAGAAGGCAGACGGTATAGCAGTGTTGTGATGAATATGGTTACATGAATGAAAAACGAAGTAAAGCTATCAAGTCTTACCCTGGAGCAAAGGAATGAGGTGTTGGGCTGGGTCCACTTATACTGCTGATACCGCTACCTGCAATAATACAAGGTGATATATGGTGCATTAGGATATCACTAAACATAAACTAATGTCAAGCTTGATTTCTAAAGAAGCAGTATGGAAGATAATATACTGTGTATTGCTTAAAGATAAATGAAAGTAGTTGCAGTAAACGCTAATTCGATGTGAAAGTCTGTAACATCAAGATGAATTGTCACCATAACATCCAAGATCTAGATCTGGTACAGCAATACAACTCTCCCATTACTTTAGTATATATTTCATTTAAATTGCTTCTTCCATCACATCTATCAGTAGATCATACATTCTTTCTATAGGAGGGCGTGTAATACAGATTTTTTAAGAATACATCATGGATAAAGAGTTTGCATCACAATAGCAAAAGCAAAAAAGAGACATTTTGAGGGTATTTTGTAGTCCATCAAAGGGAAAGTTGTTCACATGTGACATCACACATCCTTTTCGCATTGCCAATGGGATGATTTCCATAGCATTAGTGATTGTAATATTCAAATGCACATAACTTTCTCATTATTTGTCTGATTTTTCTCAGATTTTCTTTGTTCTTATTCTTTGATTTTTCTGTTTCGACACAAGCCTACTTGTTTCAAAGTTTTCATTCCTCTTTTACTCATACTCACCAATGCCACTACTGAGATGGGAAGACTTCGAAGAGAGTGTACTGGAACTTGGTTCCCGTTGGAGAGGAGTTTGAGACGGAAGTATTGAGGAGCCGTGATGCGCCACACCGCGTGGGTCATCCCGGGTTGCATAAGGGGTAGAGGTAGCAAGCTTTGGTAACCCTCTACCGAATATCGTAGCTGCTGTCTTAGAACCCTTCAAGTTAAAACAAGTTTGAGAATAAATTGAACTGAATTTAAATCAACAATAACACAGACAAGTACTTGATTGAGTGTAGAAGACATTTAGTGAGCTTAAAAAAAGAAGAGAAAAACAAGGTTGGAAGTTTGGGATTCACTCAAGCATATGTACTCTTTGTGCAATCGCAGTGAAACTTTCACATTCCAGAAAAACTGGAGTTTAAAAAACCTGGATCTCATCTAAATTTAACACCTTCCAGTTGGACAGTATGAAGAAAAACAATGGATCTGTAAATAATATAAAATTTAGTTTTTACTTTATGGAGACTGAATTATTGTTAAGATATTCACAGAGAACCTTCCCTGGTGACATATCGTTAGTTTGGGGTGGTTAGTCGTATATTTAGGTCCTCATGTCTTGCCCCCCCCCCATTCTCTCAACACTGCCCCTGTAAATAAATAGGTGATTTCAAATTCATGTTGACCTCTTGGTCAACTTTTACAAGAACATAACACCTAAATTAAAATGAAGTTGGTCCTGAAAAGTCACTCGCCAGGTGTCGAGCCGTTAATATTGTGATCTTCATCATTTTTGTAATTTCAGAATAGGTTTTGGAGCTTGGAAATACAGTCCAAATTGTGCTTTCAACAACACTGAACTTGAAATCAACCATTTAACACATATGATCACAGATTCATGTACATACCAGTTGTTTTCCGCCTTGTTTCTCCTCGCTGAGTGTGAACAACAGGTATAGAATGGCCCATCTGTTCTTCAGTACACCCTAGAAGTACAACAAAGGATTCAAGAGTCAATCAATTTATACTAAGATTCTGATAACTGACTGGTCAAAACTACATCATGTGACACAGTGCAATCCCGTCTATCATCATCACAGGGTTTGACTTGCTTTCAATTTCTTCTATCAGACCTTATAATAGAGCTTGTAACCTTAGGGGCGGGGCCCAAGAGTTATGTCGCAATGTGCACAGCTAGCTGGCTGCTGCTGCTCGTTAGCATACACATGGCCACTGGCGCACTAGCCACGCCTGTACCAGTTGACCAGCAGCAGTAAAGCTCCTTCGAGAAATACAGTTAGAAAAGAAACCAGTATACCTCGAGAGTTTGTGTAACAATGAGGTATATAATATGAATACGGACTGCTCTGTGTTTGGATGATGGTGGAAATCATCACTTCAACTGTACCCATCATACCAGCCCTTCTACCATTCCTCAGCCAAGACCTTTGGGTAATACAAGGGCTAGTATGAAAGGCACCTTGAGAATAATAATTTACAATGATAATCCCTCCAAGTCAAACTATGAATTACCAAGCTTGCGTATCTTACCTGGGACTGGACTTTCCGGTGGAGTTCAGAGAATACGGCAGCATCAGACTCTCTTTTCTCTTTAGCCACTGTCACCATCAATCAAACAACAGAAAGGATCGGCAATACAAACAAAATCAAATAAAATATAAATGTGAGCAATTCACCAGAACAGTAGCAATCTATTCTCTTGATATTTGATAAATTTGCAAATACTTAACTGCTACAAAAGCATAGATGCAGAGCTACCAACCTGTACTGACCGCACAGAAACGTTGTTAGCGCTAACAGTGCACTAACAGAGGCCCTGTTACAACCGGTAATGTGGCGGGGATGCCTAATGGTACAACAATGCATTGCTTCACATCAAAATAAATGTTTTGACTTAGCAATCCGAAAGATGTGACTGAGCTTACTGTTAGCGCTCTGTCAGGCTAACAAAGTTTCTGTGCAGTCAGCAATGAACGAGAACATTTCAGTATTATAAAAGGTGAAACCAGTATTTTGGTGAGGAAATCCCATAGCCATAGGACAACACATAAAACTGAAACTATAGAAACATGTATTTTGCACGAAACCGTCAGTATTCTCATTTTTTTCAGTACTAAATACAGAATATCCATTCTACTCAGCAATCTGTGGATGGTTATCCCTTTTAATTACATGTAGTCTTCAATAATCAGGATAATAAGAATCAATTACTTTTAAAACTAAAGAAGCAATAAATCATTCCAGGGATTAGATTAAAGGGGAAGTTCACCCTGAAGAAAACTTTGTTCTAAAAATAGCAGAAAAAATAGTAAAAAATATCGGTGAAGGTTCGAGGAAAATCCGTTAAAGAGTAAGAAAGTTATTAGAGTTCAAAGTTTTGGATTTGTGACGTCATAAACGAGCAGCTGCCCCATGTGTTATGTAATATAAAATGCATGAATTTCAAATTTTGTATGGTTCCTGATGACTTAATTTGGTTTTCTTTTCATGATCGGGTGTGAAATGATTTGTCTATTGATATACAAAAGGTACAGTGAAAACCATTTTCAATTTTCTGAGAAAATGACATATCATTGATTTTTTACCATTCGCCATGTAGGAATGCTGCTCGCATATGGCGTCACAAATCAAATAATTGAATTTCTAATAACTTTTTAATTATTTGGTGAATTTTTCTCAAACCTTCGGCAATATTTTTTCTGCTATTTTTACAATAAACTTTTTGTCAGGGTGAACTTCCCCTTTAACCCTAAAAGGACTGGGCTATTTAAGATGTATTGAAGACTGGGGGCCAATGCATGATGGCCCCCCCCTTCTGGTCTCCGCCACCGTCCGCGCGATCGCGCCGAAATTTGGCACACACATTCTGTACCACATAAACTACAAGCTAGTAATAAAATAAAATTCTGGAAATAAACATTTTTAAAAATAAATATGCAAATTTATTCATGAAAAACATTATTTGCATATTCACAACCATAATTCACTTCAAATTTTCTACTTTTTTTCAAATGTCATCTTTGTAATCTAATTCAAAGGTTTCCATATAGAAAAATTGCACAAGCCAATTTTTTCCTTATGTATTTCTTTGTTTTTTATAATTTCTTAAGTATTTCTCTGCTGTTTTCATCTTTTATTTTCATTGTTTTTCTCCATGGAAATTATTACAGACCATGTAACAACTAAATCAAACCCTAAATTAATTAAGCAGACCAACTAGAACAAAAATTAATCACCCTTTTATGAATTTCATCTTTGTACACAAAGTAGAAAATGAGCCATTTTTGGCATGACTTCGCCTCGTAAAAAGTCATGTCACGTCGCGATGGTATACCTGTATGTCGCGAATTCGGTTTCAAAAGTTGTGTGAGACTTCAAAGAAAAAAGTGGTAAAATTTTGCGGCGCTATCTTTTTGAGTTTCAGAAATAGCGCGTGAAGCGTAGAGGGGGGGGGCATCAAGGCCCCACCCCCCAGTCCTTTTAGGGTTAAGACGGATAGAAGGAAGGACAAACAGACGGACAGGGGCAACGCTTAATGCCCCTCTAGACTTCATCTGTGGGGGCATAAAAGAATTAATAATAATAAAAACAATAATAAGTCTTAGAGCAATAATGACAGTAATAATTAAAACAATAGATGAAAATCTTTAACTTACATTTACGTTTGATTCTTTCAGCGACCAGAAACTCATCATTTTCAATGGTAGGGGTCAGGTTGCTGAAATTGGAAAACAAACCAAAAACAAAGACATGATATCGTGTCAAAATCAATAAAATAAAAGCAATTTGTCAGTTTCACTATACATGTACAGAAGTTGTTTCCTAATTGAGACCTCACTACTTCGTAGTTAATCCTGAGAGACAGAATGGTGAACAGTGCAACAGCAGGCATTAATTTTATTGTGCACCTCAATAAAAAGTTTATTTGAATAAAAAAAGAGAAAAATCCAACAAACATAACACTGAAAATTTCATCATAAGTGGATGTAAAATAAGAAAGTCAAGAAATTTTTAAATTTCGATTAATTTCACAAAACAGCTTTATGCACATCCTGGTCAATATGCAAATGAGGGAACTGATGACATCACTCATTATTTCTTTTGTATTTTATAATTGAAATATGAATATTCAAATTTTCTCCTTATTGTCCTGTGAAACAGGTTTATTTTTCTCTGAACTTATGGAATACCATTGTGTATCATTATATGGTTCTGTCAAGTTAGTCATTACTGTCAATTCTGTAAAAATAGAAATGTTGTATAATTCAAAAAATGAAAAACAACAGAAATAGTGAGGGACATCATCAATTCTCTCATATGCATGTGACTAAATTGTGCACAAAACTATCTTGTGAAAAATAAGCCAAACCTTAAGTTAAAAAGTCATAACTTTCCTATTTTACATCCGATTTTGATGAAACTTTCAGTAATATGCTTGTCAGATTTTTCTCTACGGATGCAAATCCACATTATTCTGAGGTGGACTTGACCTATAATATTACGTATTCCACGATACAAGATGACTTGTTCACCTTTCTTAAACCTCTATTTCTTCCTCTGCCTTTTCTTCTTTGTTTCTCCTTATGCTATCTTTCTTTTCTTTCTCTCCCTGTGTCTTTTTATTGTAACAATAGCATGATGATAAAAATACTGGTGAAGGTTTGAGGAAATCCATCAAAGAATAAAAAAAAAGTCATAAGAATATTTTTGTAAATGCTATGTCCAGAGATGCCAAGTTCAACAAAATTTTATGCGTGAGATTTTCATGACTCGACGTCTCTGTGCGCGTGCGACTAGTACTTACACTCGTACGTTGCGAAAAGTCGCGCGCGTAACGCGTCCGCTCATGAGATATGGGCTTCAAAACGGTTCAAAACCATGCGATGCACGCACGCAATTCATCGTATCACGTACTAGCTGTGCGCTGACTGCACTCTCGATTCGTCTCGCGTGCCGGGCTAGACGCGAAGGCGGTCGGCCAGTCGTATAATCTGGTGAATAATGCTACTTTTTCTCTTTTTTTTCTGTCGGGTCCCGATGCGTGAATGCGTGAGTCTCACGCACAATGCGTGAGACTTGGTAGCTCTGTATGTCATACACAAGCAGCTACCCCATAAATCATGTTGTAAAAACAAATAATAAATCAATCAAAATTAAAATGCAAATGTAAAAATTAACTCATCATGAACCATTAAGAAAATGAAATTTATGCATTTCAAATGACATAAGACATAGCGCAGTTGCTCCGTTATGACATCACAAATCAAAAAACTTAAAATTAAATAACATTTTTTCGTCTTTGGTGGATTTTCCTCAAACCTTCAATGTTTTTTTTTTCTTGTACTGGCATTTTTTGTACAACAAACTCTTTGTTAGGGTGACATTTCCCTTTAAGGTGCACCCCATATGAAATCTTGTAAATGCTTGACTTACCTACTGATGATTCTGACAACATACTGAAATTGAGCCGATACATCATCACCTAAATAAAAAGGAAAGTTGACAACAAAATATGTGGGACAGTGCATTAATATTGTACATAAAAATACCCAACCTTTGATGGAATTCTGTGCCTTCTCATTCCTCACCAATTATGAATTTTCTTCCAGAGCCATTTGGCACATTTTGAGGTCATTAACACAACTGGTAATTATCTTTAATCACCTCGTACATGATTTTCTTTGTGCAGTGCAGCACTACATCAAAGTTATATCTTCTTAAAAAAAAAAGGTTACAGACCGACCAGCCGACCCAGCCTTCCGATTTTGGCTAAATCAGATCCTCAATTATTTCTATTCCCATTATTTGAAATTGAAATAAGATTTTTGTAGATTAGAACACCATTTTGGGGGTTAGAATTTGATTAAAGGTAACCAAATTTAGTCCCTTTTCATTTCAACAACCTTGCCAACATGGTATCTCACAAGCACAATAACAGTTGACAAGTTCTGTGCAAATTGTTAATAAGTATAATATGTATTTTTTTATTTTAGCAGTCCACTGGGCTCCGTAACACAAAGATTAGCGATGAATTGCAAATATGAAAGAACTGCACTGATTGGTCCCTGGTCAGTATTTTAAACCTAATGTGCGTGTAACATTGATATTGATTGGCCAGTTCATTTAGCGATTGATTGCTAATCTTTGTGTAACGGAGCACAGGTCTCCGCTTGAAAATCATGGATGGTCACCATTCAAACAAAAATCTGTTAAAGGCCAACTCCACCCCAGGAAAATACTGACTTGAATGAATAGAGAAAAATCAATCTAGCATAGTGCTGAAAATTTCATCAAAATCAGATGTAAGAGAGGAAAGTTATGACATTTTTAAGTTTTGCCTACTTTTCACAAAACAGTGATATGCACAACTAGGTGAGTCAGTCGATGATGTCCATCACTCACTATTTCTTGTTTTTTATTGTTTGAATTAAAAATATTGAATCATTTATAGATTTGACAATAAGGACCAACTTGACTGAACAATATAGTATTAAACAATGCTTATTCCACAAGTTCAATGAGGAATTAATTGTTGCACTATTTGACAATGAGAAAATTTCATATTTCATATAATAAAATACAAACAAAAAATAGTGAGTGGGTGACATCATAATCTCCTCATTTGCATACCAGCCAGGATGTGCATATAACTGTTTTGTGATATTAAGCGAAACTTTAAAATGTCATAACTTTCTTATTTTACATCCGATTTTGATGAAATTTTCAGTGTTATGCTTGCTGGATTTTTCTCTTTTTATTAAAATCAACTTTTTGTTGAGGTGGACTTGTCCCTTGATTTGATTTATTTATTTCCGTTTCACAGTAATATAATGAACATAAAAATAATATGGTAAACATAACAAAACAAGGTCGAAGATGGCCCTTAATGACTCAGCCCTAGTCCCGGGTGATTCAACTTTGTACAGCAAAAAAGCAATATTTTGCAATAAAAATTGTACCTTGTTTCTTGTTGAGTAGAGTTTGTACCATTCTTAGTAGGAGTCCAGCAGGGCTGTTGTCCCCATCAGATGCTCCGGGGTTAGACATGGTGAAACTTGCCATTATCTACATCACCTACCAACAGATAAATCGAAGAGAATCAGGAGGTCAAACATATGATGCTATGTACAGGGTAAAACAAAAATGGTTAGAGTCAAGTCATCTTGTTTTGTCTTGTCTTGGGTTAAAGATACCAGTCATGGTTAATGATCTCAAAATGAGTTTGAACTGACTCCAATGAAATTACCACCAAAGTGTTTGTATGTATAAAAAATACAAGAGTGTCGTTAGGGCGAGCACATAATACGCCCGCCTGTAATGCAGAAAATGGAGTTATTGGTCAAGCAAGAAAAGTGGAAGGTGGCAACTTGACCTACATGTACATGTATGACCTTTTGACCTAAAAATCAAAAGGCTTCCTGGGATCCATGCTAGTATCATATACAACAAATTATATGAGCCCAGGTTAAGTTAAACTGAAGTTATCACATTTACAATGACTGCAGAAGGGTAAGATGAAAACATGTCACTGTGACCTTGACCTTTAACTTTTTGACGTCAGAATCAATAGACTTCCTGGGATCTATACCAGTCTCATACACTCCAAATTCTATGTGCCTAGGTTAAGTTGAACTGAATTTATCGAGTTTACTAGGAAATAATAATGGATGGATACCCAGCATGATACCACCCTTCCAAATATGGCACTAATCAGTAATCACTATCCGAAACATCGGACTTATCAACCGATTGAAATCAGAAATGTGTGCTGTTGACATGTGTGTACTCGTTTTTATAACAATGTCGCCCACAGCTGAATGAAGACGTCCAATGTTTAGAGCAGAAAGAAGTCTGTTTGGAAAGTACATGTATGTAAATTATCATTATTTACCAATTTCTATATCAAAATTATTGAAAGTAATAATCAAAATCTGCATTTGCGCTGCTAAAATAAATTTTTATCAACAATTAAGCAATTATTTGGGGTCTAGAGCGCGAATTACATAGCTGAAATCGCGGCGCACAACACCAGGTGTCCGATATTTGAAAACTGCATCCCATTTTTGGCAAAAACAAGCTTAAGTTCTGGTCATGCTGGTAGTCGATCTAACGTTAGATCTAAGATTAAATGTAAGAGACTAAGTAAATAATTTCCGTTTACCATAAATTTTTTCAATTCTATTTTTTATGACATTATTTATTGTACTACCACTACGGAAATAAACAGGATAGGCCTAGGCCCTAGGCTAAATTTATTTGATTCAATACAACAGACAATTGTATTTTTGTTGTTTTGGTGTAATTCTGTGCAATACAACTTACAAGTGTCCGATATTTGGGCCATTTACGCTAATGTAAAACAAGTTAGAGCCTAGGCCTAGTTAACCCGATTGAGGAGTTTGCCTGCACCAACAGGAAGAAGTCAGAAGCACTCCTAGTACCAATGAGGTCCAAACATTAACATGTATGGACCTCATAGGCGACATTACCCAAAATTATGGGTTAGACAATGCTGTTCTGATTTCCAACCCAAGACTTTGGTAAATGTACGCCTTAATACAAATTGGAGTTAAGTGATATGACTTTCATTTGGTGGGAAGACATTAGAAATATTATCAAAATAGTTCAAATTAAAATGGATTATCATTAAACTTACATTTCAGGCCCTTTTTGTTGATTTTTGGTGAGCGTTCCACACAGCTGCGACGAGTGATCAACTCCGAAGTGATACGCATACTGGTCAGGTGATCGGTAGATTATCTTTTTGTCAGACGTTCATAATTTATGTTAAGCGTATCAATCTTCAGTATCTTGATTTCAAAGCATCAGTATTGTAAATAAAAGTCATTATTGTTTGGAATCAGTGACGGATCGGGGGGGAGGGGTATTTCTGCTCGTTCTCCCTTTTGAGATTTATAGTAAATATTTTGGCATTAAATATGTTATTCATACTAGTTATGTGCCCCACCCCCCTCCTTATGAGAATCACAGCATTATTTGTAATGGGGATATTTCGTTCATATTCTTGTCTCTTTTTTGCCTTTTTCTTTTGTTTGTCAAATTTTACTGGGAACAAATTAACAATATGACTTTCTATACATCACTTTTAGGGACAAACTTTTTTATCGGGTTGGGGGCTTGCCAAATATAACGGTGGAAAAAAATGACCTTTTTTTTTAGTGACAACATAAAAAAAATTGTCAAATTTTACGCGAGACAAAATGACCTTTGATCGTTATTAGTTAAAAACCATTTTCCGTTTTTTTTTTCGGGGGGGGGCTGGCAAAAAGCCGGGGTAATAATTGCAGGGCCCGCTGGGAGAACAGTTTTCGGAACTGAGTGGTATACCCTGGGTTAATATACCTCTATTTGTTAATATTATTATAATTTTTCAGTGACAACCTTTTTTTTCTTTGTCATATTTTATGCAAGACAAAATGACCTTCGATCCTTATAACAGTTAAAACATTTTTTTTTGGGGGGGGGCTTGCCATATTTTATGAGGGACAACTTAATGGAATTAATTTTTTTGTGACAACCTTTTTTTTATTTGTCAAATTTTGACCTTTGATGATTATTTGTTAAAAGCCAAATTCCTTTTTTTTGGGGGGGGAGGGGTTTGCCAAATTTTACGTGGAAAAAAATTACCTTCATTTCTTTTTAGTGACAATCTTTTTTTTTCATTTGTCAAATTTTACGCGAGACAAAATTACCTTCCATCATTTCTATAATTAAAACCTTTTTTGGGGGGGGGGGTTAACAAATATCACGTACACAAACTGGCTTTCCCTTTTCTTATTTTATTTATTTTTTTTTTGGGGGGGGGCTTGCCGAATATTACGCGAACAAAATGACTTTCATTTTGAGTGACCATTTTTTTTTTTTACTTGCCAAACTTTACGTGAGACAAAAAGAAAGGAAGGGAGGGAGGGAGGGAGGGAGGGAGGAAGGAAGGAAGGAAGGAAGGAAGGAAGGAAGGAAGGAAGGAAGGAAGAAAGGAAGAAAGAAAGAAATAGAGAGGGGGAGAAAAAGGGAAGACTGGGAAATAACCGGCCATAAAAAAGCAAAGGAAAAAAAATCATGTGAGAATCATCCCGAATGTTTTGTCAAAATCTATCACAAAATTGATATTTGTATTAAGTGACAAAAGTTTTGCTCGCTCGCATCTTTATTTGGTAGGCGCGTAGCTAGGGTGGTTCTTCCCCCGAAAGCCCCCCCCCAAAAAAAAAAGGAGGAAAAAGAGAGAAGAAAAAGCGAAATCAGCAAATGCGGTGTATATTATAACTTAGTTTATAATTGTTTTTCCTTCTTTTTTTTTTTGGGGGGGGGTCAAAACAATAAAAATCTTACCGAAATGTTTTTCGATAATTAGCTCTTCCCTCGCGATTTAATAAAAAATGGTAGCCATCTATAAGTTTTAAAATTGCTAAATATCCAGAGATATCATTACCCACCTGCTGATATAGCACTGGGGGTACACGATCAGGGTTAGGCCCAGTGCATGGCCCCGATGTACAACCAAGATAAAAAAGAAATGAAGGGAATTACCGGTAAAGAAACCAAAATTAGGAAAAGTGTAAGGTAAGATATCTGTCTCGAATTCAGATTTGCACGAAGGTTTTTTCTCGCTTGCTTCACTCGCTTGATACATATAAAGTAACTTTATCCCGCATGCCATATGCTGTACATTAATTGGAACTCTTTCTTTCTATTATTTTTTTTTACTCGTCACGCTCCTGCCACACAGGGGTTTGCCCTAATGATCATGGACAATCGTAAAAAATAGCATTTTCATACCATGTAACTGGGAATTTTTTTACTCTACCCCCCCCCCCCCCCTCCTCGATCCCTGTATCGATTTTGACTTGACAGGGGCCAATACCTGAATTTGCTTCAATTTATAAAATCATAGCGGATAGAACGCCTTGAATACAGGCCAAAAAGCCTAACGACATTGCTGTGTCACATGACAATCAGTATAAGACGAGGATGTGTACAATACAACCCTATGGCGACAGATCTTACCGCAGAAGTTGAGCAAGTTCCGGACAAAAAGGCTTCAATACCCCCACTCACACAACATGCGAGGTTAGTAATACTAACCTCGCACAACGCATGTGGTTTCATAGTGGACTTTGACGTTTTCATTCATCACACGAATGTGAGGGAATGAAAAACGCCAAACATTTCAGTATTTCTCCACTTTGGAATTTTGTTTTAATGATTTAAGTTTGTATTAAAGATGAATTGGAAATTATTTATAAAAGTGTTTTTATCGCTTACCTCCAAGTCTCAACCAGGATAATCCGTTCGATCCGTCCTTAATACTGCGGTGGAAAGTACGCAAACAACAATCGAAAAGCAATTTTTCGTATCGAACATTCTCAATTCAAGTCGTCAGCGCATAATAGGAAATTGTACCAAAAATCAACAGGTTGCATCTCATGTATATACTTATTGGTAAAGTACGCCATCTTTTGACAAGATGATGATGAAAGTGGATTGAACGAGCAAGAAAATAATGCTGATCGCCTAGAATGCAGCTAGCTTGCAACACCGTAAACAAAGGTACGGTAGGCACTTAAGAACCAAGTTTGAAAGGACACTGGTAAAATTACGTCTCTCGCGATGAATATTCATTAGATCGTGGTCGTGCGTGTTCAATACAAACTCTCTGCATGCATGCACTCAGTGTATTGAACACGCACGACCACGATCTAATGAATATTCATCGGCGAGAGTGACATAATTTTACGAGTATCCTTTCAAACTTGGTTCTTAAGTGCCTGCCGGCTTTGAAATAATATCGCGCGCCCTCTTTAGGCAAAAGTTGATATCAACGCTGATCAAGAGGCATCTACGTGAAGATCACGAAAAATGCTCTTATTTTATTAAAAAAACAGCAAAGAGAATTCAACAAACGATCCATATGGTTCGGTAAGTGTCATAGCGCAAATATAATGCTTAGCTACGATGTAAAGTCATAGGTATTTTAGTAAAGGGTGTGAAAGATTCGCGTGCACCAGGTGCATATGAATCCTTCACACACGAGACGATTTGAAACCATGAGTGCAATACCCCCAAGAAAAGAACAGGCGAGTACTATTTATACATTATATCCTACAAGTAGTATCTACATGATCTAGACCACTTGTTCACTGCTACCATCTGGCCTGTGGAGAATCTACAGGTAGGACTATGGTATGCCAATGCTGTATAGAGCACACACTCTAAAAAATCATTCAAATATCACTTTTGTGACCAAAATTACTAATTTTCATACAGTTTTAATTTATTTCTCATTAGTAATGTGGGAATAATTTTTGTATTCAACAGAGCGCTCAAAAACTTGAATTTTGGGCATATTTTTGTGTACGCCGCCCTCTATTGGTGGAAAGTGATATGGCAAGAAAATTTTCATTTTTTGATCTCTATTTTTAATTAAGAAAAAATGATATAAAGAATCAAATTTAAATAAGAGCCAAGCAGTATGAATTAACAGGTCTAATGGAAACTGTCAGTGTAAAAAAATCAAGCATTTGCCCCAAAGAAAAAGAGAAAATAAGCCAAACATTGCCACCCTTATTTTGTCACACATGGAGATATAACTGAGAACAAGGTTACCTTGTTCATTGAATGAGTGATCTAGACTAGGGTCCAGTTACCATGTGTTTTATTAATGGAGTTCCATGTTAGATCCATAAATTTAAGTCCAACTTCTAATTCGCGTGCACTCACTTTTTCTACACAGGAATTAATAGGCACGGTGCCTAGGCTAGAGTGGTCAGAAGCACTCCTAGTACCAATGAGGTCCAAACATTAACATGTATGGACCTCATAGGCGACATTACCCAAAAATATGGGTTAGACAATGCTGTTCTGATTTCCAACCCAAGACTTTGGTAAATGTACGCCTTAATACAAATTGGAGTTAAGTGATATGACTTTCATTTGGTGGGGAGACATTAAAAGTATTAATTAAGTAGTTCAAATTAAAATAGATTATCATTAAACTTACATTTCAGGCCCTTTTTGTTGATTTTCGGTGAGCGTTCCACACAGCTGCGACGAGTGATCAACTCCGAAGTGATACGCGAACTGGTCAGGTGATCGGTAGATTATCTTTTTGTCAGACGTTCATAATTTATGTAAAGCGTATCAATCTTCAGTATCTTGATTCCAAAGTATCAGTATTGCAGATAAATGTCATTATTGATTGGAATCAGTGGCGGATCGGGGGGGGGGGGGTGGGGGTGAGCATTTCTGGCGGATCGGGGGGTGGGGGTGGGGGTGAGCATTTCTGCCCGATCCCCCTATTGAGATTTGTAGTAAATATTTTGGAATTAAATACGTTGTTCATACTAGTTATGTAATGGGGATATTTCGTTCATAATTATTCTTGTCTCTTCTTTCTCTTTTTTAGCCTTTTTTTGCTTGTTAAAACCTTTTTTCCTTTTTTTTGGGGGGGGGGGGCTCGCCAAATTTTACGTGGGTCAAAATTACCTTCATTTTTTTAGTGACAATCTTTTTTTCATTTGTCCAGTTCTACGCGAGACAAAATTACCTTCGATCATTATTATAGTTAAAAACTTTTTTTTATTTTTTATTTATTTATTTATTTTTTTTTTTTGGGGGGGGGAGGTTGCCAAATATCACGCGAACGTTTTTCAGCTTTTACTGTTTTATTCGACTTATAATCAAATATTAAATGGGGCTTACCACAGTTTTTTTTAAAGTCAATTCATAAGAATATTCCTCCTCGGGATTTGAGCTTTCTTTCATGAAATATCAATTTTTTTCATGATTACCAAAAATACTTAAAATTTTTTATCGGTGTATGCCTATAAAGCTTTAGCTCATGCGTTGCGCCTGCCATATTTTAATGCTGATCAACTTTATGCTTTTAATGAATTCCTAAAAACAATAAATTCTCAGATCATCAATTTTGTCGCAATCGAATAATTCGATTGCGTCTCTCTATCAGTTTTGAATATTCATAAAAAATATCAGCTCGTGCTTTTTGCTCATAATATTTTGATTAGTAAATTCTTCTCTTATATAATCGAGTCGGATAGATAGATAACTAGAGAGAGAGAGTTGGGGGGGGTCCCTCAGCTACTTGTCCTCGCTTATTTGTTATTATTTGTTATTATGCTCATGTTGTGAGAGCTTTGTGTTTTCACATTTTTTTCTTTTTCAACCTTTTTATTGTCTCGGAGCTTCCCTCTATTTCTTTACACTATATAATGTAGTCCTTTTTACCTCATTGTTTCAATCATTGGCGGCGGAAGCCCCAAATTTTAGGAGGGGACAACCTAAAAAAATTTGACAAGCAAAAAAAAAAGGCTCTCAACCCAAACATTTTAGGGGGGACGTAGGAAAATAAATTGACAAGCAAAAAAAAAAAAAAGGTCAACAACAAATTTAGGGGGGAACGTCCCCGCTTCCGCCGCCTATGGTTTCAATTCTTTTTTTGTTCTCATTTCAATGAAAACATCATTATTAAACTGACGTAGAAGACTTTATTATGAAATTTTGACATTGTTTTGTTTCATTTGTTTGGCTTTCTTTTTTTCTTCTCCTCATCTTCTTTTTCTTCTTACTTTTTCCCTTTCCTTATTTTCTCTTCAGTATTTCATTCAGGTATCCGCCAATTTATACAACACCAAGCATATAGAGGCGGATAATCAGTGAGGGAGCATGACGGTGTGCCGCTCTAAAAAAAAGGAGGAATATTGGAAGAAAAAAAAAGAAGGGATGGGGAAAAAATAAAGAAAAAAAAAGATGATGATGGCAATGACGATGATGAAAATTATCTTGGTGATGATGATGGTTGTGGTGACGGTTGTGGTGATGATGATGGTGATGCTAATGATAGTGGTGATGATGATGATGACGAGATGTAATTTTGTTATTTTGTCTTTGAAAAAATTAAGTAGTGCAAAGTTGAATTCATTTAAAGTTTATTATGAAAATAGCAGAAAAAAAATTGGTATGCGTTCGAGGAAAATCCATCCCCCACCAATCTTTTTCAAAGGTAAGATTTTTTTTTTGCCCGGGGGGGGGCCACTTCCATTCACGAGTGGATACCATGCGCGACCATGGGGTCTCGAAAAGCACCCTAAACACGTAATTTCCATATTCTGAAAATGCACCCCTTAACAAGTATTGGCTTGTGAAACCCTACCCTTAACAAGTATTGGAAACAAAACGATACTCTTGGCAAATATTCCCTGAAATGAACCCCTAAACAAGTACAGGAATGTTTTATTGTTACGGGTCCTTCGGTCGTCGGCTTTACCTTATTTGGTTTAGTACGACCCCACCTTCTACACCTCGCGCAAATCGGACTCTAAACACGAAGTGTTGGAGCAAAAAGGACATCCTTTATAAAACATTTTGATTTTGTTTTATCATCCCCGCAAATTAGACCCTAAACACGACGGTTTTCCTAGCGAATTAATAGATACCCTTTTTTCGTTATTTTTGTGTTTTTGACACCCTTATCACGTTACGTAGGTAACGTGCCCTATCGTGAAAAGGACATCCTTTTTACGTTTTTTTTTGGTCGCGCATGGTATCCACTCGTCAATGTAAGTGGCCCCCCCCCCCCCCCCCCGGGTTTTTTGTGACGGCGTAGGCCTTTGCAAGCAGCTATTATTATGGTAAAAAAGTAAATGAAATGTCAAGAAATACATGATAATGATTTTTATGGTACATTTTAGTAGGCCTATATCAATTCATACTTGTTATCAAAAAGAAAAAAGTGGGTCGTTACGGACCATTAAAAATGGGAAATTTGGGCATTTTATATTTAGGATAGAGCAACTGCTCGTTATAGACGTCACAATAAATCAAGCATTCTAAATTCTATCAACTCCATTTTTTGTCAAATAACACCATCGATATTTTGAAATGATTTTTCTCATATTTTCATCATCTTTTTATCAGGGTGAAATTCCCCTTTAATTTACAAAACAGATTCGCAAACAATATCAAGAGTAGTGGGAGGCAAGGGTGGAAATCTAAGGTAGGGGACCAGGGGCTGGAAAACAGGCAAAAAAAAAACAAACTAACAAAAAAAAAAAAAAAGGAAGGTTTATCACCCCCAAAAGAAGGTCGTCTCGTCCAAAATACATGTTTTACTTCGATTTAAATGATGTAGGCCTATTTCTTTCCATCATATATAAAAGAACAAAAATAGTACTTAGTAGGGGGACATTTGATAATGTGCCCCCTACTATTTTGGGTTAGGGGGAAGTGTCCCCCTGGGATTTGCGCCCATGTGGGTGGGGGGTGTTGCACCTCCTTTCGGAATCATTATGGAACAGTGTGAATAGTCGCTGTGATTTCGATCTCATACCTATAAAAAAAATAGAACAGAAGAACGCCTTGACCACAGGCCAAAATGCCTAACAATTTTTCCGCGGCATTAGCGACTCTCGTAAGGGGCGCTCCATTTATAAATAAAGTTGCATGTGTAGCTGTCTATGGCAACAGAATCTATCGCAGAATTGAAGCCAGAAGCGTGGGAATTTTCAAGAAAATTCAAGAAAAGAACCGGTGAGTACCGCAGGGTGACCAGACGTCCCGTATTTCCCGGGATTGTCCCGTATTTTGCTCCTTTGTCCCGGCGTCCCGACAAACCCTTCCGGGACGCCTATTTGTCCCGTATTTCAGAATATTGAACAAAATGTAGTCAATACATTTAAAAGTGACGAATTTTCATGAAATAACCAACAGATGACGAAGCAGAGACAACAATTAAATCGATAACTGTAAACTTTTGCAAGTTCTGCGGTGATTTTCTTGCTAACCCAATACAGTACATTGTAAACGAACTGGCCTCCTATCATGCCTATACCCGTGTATGGCAGGCTACTAGACTAGCTATAGGCATGTAGGATCAGAGGAAATTCTCAATGGTGCAAACAATCTCACATGATAAACAGTTTTTCTACCAAAATAATCAAAAATCTGCGGGAAATTCTTAGTATTATATTATGGATTCTCAGATTAATGATTTAGAGATGTAATCGGAGGAACAAGTTATTGTTTCAGCTTTCGTTTTGAGCTTTGGTGTGGACGATGCCGTGATGTTTCATCTATTTTTTTTAATTTGACAATATGTTTCACTTTGAAATTTTATTCATTTCTAAAACATCTTACTTTTAATTTTTTTAAACACATCTAAAAAAAACACCACCTAATAACATTATGATTTTTGTTAAATGATTGGATTTTTTTGTTTGCTTGAAGTTTGAACTTTTTTCCTCTTTGTTTCTTTTCTACCCTATCCTTCCTGCTTGCCCTTTTTTGTTCCATCTCTTTATTTCCTATGTTTCTTTCCTGAACATTTTTTTTCTCTCCCTCTGTTCATTTTTCCTTCCTTCCTTCTCATCTGACTTTCCTTCTTTATCATATTTCCTTTTTTTATTTCCTTCATTCTTTCTTTCCTTAAAATGTCCTTGGCTTCCTCCTCTCCTGTTTCTTTTCGTTCTTTCTCTCCTACCACTATTTTCTCTTTTCTTCGTTCTCTCCTCCCTTCATTCTTCCCTCCCCCTCTTTCTTCTTTTCTTTATTTTATTTTTCCCTCTAATTCTTTTCCCTTATTCTTTCTTTTCCTTCCTTCCTTCCATTCCTGTTATTCTTCTTTCTTTCAAAGAATAAAGGAAACATATTTCTTTACTTCATTCTTTTATTCCTCTTTCTTTTTCTTAGCTTTTTCCCCTTTAATTCTCTCCTTTATTTTGTCTTTCACACATTTATTCATCTTCCCTTCTTTTATCTTTCTTTCTTTCTATATCATTTCAAAGAATGATATGGAAACCTTTTTTATCTCTTTTATTTTTTCTTTCATCCTTCATTTATTCTAACTTTCTGGGGTTTTTTTCTTCATTTTCTTTCCTTCTCAATTCATCTCTTTTCATTCTCTCCTTCATTCTTTCGTTCACCCTCCCTTTCAATTCTTTATATTTTTTCACAAGTCTAACACTGTGCGTGGGATTCTTTGTTGATCTTTGTTTGTCGATTGTCCCGTATTAATTTATTTTGTGAAATATGGTCACCCTGGAGTACCGATTTAACAGTACTAATCTAATTAGTTACATGTATTGAATTATAAGAATATTCAATTTTTCGTGAAACAAAGCTTAGTTCTAAGCTAGGGCGGCCCAAATGCGCGTGAGTGGAGTCCCAGTTTCTTAACACGGGTAAGTATTGCGTTGTCGCCTAGAGTGGTCAGAAGAACCCCTTTTTCCCCTTCTATTGAATGTCGCCGCAGACACGAAAGTGAATATGTGGGTCATGTACAATGTCTGGACTCGGGATCTTCGTCAAACTTTATATTTTTTATTAGTTAAAGCCTGAAGAAATCAAGATATACGTAAGGAGGTAAGAATAATCGAATTAATTCATATCTATATGGGTGTCTGTCTAAACAAAAACATGGTATAAAACGCAAAACTTACATTACAAGTTATTTTCAGAATCAGATACAGACTTCTCGTTCGTTAATTGACATCTCTCCAGGCTAGCGCGGCGCGAGTTTTTTTTTATTTTCATCAATCAGACCGTACCGCTCGCTTCGAATTCGCGCAATTCGACGCAACCGATCCACTGATCTCTATAAAAAAAATTTTTATAGAGATCAGTGAACCGATCTCATTTCTCGATTGCTGACGAATTGTGCGGATACATAATATGCGGGCGTGAACACATATCCATCAAGACAGGCATGGGGATGGCTTTTCCTCGAGAGCCCCCCCCCCCTTCTAAAATATAAATAGATGGATAAAATAAAACAAAATAAAATGAAAAATAAGAGAAAAAGAGACGGGAAAGTGGGAGAGGAATAGGGAAAGAGAGTTTTAAGAGAGACGCGGGGTGAATTGGGATGCTATATTTATCCCGCGGAATTATCTATCTGTGATGGAGCTTTTACTTTTGAACTTTTTACTCATTTTTTTACCACAAAGCAATGGAACTCGATCAAGAAGAAAAAAAAGTGTTCGGGTGAAGGGACAGGACAATCCCGGTCCCGGAACTGGTCGATCCAGAAAAAGGGTCCATGATTTATATTTTACACTAAATATTGGAATTCAAGCATTATTTACCTTGATTCATTTCTTGATAAGCTACTGGGGCCTGTTGCATGAAATGGTCTTTCGTAGAACCGTTCTACGTAAGAACGAGATATCGCTCAACTGTTTCACAAAGCCGATTTGGGCGATACGAAGAATGGTCCTTGGAAAGACACTCCAGACATGTCCTACGTACGTAGGCATGATCTTCTTTGCACACCGCCCGCCACCGTCGGCAATGAGAGAAAATGCGGTTACGGCAAGCCACACTGACATATCACCTTTAAACATATTTTTTAGGGGGTTGATGCGTTTTATCTGGGATGGCGCCAAGTTATTTTTTACATGGGGGCTAGTTGTCATCACTTTTCAGGTCGACAAGACGACCAAAACGGAAGTCATTTTAACTTCTCTGAGGGTAATGTAAGCCCAAATATTTTCAAAATATGTTTTCTTTTATTCTCCCTATACGTCCTATATCCCCACCCCTTTTCCATTAAAATATAACTAAACTTGAACTATGAAATGGGCTTCACTCCCTCTCTGACTCCTCATGCTTTCTCAATATAGATAATTATACAACATGAAAACAAATTTCTTAAAAAGTAATTATGTAAGTAAAAAACGTGTTTATAACGTTGAGCAAAAAAGACACAAAACTAAGATGTTAAACATGCTAAATAATTTATTTTTATTCATTTTCATTATAATCATTATTTTTGATGAGCTCGATTATAATCAATGAAAATCAATTCTTGAATGGATTTGGGATAACTTGAGATGTAACAAAACAAAGATCTGCAGAAATAGCTAATTGAATTTAAGATACAGATTAGGCCCATAGCTTACGAATCCATCACAATCATATAAATGAAGATAAGTTCACAAAGAAAAGATTATGAAAAGTCCATACGAAGAGGCGCATTTCAAATCGCAGGGTAGGCCCCAAAAGAATCACGTTAGTCATATATATTTTGTATATTCTTAAACCTTATATTCTTATATAAATTTCCATTAATTCAGTGATCAACTTTAAATATGACCAACGTTTATGATCGTTGTAATTTTTAGCATTATTTCCATTGCGGATTACACAGCTTTTTCTATGTTTTAATTATTATTGCGTAGCACTACTTTATTCACTTGGCCATGTTTGCAGCAATGTTCATATTTCCATTGTCTTCGGATACTCATCATGCAACTGAGGTATGTTTATACTCTAAACACTCACATTTGTATTTCTTGCGTTATATCTAACAAATAAAATAAATAAATTACATATTTCACACGCAGCCTCTCATATTTTCCTTTTTAGTCTCATACAATCAGACACTGTTGATTTTGTTTACACCATTCAAACCCTATTTTTACCTCAACAAATAACATATTAACGCATAATTTGCAAAATTGTCATCATATATAAGTATTCTATAAAATATAGAATATTGAACTACATAAAATGTCTAAATTACTAAGTTAAATCAATTTTTATATCGGGCAAGGGTCTCTTTCGTTGAAATATCAATGAAAGGTGTCTTTAAAAGGACACCGTGTTCTAAATAAGGGAAATAATGAAAATTTCGATTTTATTCAGTTATGTTTGTGAATCTTTAAAGTTTTTTCCTCTTTTTACCTCATAAAGTAAGCTCCATACATCAATTCTACAATCAGTAATAAATAAAACATCATTTGATCTCTTTTTATTGAAATAAATGATTTTAAGAAAACTCGTCATTCCGAAATAAAAGGTTCAGGTGACGATGAAGACTAAATATTTTTCCGATACTATCGATATAAAACGTTGTCGCGGACTTGGAAGACAAAATTGCCTTCGTGAAACGGAAAGCGCTGATTTGTCGCCAATCTTCCTATCTCGGAAGAATGGTCCTTGGACGTTTCTACGTATCGCTCATCTCGTCATGCAACAGGCCCCTGGTGACTGAGGTATCAAGATGTTTCATGTATGTTTAGACGTGAGATTTTCTCCTTTTTCAAAAAAATCAGATACTACCTACCGAATGTCTTTTTTTCACTCATATGCGTGAATTTGGAATCTGTCAAGTTGTACAACTTAGCAAAAGGCCTGCAATGAGAGGCCATTTGCCTATTCTATGCGTGACTGATCATGATAATGTTATTATGAATTATTGATTTACTTTCGACATCGGTAAGTCCGACATGATTATTCTTTAAACAGTGGCGTAAACAGCGCGTCTATAGCTAAAACTGGGGGGGGGGGGTTGATGTGAGAGGATGATTTCATATCGATCGTAGGCCTATGTGTGTGGAGCATCATAATTGGCGTACGCAGGGGGTGCAGGGGTTCAAACCAGGGGAGCGTTTCATCAATATTTTTGTCCGACAAGTTGTCAGATCTGACAACTTTCCTTGATAATGATTGGCTGCATGAGAGTCACTGTTACCACAGTATACTGTCGGATAAAATGGTATACTTGTCGGATAAAACGTCCGCCAAGTCCTTTCATGAAACGCTCCCCTTGGTTCAACCCCCCCCTTATATTTTTTTATAACCCCCTCGATCCCTGGCCCCTAAAACTTCAAACCCCTTAAAAAATTTGTTTGTCAATTTGGGTGGTTGGAAATGACCTAAAGTTGGAAGACCTTCTTTTTTTTGGGGGGGTGTTAACATTCCAAGCACCTTAACCCCCCATAAAAATCCTGCGTACGTAAGGTACTGGTGTGGAGGTGCATGTGGGTGTGTGTGAGAGGGATTACCCCCCCCCCCACCCCGAATTGGTAGGCCTACATGGTTAATGAGTGGGCAAAAGAGGAAACATGTGTAAGGGCCTATTTAGGTAGAAGAAAGAAATCACAGACAGAGGGGCGGGGGTGGGAGGTGGGCCAAAAAAACAAAACAACAACAATGAGAATCAAAGAAGGAAAACAAGTTAGGCGAGGGAAAGAAATGACAGGTATAGTTGTCAGAGAGAGAGAGGGAGAGAGAGAGAACGGAGAAAGGGGGGAATCACAGATGTTGTGAATGAGAGAGAGGGGGAGAGAAGGGGGAAGGAGTTGTGAAAGGGGAAGAGAACTTAGGGAGTGGACAAAAGAAGAAACGAGAGAGAGGGGTAAAAAGGGGAATCACAGATATTATAAAAGAGAGGGGCGAGAGAGCGGGCGCGGGGAGTCTACAGACGGTTAGGGGATTGTCATAAAAGGAAAAGAGAGTGAAGGGAAACAAAATGGAAATCACAAATGTCGTGAAAGTGAGGGGGGGGGGGGTCTGTAGACCGTCAGTGAGTAGGCATGAAAGGAAAAGAGAGTGACGGGAGGATAGGGGAACTACGGGAGGGAGAGAAGTTCGACTTAAAAGCAACGATCGAGAAGAAAGGAAAAAGAAAGTATTAGTGAAAAGGGTATGGGAGGAAATAGAAAAAAGTTGTCATTCTAAAAAAAAAGAAGTAGAAGAAGAAGAGAGAAGCAGCTAGAGTGGGAGAACGAGAAAGGGGGTGTGATGGAGGGTAAACTGCCGATTCGTCTATCAATTTCCATCTCGTCAACCCATCACATGGTCATGTAGTCTGATGCCATTCCGTCCATTCATATTTCGTCTAACAACCACTTGGTCCAATCATCACTTCATCTAACCACCAATTCTTCTATTACCATTTCGTCTTAACACCAGTTGGTCTAAAACCCATTTTCTCTAGTTTCATTAATTTCGCCCAATTAACACTTTGTACAATTCGCTAGGTGGTATATGGACTAAATGGTCATTGCCACCAACTGGTTATTAGACGAAATGGTGAGTGGACGAAATGGCAATTCTACCATGTGGATGGCGGACGAACTGATGGTAGACCAAATGATAGTAGACGGGTTGGTAATTGGACGAATTGGCATTAGACCAATTGGAAATAAACCGTGAGAGAGAGTAAGTGTTAAAGGAGGGAAGGCAGAGAGAGATGGAATGGGGGGGGGGGTGACGGCCGGGGGGGGGCACTCAGTATACAGTGGGTATGTGCCGCGGAGGGGACCCCCCATTTTTACACTCAAATTTCCGTTCCAAGGCATAGCATATTTGTCTTATTGAGAAAAAAAAACAGAGAAAGCCGCTCCAAGGCATAGCATTTTCTTCTTATCGTGAAAAGCGAAGAAAGAAATCCGCTCCGAAGCTTCGCATATTTTCCGTTACGCCGTTCCGGTCGCATTGATCTGCTACAATGAGCCGCAATTTTGGTGAAAAGCGGCCGCTGAGCGATGTCCGACCATTGCCTATGTGCTAGCGCACCCGGCGCCCGTGCCGCCGGGCTAGCTGTATGCACGTATGCCCGTTCCATGGGGATGCATATGCGCACTCACATGCAGGCGACTCGTTCCAAGGACCCCCGTTTTCACAAACATTTGTAGTTCCGAAGCCCGTTCCGAGGACCCTCCTTTTTACAATTAGCCCGCTCCGAGGCCCCCGTTTTTTGTCTCGCCCGCGGCACACCCCCACCACTTTTTTGGTCGAGTGCCCCCCCCCCCCCCGGGGGTGACGGAATGTGGGATTAAGAAGGATGAAGAGACGATGAAACACAATAAATAACATAGACAGAGAATGTACGGATAGAGAAATACCCTTTTTACACACATTATGAAAAATACGAGACATTTGACTCCTAGCTCGTACGCACGGGCGTCCGTCGATATAACCCTAACCCTTTTTCTTAAAAGTTGATGGAGAGGGGGAAAAATTAAATGTATCAAGTCGGGGTATTCAGTAATTATTACAGGAGAAACTATATTTCACTGATTTTCATGATATCCCTCATCTATTCGTGTTTTGCAAGGGGCTAATCTTTCCCTTACGCATTGCTTTTTGGCAGAAGTTCTATGGAAAATGCACCCTTTTTCACACAAACTTTGAGACACTCTTATTCATTCCCCCATTGCTCGAGAATGAATGGGCAGTTAACGACGGGGTGAAAGATTCATTGAAGAATGGAATGTATATTTAATGAAAAAGAAAGCCATTTTCCCATTGGATGTTATCTTCAATACGTGTATTTTAGATGAAGTTAGTTGTCGAATAGGCCGGCTCTCCTGGCATTTGAGGTCTCGATCTATCGGTGACGTCACTCAGGATCGTCGTGCCTGAACCATCGGCCAGGTTTAGGTTTATATAACTCTATGGTTGTAACTTGTAACACAGTCAGCTGTTTGCACTCAGGGTCACTCCGTGACCTGTGTGTGCGTTCAAGAGTTGTACACGATTTTCTGTCTCATTTGGGCAGAAATCTTTCATAATGGATTTTCTTAACCCCGGACTATCGCTAACCCCGCGTATTATCCTTTACCCCGTAGTATTATTTTTCCTTTTCACACATGCCAAATTATTATTGCTAACCCCAGATAAGAATTGCTTGCTTTTTACACACGAAACTCGCTAACCCCGGACTAGTGGTTTTTGTCGATAATTCGTAGTACAAGTACTTCACTCGTACACTAATTTCACACGCTAAAATTTCCTTAACCCCGTACTATAGGTGGGGCTAAATTGCCATTTAGCCTTATAGTACCTATAGTACGGGGTAAAGGTTAGCCCACTTTCGTTTTACACTAGCGATCTTAACCCCGTACTATCGCTCTTAGCACCGCAATTGCTCGGATAACCCTGCTTTTTTGCAGGGCCAAATAATCCCGTACTAAAGGTGAGGTTAGCCCACTTTGCAAAAATGCTGTGTAAAAAGAAAGTGGGCAAAGCTTAACCCCGTACTATAAGTGGGGCTAAATGGCAATTTAGCCCCACCTATAGTACGGGGTTAAGGAAATTTTAGCGTGTGTAAAAAGGGTATAAGAGAACGAGACGTCAAATGAGAAAACAGGTGTCACATGATGAACAAGGTGCACGTGTGGGAGTAAACCAGCTTGCTCATTTGGTGTGTTATACAATCAATATACTCACTTTGTGAGTACAACCTGTTTACTACTTTGGTGTGTGGCATGATAACTCAGCTTGATTGTGAGTACAGCCGGTGTCACGGTACACATCGAGTGTGTAATTTATTGTGGACACAGTCAGTGTGTGCCGGGGTAAATTTGTTATCAACTCTGCTGTATGGATAAGCAGTGAGTAACAAGTTAACTCACACACCAAAATGAGTTGAAAACACAATACTGTGTAACTACATCATACCGGCTGTACTCACACGCTGAGTTCATCATGTTACAAACCAAATGAGTAAACAAGTTATGCTCACACTGAGTTCATCATGACACACACCTCAGTAACATATTTACTCACTCAGATCAGAGAGTTTATCATGCCACGCAAAATTCGACTGAAATCATGAGTCCATTAATTAGTGCACGCATGCAGTAGATGAGTAAACTAACGATACTTACTGAGTAAAGTTTCACGTTTATTAAAATGACCTCTTCTTGTCATATCAAGAGAGTAAAATATCATCATTAAATGTGCACAAAATTACTCTAAGCAAACATTTATGAATTAGAATAATTTCTAATGATTTTCAAATGTAAATACACAGTATATTCATTGATGACCAGTGATCTGACGCTTTTGCAATTGAATATCATGTTCTTGAACATCATCATAGCTTAACAACATACATGAATGTAAAACATGCATATTTTAAAGTGTGCATGCTTGCATGCTGATGAAAATAACTCGCTTGACGGGAGTACGTTCCTGCCTTTTTTTAATCATAGTGTTATCAACACAGTGGGTAAACTAGTGTACTAATTTAGTGTTTGGTTTCATGGACTCATTTACAGTATATATGGTTTAACAGATGCAAAATATACTTTCCATGAGTTACCACACAAATCAACTGGTTGCACTTCGTAATTCCGAAGGTTCTTTATTCCGAAGGTTCGTAATTCCGAAACACGTAAATTGCCTATACCTCGATGTTCGTTAATCCGAAAATGTAAAAGGGTTCGTTAATCCGAACATTTGTGGCGTTATTCCGAAGGTTCGATAATCCGAAAACGAAATAGGTTCGATGTTCCGAAGGTTCGTTAGTCCGAAAACGAAATAAGGTTCGTTGTTCCGAAGGTTCGTTAATCCGAAATCGAAATAAGATTCGTTAGTCCGAAGACGAAATAAGGTTCGTTAATAATTACGTTTTCGGACTAACGAACCTTCCGAATTACGAATCTTCGGAATAACGAACCTTCGGAATATCCGAACCTTCGGAATAATGAAGCTTCGGAATTAGGAATGTATGCGAAATCAACTACAGTATATGTCAATGTACCTTTTTAAGAACCTCTTTTCCTGACAACTCTCTGACAATTTTGTGTTCTATAACAAAATAATGTATAGTACATATCGGAATAAACCTTACATGTATAGTGAAACTGGCAAAGGTATTGAGCAACATAACAAACAATAAATCAACTGGCAAGTGTAATGAACTACTTAAACAAACAACATGTTAACATTTCTTTGTGTCAGTTTACTCATACAAAGTCGTCACATGGATTATACCTTTTGTTTGTAAAGACACATGAGACGGTTACAGTAAGACTCCTGGGACCCATTGCACGAAAGGGTCTTTGCAAGAACCGTCGATCGTGTCAAATGTGATGCGCCATGTGAAACGCATTTTAAATGAATTACCTGCAAACACATTTTATTCATCCGTTAAAATAAACAAAATCTTTGGTGATGCGAAAAAATGTCTCTGCCGGGAATCGAACCCGGGTCCCCAGCTTTGAACGCCGGTGCCTCAACCACTAGACCACAGAGACGGGTTAGTGGCTAGGCCGAACCCAATCCGATTGACTGTCAGATAGACAGATTTTTGACACAATACCAATTATAATTTCCTTTGTCGGGTGAAGGTGGGTTTAGAACAATGAAAAGCCGCCATGCCTCAGCTGGATCAAAGCTATTGCTTCGATACAGTACATGTATGGGAGAAGAAATACAAATGTGTAAAGTACAAATGCGTAAATGTACAACAGCTTTTGGCAACTCTTATTTATTTAAATATTGTAAAGAAATGGATGAAGAGAACAATGCTAGGCGTAGCTTAAATCAAGGTTCCCCAGAGCGATCTACCCTTTGGAAAAATTGGTGATGCCGAAAAAATGTACTGTATCGAAGCAATAGCTTTGATCCAGCTGAGGCATGGCGGCTTGTCATTGTTCTATAATAGTTTAGGAACGACAAAGACAACGTAAGGACAGTTTCAAGATTGTCCGGACAAATTGGATTGCAAATTCTGCATTGCACGCCTTGCTCTGACGATGTTTTGGCCCTTGAGGAATTCTGTTTTAAGAAACTGGGAACCTTGGCATACTACCTGCACGTTCAGTTCCTGTTCTAGATGCCATGTTAGTGCCGTTCGGTTTGGAATCTCTTGTCCCTTCTGCCGGAGACCTTGAATCTCCTAGTCTCAGCAGTCGTCGAAGACCATTCTGGAACTTCTGATACTTGAAGATATAGATGAAAGGATTAGTGCAATTATTAGAAAATTGAATGCAACGGACACTCGAGCTCCAGAAGCCAATCACATCGATATTTGCACCAAAAGCGAAGGCCGTATAATATAGATTGGAAGGTGTCCAACAAACCAGGGATGTCACTGTGACTATAATCAAGGTTGTCATGACCTTTCTACGGGCGATCTCTCGATAGCCTCTTGCTGCTCCTGCCGGTTGCGACCCTGCTGCTTGATCTTGGAATTTCTTTGTGGCGACACCCCTTTTGAGAACATGGCCTATGTATGTGTAGATAGTAATCATGATGAAAAGAGGAGCAATATAGAGAAAAAACATTGTGAATCCAGACACAACCACTGAAGTGTTCGGTGTCGGTAAAACAGGTATTCGACAGATTCCATTCTCTAGGCTGGAAGTTGCGGGGAAGAACCAACCCCACCCCATTCCGATGATCCAAGCTAGTATAGATGCTGCTAACGCCGGCTTGATGGTGAAGTTGCTTCGATACCTGATAGGATACCTCACCGCGTAGAATCGCTCGAAACTTATGAAGACCAAGTTGAAGATTGAGGTGAAGTTGAAGGCCCAAACGAAGAAATTGTTATACCAAATATAGCAGAGGTATCCTGCCAATACAGGACCCGCAGTCTCAAAAGGTGGCACGGGGACGACCTCGAAAGCTATGATAGAAAGAGATCCGAAGAAATCAATGAGACTTTGGTTGGCAATCAGGAGGTTAGTAGCATCCCACATGTCACGGGTGTTCAGTAAGACGATTAGGACAAGACCATTGCCAAGTATACCGGTGATGCCTATGATAATGTAAGATATGTATACTATCAAGAACCTTGGTAGACCGTTCCGTATGACTCCGGGAACGTCCGCAATGTCAGGGGCTAAAGTCAAGTCGAAATCCGTAGTCATTGCTTCAGTAATATCCTCAGTCATCTCCATACTGGTAAGAAATTAGATAAAGATGTTCCAAGTCAAACACAAGAGTAACTTGTGAAGGTTTGCTGTTTCATGCGATGCCGATTTATACAGATATACCTATATTTTACAAAATTGATTCCATTTGGTTGGAAGTTCTGATTGTTTTGACAATAGCACTGCAAACGATACGTGCGGACCTTGCAGATTCCTGTTAATGAAATAGTCAATCTTGATGGCTGTGACCCCTCGCCGTATATCGAGGGGTTGAATGCAGCCAGGTAGAATTGATATGGGAGTAGCAATTTTTCAATAACGCTTCCTGTCTCCAATATGTCTTTTCAAAATCAACGGATAAAAATCGAATCTTGTCTCTCGCCCGACTCTAAGTGCACCTCTATTGTTATGTGTTCAGCAAGAAGAAATGATTTTATTGTTGGTAAAAAATATAATTTTTCCATAAAGAATATACAAATATTCAAAAGTAAGTTTTACCAAGTTTAACTGAAAAAAGGCTGAGTTTTTTTTACGGAATTAAATCTCCGTTTGAATAATTGAAAATTGCATAACTTATTTGATAGCCGGGCTGAAGCAATATTAAACGCAAACACACAAACCCTAAATTTCTCAAAAGAAAAAGTTTAAGAGGAAGGGGGAAATAACAATTATTGAGTCTAAGAAAGGATGCCTGACCTTACTCATTATCAAAGTTAAGATCCGTGCCTTTTTTTTTTAGCTAATACGCTAATTTTGAACTTTTTTTTCCGCGCTTTATATTTTTTCAACCGACAGTAAAATCATTTATTTTGGCTGAATACACATCAATAGACGCACACTCGGGCAGGAGAGTCAGTGGCGTACCGTCGGTCACGGCATTGGGGGGGGCACCAGCAAAAATTTCGGGTCACTTAGGGAGCGCGCGAAGCGCGCTCAGTTGTCAGGTATACTGACCTAATAGATATATTTTAAGGACATGCAGTGCCATCAAACGGATATGTATCTCACTGATTACATAATGCGAGCGCGAAGCGCGAGCTGAAAATTTTTGATATTGAGGGCTAAAAAATGACATTATAAGCGCATTGTTTTGTAATCATACTTAACTGTCTCGCTAAACAAACAATGCGAGCGCGAAGCGCGAGCTAAAATTTTTGTATATACTGACCCTAAACAAGGAAATTTTAAGGATTATATTTTAGAATCCATTAAGAGTATAAATATCTCACCATAGTCATCTAATGCTATTGCCATCCTTTGCTGATTTTGTTAGAATTACATCTAAACACAGTCATGAAGCACCTTTTGTAGTCATGTAATCATGATTATCATACGCATCTTACTAATCAAATACTGCAAGAAAATTTAGGAAATATAGACCTGAAGAGGGGCATCCTAAGGGTTGTTTGTAGGAATTCTCTAAGACCCTTCGTATTTGACTAATGATGCGAGCGCGAAGCGCGAGCTGAAATTTTTGTATATATTGACCACAGACATGGATATTTTAAGGACTATAGTTACGAATCCATTAAGTCAGAGTATACATATCTCACCATAGTCATCTAATGCGAGTGCCAAGCGCTTGCTGATTTTGTTAGAATTACATCTAAACACATGGAGCACTTTTTGAAGTCATTGTAATCATGATTATTATACGCATCTCACTAATGAAATACTACGAGCGCTAAAATCTAGGAAATTCAGACATGAAGAGGGGCATTCCAGGGCTTGTTTGTAGGAATTCACTAAGACCACACGTATTTCACTAACCAAATGATGCGAGCGCGAAGCGCGAGCTAAATTTTTTTGATATTCAGATCAGAAAAATTGACATTTTAAGGACTGATTTTAGGAGTTCATGAAAAGCAGAAATCTCACCAATCCACTAATGCGAACGTTAGCACGGACAGGAAATGTTTTATATTAAGACCTTAAAATAGGGCAATAACTTTCAGTAGTCATGAAAAAGAAGAATATATCACTAATTAATACAATAATAACTCTAATTGCGTGAAAATATATTATTTTGTTGTCATTAAAGAACAGTTATTCATATATGACTTTAACTATTTAAATGTTAATATTATGAAGCAAATTATTTATTCCATTGTGAATCCTTTAGTACATATTTTTAACATGTCTATTGAGACTGGTGATGTTCCACTCAAATTGAAGATCGCAAAAATAGTCCCCACCTATAAAAAGGGAGATTGTCATGTTTTCAACAATTATCGTAATATCTTTATTCTACCCTGTTTTCCTAAGTCAATTGATAAATTGATTGGTGACGTTAGAAGTACGTTGATCTTTTAAAAATATATAACAGCCCTGTTCTCATGGCCCTGGGAAGCGGAAGTGCTGTGGGTGCTGACCCCCCCCCCCCCCCAAAAAAAAAAAATCCTGGGGGTACTGCGTGTATTATTCTCAAGGCAGCACCCCAAGGTATTTAGTGTAAAAAATGAAAAACCTTCATTTTTAGTGAAACTCCCTTTTTATTGCTTTTCAAATTTTGTTTGGACCAATTTCGCGTTCAGTTTGTACTGAAAACTTGAAATTGGTCTTTTCAAAATTTGAAAAGCAATAAAAAGGGAGTTTCACTAAAAATGAAGGTTTTTCATTTTTTACACTAAATACCTTGGGGTGCTGCCTTGAGAATAATACACGCAGTACCCCCAGGATTTTTTTTTTTTTTTGGGGGGGGGTCAGCACCCACAGCACTTCCGCTTCCCAGGGCCATGAGAACAGGGCTGTTATATATTTTTAAAAGATCAACGTACTTCTAACGTCACCAATCAATAATAATCATGAGTTAACCACATAATGAATACTTTAATACAGTTTTACCGATTATTCCCTTCTAATAAAATCAGGAAAGTGGTCATGGGGAGCATTGATTCAGATGACAAAACCGACTCTAAAGCTACAGGATGTCAACCCACGAGACTCGCTCCTGACTTGAACTGAACTGAATTTCCGAGCGATCTTGATCATTGAAAGTGTTAAACAAAACGACCTTCATATCGATTCCAAATCTCATCTCTGATCCATTCAACTCAGATTAAATTTCCTTCGGTTTCCTTTCCGAAGAATTTGTATTCATTTGCTGGAAGAAAGGGGGAAAAATCAATACCCAAGAAAATATGAAAAAGAATTGCGGGTTGACGATAAAATGAAAATGGTTATAGTTTTATTTTTATTATAAAAGCACATATCGAAGCGAAAGAATTATGAAGAAACCAATAAGTATGTTGATAAAGCATTATAGCAGTCATCGGGGTTGTTTTAATGTGATACTATACTTTTTTCTAACAGTAGATCTGCTCTGAAATAATTTGTTTCTTTACTTACATTATATCAATAAAGAACTTCTAATGGGTTAAAGCATAATCATCTCTGGATGTGACGATATGTGAGTGCTCAATAGATCTTCGCGATTGCTAAGTCAGGATTATCTTGTTGCACCATCCCCACCCCTACACACACACCCACACACACACACACTAACACATAATCGTGTTTTACTGCTCGGTCGCTCTACTATCTCTCATTATCTGTACCTCTCATAATTACGTAATTTGCGGTTCTTGCAATGCGTATATCAAGGCAACTAAACCCTCGCTGCAGTGTATAGGTCAATTTTCGCAGTTATTCTGAAGGTTGTCATTCTGAAAATTCAGTAATCTAAATGTTCCCCTTTTTCTATTTTTCTATTACCCGAGGTTGATTATTTTCGATACTTTTTATCACCGTTCAGGCGCGGATCCAGGAGGGGGTCGAGCCGGCCGCGGCCCCCTATTTTCTGACAACCTGCAGAAAAAGTATACTCTTTAACTAAAAAAAAATACGAAAAACAGAAAGAAAAGTAAGAAAGAGGTATTATACCCATGATGTATAATTTACAGCCTCGTAACGGCCGGCCCGACCCCGAAAGGAAACAAGAAAAAGGTGAGGGGAAGAATTGGTAAATAGACTTTATATACAAATTTTCGCTCGCGCTTTGCCCTCGCATTGCCTGTGTAATGAATCCCATTCAAGAGGATTAAATGACACTTAATATATCCAGTTTTGCAATCAATTTGCACAAAACATTTTAGCTCGCACATCAAGCTTTCATTATTTTGTTTGATTTATACAAATTGTTATATCAAAATTTTCAGCTCGCGCTGCGCGCTCGCATTGTTTGATTTGTGAGATACCTATCCTCTTTGGAATTTTTTTCCAAAATTTGTCAAAATGCTCCTTTATCATGTCAGTATATCTCAAAATTAAACTCGTGCTTCGCACTCGCATTTAATTGTTTGAGACACACAGCTTGTTCTTTATTTAAATGAAAACGCGCTTGGACTGTCCAGTTTTCAGGTCGGAATATCAAAAAATTTTGAGCTCGATCGCGCTTCGCACTCTCATTATTCAATTGGTGATAATTGTAACCTCTTCATTAATCACAAAACAGTTGAATCCCTTTTCACGTTACTATAATTAATTTTTTTTGTGTGTTTCTTAACCCTAACAGGACTGGGGCCTGTTGCAGAAAGAGTTGCGTTTAAACGCAAGTCAAAAAATCAAACGTAAGTCCCAAATGCGTGCTGTTGATTGGTTGAAAATCAAGTTGCGCATGATTTTTAGAGTTGCGATCGATTGCAACTCTTTCTGCAACGGGCCCCTAGGCTGTCTGAGATGTATTGAGGACTGGGGCATGATGGCCCCTTTCTAATCTCGGCCAACGTTCACACGATCGCGCCAAAATTCGGCAAGCACATTCTTTATCACATGACCTACAAGTCAATATGAAAAAGAATTGCAAAAATAATCATTTCTTATCAATAATGGATAAGATATGCCTTTTTTTGCTAAAAAATATTATTTGCATATTTAAAGGACAAGTCCACCCCAACAAAAACTTGATTTGAATAAAAAGAGAAAAATTCAACAAGCATAACACTGAAAATTTCATCAAAATCGGATGTAAAATAAGAAAGTTATGGCATTTTAAAGTTTCGCTTATTTTCAACAAAATAGTTATATGAACGAGCCAGTTACATCCAAATGAGAGAGTTGATGACATCACTCACTCACTATTTCTTTTGTATTTTATTATATAAAATATGAAATATTTTTGTTTTCTCGTCATTGTCATGTGAAATGAATTTTCATTCCTCCCTGAACATGTGGAATTCCATTATTTTAACATTTTGTGCTTCAGGCAACGAGGTCCTAATCATCAAATTCTTAAAAAATGAAATACTGTATAATTCAAACAATAAAAAACAAAAGAAATATTGAGTGAGTGATGTCATCGACTCTCTCATTTGGATGTAACTGACTCGTTCGAATAACTATTTTGTTGAAAATAAGTGAAACTTTGAAATGTCATAACTTTCTTATTTTACATCCGATTTTGATGAAATTTTCAGCATTTCAGCTTGTCTTATTTTTCTCTATTGATTTAAATCAACATTTTTCTGAGGTGGACTTGACCTTTAACAACCAATTTTACTTCAAATTTTTCCCCTTTCCCCAGATGTCATCTTTGTAATCTTAGTTAAAGGTTTCCACAAAGAAAAATTGCGAAAGCAAAATTTTTCCTTATGTATTTCTTTTTTTAGAGTATAATTTCATATGTATTTCCTTCTTTTTTTCTCTTTTGCTTTTCATTGTTTTTTTCAATGGAAACTATTACACCCCATTTAATAACTCAATTAAACCGTAAATGAAAAATACTCAACCTTTTACAAATTTCATCTCCCACAGATTTTGTATAGACAAAGTATAAAAATGGGCAATTTTCGGCATGACATTGTCTCGTAAAAAGTCTTGTGGCGTCGCAAAACTATACCCACATATCGCGAATTTGGTCTCAAAAATTGCGCGAGAGTTAAAAAAAGTCATAAGATTTTTGCGTTCCAGAAAATATCGCGTTGAGGGGGGGGGATGATGCCCCCTCAGAAGGTCGTGGTTCGAATCCTAGCCATGACGTTTTTCCATTTTTCATTTATCCACACTGTGCTGCACTCGACAAAGGTGAGGTATGGGTACCCGGCAGGATTAATTCCTTGCATGCACTTAGTGCCGGAGATGATAGCTGAGCCAAAGCCGGGGTAAAAATAGCAAGCGCCTTGTATATACGCAGGAAAAAGCGCTATATAAATCCAGCTATTATTGTTATCATTATTGTTATTATTATTCCTCTAAACAGGATCAAGTACGTATTTTTACTTGAATAACTTTGCTCTAAAAAAGCACTAAGTAAATTTAAGTGCAACAAAGAACTTTACACTACTAATGTCCGAGAGTCTTTCGTATCAATCTGGTTGTACCCAAGATAGCTGCCTTTTGAATGTGGTACATCCGAAGATGAGGAGAGATCTCGGTTATGCAGGCCTCCATTTCCTTCTTCACCATTCCCGAGTGACACTTGATGACTGATGTGACCTCAGCCCTCACGTTCCACATCCTCTCGATCTCAATCCTTAGGTCTTGATACTTGAGCCGTTTGTCTCTTTCCTTTACAGCAATGTTGATATCATGGGTAACAGAGACCTCAATTTTACTGCGTTGTCTCTGACGATGATGTCCGGCTTGTTGCAGTTGATGGTTCTGTCCGTTTGTATGCCACGGTTCCAATATATGGTGCTGTCATTGATTGTGGTGATCGTTTGTGGCTGATGTTCCCAAGTGTGATCACAAGTCATTTTAACACGATCCTTCAGTAGTTGCCAGTGGATAAGTTTGGCAATATTGTCTTGTGATGAACTCAGTTCCAGCATGACTCGAACATCCTGATACCAAATGCATGATTGTTTCGGCCTTTTTTCCACACATCCTGCAAGCGTCATCTTTGCATGCTCTGAGGATAGATTTTTCGTAGGCACGGGTCCTCACCACCTGGTCCTGAATAGCATAGATGAACCCTTCAGTTTCACCTCTTAGTCCCGCCGACTTAAGCCATTGGTGGATGTCCTTCTGGTCTACGAACTCCCAATGTGTCTCTTTTTCATGGTGGCCATGAAGTCGCTTGGATTCAGGTTCTTCTTGAAGTTTCCTGTGAAAGGAGCATTTAAGTCTTGCCTTCTCTCTTTCACCGTAGGGTGGTGTCAGTCGTTGATGTGCCAATAAGATAGATGTTCGCTTGTTAATGGAGTATATTGCTTGACTTTTATCATAATCGAGGGATACACTCGTCAGTATGTCAGGTGGATTGGATAAGTAGTTGGCGAAGTTCGTTGCTTCCATGTTTCAGACCACCTCATTTTGTTTTAGACCTCTTCCTCCATCACCGACGGGGTAGGTACAACCTTTCGATTGCGGCCTTCGGGTGATGTAATCTGTGCATCATTAATTGCTTTCTGGTCATAACATCTAGGCAACATACATCAGCTAGTCTCTAGTTAACATACCAAAACTGAATGTAAGCACAGGAATGGCTAGAGTGTAGATCGCTTTAATCTTATTTTTGGCATTAAGTTCGGATTTGAGATTAAGATTTGGCATTAAGTTCAGCCTGAGTCTTCTTTTGTCTTTCTTTTCTCCTTCATTGTGTTATGACTAATGACATCATTCTCAGCTATGCCTAGATATTTAAATGTCGAATCATTAGTAAGTTCCTTGATTGAAGTTAGCTCATCTTGTACAAACATGTCGCCTGTATTTAATCTCCTTCCTCGTAGTGTAACTTTGGCACACCAAACGACATCTTGATGTCATCGCTATTGTTTAACTACTGCTATCATCTTGTGAAGGTCATCTTCATTTTTTGCATAGAGTTTGATATCATCCATATATATCAGATGATTTATTGTAGATACATCTTGTAAGATAGAGAATACTGGATTGAGGGCTAAGCAGAATAAACGAGGAGATAATGAATCTCCTTGAAAAATTCCTCTCTTGATTCGTACCCCCTCCACCGTCATCGAACGGGTGTCTATCGTAAGCCAAAGAGTAGTGCTCCATTGTTTCATACCTGCTGATATGCACTTGACTATGCGTGGATTGATGTGATACATCTCTAGAACTTTGATGATCCAACTATGTGGTACGCTTTCAAATGCCTTCCGGTAGTCTATTCAAGCCATGGATTGATTGTTCTGCCTTTGGCGAGCATTGCCTATTTTTGCTTTGTTTGTCATTAGGTGATCTTTTCAACCCTTCTTTCCTTTTTGACAACCTTTCTGAGTGACCTCCAAAATGTCATGATCATCGATGTGTCGTTCGATGTGCATGACAAGCGTTGATGTCAGCAGCGTATACATAGTATTGAGGCAAGTGATTGGACAACAGTTCTTAGGTTCTTTTGTGCCTTTGCCTTTGTACAGAAGATTGTCCTTCCAATTGGCAGCCATTTTTTCAGTAGTCCTGTTCCCTCTGACAATGTCATTTATGATTTTCAGTAGATTGGTATGAATGCTACCAAACCTCTTTATCCAGAAGTTTTGTACATCATCTGGTCCAGGGCTCTTCCAGTTCTGAGTGTTCATTATGATATTGTGTTAGCTCCGGTAAGGTCAGGTCTACTAGCTGATGAGCTGGCACATTGGACCAATTGTCTGATTCCGACTGAATCCAGGGAGTTTCTTCGTGAGCGATATAATTATCCCCAAGTTCTTTCCAGTAGTTCTTCATATCATCTTCCGATGGATTATCTTTCGCCTCAGTCATCTTTGAATCCAGCTCACGAAAGAATTTCTTTCTGTTTCCATGAAAGATTTTATTCTGTCGTTTGAAATTGTTACTCTTTGTGTATCTCTTGATTATTGACAATGATGATTAATAATGATTAATAATTGATACTAATTAATTATCAATTAATTATTTATTAGTAATGATTAATAATTCCAGGTGGAATTAATTTTGTATTGAGTATTATTATTACTATTATTATCATCATCATTATCACCATTATCTTCAGTATCATTATTATCATTACTTACGCAAATCTCAAAATTGCACATTTTTTATGCGATTGATATTTTGAGACCGACAATGAAATCATTTCTTCTGACTAAACATAGCAATAGAGGGACACTTTAAGTTCGGCAAGAGAGTTGATTCGATTTTTTCCCGTTGATTTTTATAAGACCTATTGGAGACAATAAGGTTTATTTGAAAGTTGCACTCCAATATTAATTCTACCTGGCTGCATTCATCTCCTCGATAGACGGCGCGCAGGCATCGAGCTTGACTATTCTATTTCACAGGAATCTGCAAGCCAGGTCCGGAAATATCGATTGCAGTCCTATTGTCAAAACAATCAGAGTTAACCTCCACCCAGGTGGAATTGATTTTGTAAAATATATAGGTTTCATCGGAAGGAGCATAGACTGCTAAAGATGTGCTATATAAATCGACATCGCACGACATAGCAGCAAAACCATCACAACTTTCTCTTATGAATGAATTGGAACATATTTATCTTATCTGTTGCCAGTATGGATATGACTGAGGATATTACCGAAAAAATGACTACGAATTTCGACTTGACTTTCGCCCCTGACGCTGCGGACGTTCCCGGAGTCATACAGAACAGTCTACCAAGGTTCATGATAGTATACATATCTTACATTATCATAGGCATCACCGGTGTACTTGGCAATGGTCTTGTCCTAATCGTCTTTCTGAACACCCGTGACATGTGGGATGCTACTAACCTCCTGATCGCCAACCAAAGTCTCATTGATTTCTTCGGATCTCTCTCTGTCATAGCTTTCGAGGTCGTCCCCGTGCCACCTTTTGAGACTGCGGGTCCTGTATTGAAGGGATACCTCTGCTATATTTGGTATACCCATTTCTTCGTTTGGGCCTTCAACTACACTTCAATCTTTAACTTGGTCTTCATAAATTTCGAGCGATTCTACGCGGTGAGGTACCCTATCAGGTATCGAAGCAACTTCACCATTAAGCCGGCGTTTGCAGCATCTATACTAGCTTGGATCATCGGAATGGGGTGGGGCTGGTTCTTACCCGCAACTTCCAGCCTAGAGAATGGAATCTGTCGAATACCTGTTTTACCGACACCGAACACTGGAATGGTTGCGTCTGGATTCACAATCTTTTTTCTCTATATTGCTCCTCTTTTCATCATGATTACTATCTACACATACATAGGCTATGTCCTCAAAAGGGGTGTCGCCACAAAGAAATTCCAAGATCAAGCAGCAGGTTCGCAACCGGCGGGAGCAGCAAGAGGCTTTCGAGAGATCGCCCGAAGAAAGGTCATGACAACCTTGATAATAGTCACAGTGACATCCCTGGTTTGTTGGACACCTTCCAATCTATATTATATGGCCTTAGCTTTTGGTGCAAATATCGATGTGATTGGCTTCTGGGGCTCGAGTGTCCGGTGCATTCAATTTTCTAATAATAGCATTAATCCTTTCATCTATGTCTTCAAGTATCAGAAGTTCCAGAATGGTCTTCGACGACTGCTGAGACTAGGAGATTCAAGGTCTCCGGCAGGAGAAGGAACAAGAGATTCCAATCCGGAGAGCACCAACATGGCATAGAACAGAAACTGAACGTGCAGGTAGTATGATAAGCTTCCCAGTTTACACTTTGGTAAACCAGACTTTCTCAATGGCCAAAACATCGTCGGGTCAAGGCATGAAATGCAGAATTTGCAATCCTCATATTCTTTCTACAATTTGTCCGGACATTCATAAAACTGTGCGCATGTTTTCTTTGTCGTTCCTAAAATGTCATAGCGTTCAGGAACCAAAACAAAAAATATTCAATGTATGTTCTCCGCTGACGCGTTTCGCGGTGCCGTCAAGTTCACGAGAGCAGACGGTCCTGACGCGTTTCACGGTGCCGTCAAGTTCACAAGAGCAGACGGTCCTGACGCGTTTCACGGTGCCGTCAAGTTCACAAGAGCAGTCGAAACCATAGGCAGCGGAAGCGGGGTCCCCCTAAATATTTTGTTGATAACTTTTTTTTTCCCTTATCAATTTGTTTACCTGTGTCCATCCCAAAATTTAAGGTGGACCCCCCTGACTTTTTTGCTTCCGCCGCCAATGGTCGGAACCCCCGCAAAATACTCCAGAAAGATGCGGACTGGATGCGGATCTATTGTAAATAGTGACCGAAGTCGCTACATCGACCGTAAACGGAGAAGACATGACCAAAAAGTCTCGCTTAGGACACTTTGTGGTCACCATGGTCATGAAGAAGCGGCGCAGGGTATGCCTAAATGTTGTTTTATTGAATTAATGCGGGGTGCTTTTAAGACGATTATTTATTCAGCAAGGAACGTCATTATAGGTCGATCTGTGAACCATTTTGACCAATACAAAGCTCTTTAATAATTAATGAAAATAGATTCCACGAAATCATTTATCTTAAATACATGCTATGTCATAATTAAAGGGAGCTTGTTTGTGTAAATTTTCAGAGTAATTGCATAGGAAAAAAGAAACTGGCATAATAGTAAATAAATTGAAAATTTATGTAGGCCTGCGATATTTGGAAATATGAATTCCTAATCAAAATCTTTGAATTTAGCATGCACACTCTGACATATTTTTCCTTTAAACAGTATATGACGAACAAGAATAGAGCTGAGTGTCAAGGAACACACATGTCATTATATCACGCAAATTTCGAAAATTTTACTGTGCTTAGTAGAACGAGACTTTTGGCGCCGCTTTTCCGAAGGCTGCGTCGTCAACATTGAAAACTTAACCGAAGGTTAAGGTTTTAAGATGTTGTTAGAACTTGGAACGTATTTTGACCTAGTTCATAAACCTTTGACATAAAGTGTAATCGAATATTCATGAACATCCTGCCCAAGTTTCAGGTGAGATGACCAAGTTCAAAGACCATTAAATTAATTATCTTAGACAATGTTGGGGGAATCAACATCGAAATCATTGAAACCTAATGTTAACTTTTTGAAGTGTCATCATAACTTAGAAAGTATATGGACCTGGTTCATGAAACCTGGATATAAGCCTAAGGTTAATCAAGTATTACTGAACATCTTGCCCGACTTTCAGGTCGCATGATTAAGGTGATAGTTCATTTTCCTTGTGAGCGATATCATTATCCCGAAGTTCTTTCCAGAAGTTCTTCATATCATCTGTCGATGGAACATTTTTCGCCTCAGTCATCTTTGAAACCAGCTCACGAAAGAAATTCTGTTTCCATGGAAGAGTTTATTCGTTTGAAATTGTTTTTCTTGTGTATCTCTTGATTATTAGTAACAATAATTAAAAATTATTATCATCTAATGATTAATAATAATTAATAATTCCAGATGTAATCCATTTTGTAAGATTATATAGGTATTTCTTTTTGTATTTCTCATTATTATTATTATTATCTTTATCATCATTATCATCATCATGATCATTAACACCATTATCATCATTATTATTATTATTACTTATATTATTATCATTATTATTACTATCATTACATGGCAAATCTCGAAATTTTAAATTTTTATGCGATCGATATTTTGAGACCGACAATAAAATCATTTCTTCTGGCTGAACACATGACGATAGAGATACACTTTGAGTTGGGGCAAGAGAGTAGATTCGATTTTTTTTCCGTTGATTTTTATAAGACCTATTGGAGACAATAAGCTTTATTTGAAAGTTGCACTTCAATATTAATTCTACCTGGCTGCATTTAACTTCTCGATAGACGGCGCGCAGGCATCAAGCTTGACTGGAATCTGCAAGCCAGGTCCGGAAATATTGATTGCAATCCTATTGTCAAAACATTCAGAGTTAACCTCCACCCAGGTGGAATCAATCTTGTAAAATATATTTACATCTAAAGAAACATTTAATACTACTAAAGATGTATAAATTGACATCGCATTACACAGCAAATCTTCCCAACTTACTCGTGTTGTCATTGGATTGGAACATCTTTATCTAATCTGTTACCAGTATGGAGATGACTGAGGAGATTACCGAAGTAATGACTACGAATTTCGACTTGACTTTCGCCCCTGACACTGCGGACGTTCCCGGAGTCATACAGAACAGTCTACCAAGGTTCTTGATAGTATACATATCTTACATTATCATAGGCATCACCGGTGTACTTGGCAATGGTCTTGTCCTAATCGTCTTACTGAACACCCGTGACATGTGGGATGCTACTAACCTCCTGATCGCCAACCAAAGTCTCATTGATTTCTTCGGATCTCTCTCTGTCATAGCTTTCAAGGTCGTCCCCGTGCCACCTTTTGAGACCGCAGGTCCTGTATTGGCAAGATACCTTTGCTATCTATGGTATCCCAATTTCTTTCCGTGGTCCTTCAGCTTCACCTCAGTCTTAAACTTGGTCTTCATAAGTTTCGAGCGATTCTACGCGGTTAGGTACCCTATCAGGTATCGGAGCAACTTCACCATTAAGCCGGCGTTTGCAGCATCTATACTAGCTTGGATCATGGGAATGGGCTGGGGCTCGTTCTTACCCGCGACATCCAGCCTAGAGAATGGAATCTGTCGAAGGCATGTTTGGCCAAGACAGGACACAGCAGCGGTTGTGTCGGGACTGACATTCTTTGTTTGTTATCTCGCTCCTCTTTTCACCATGATTTCTATCTACACATACATAGGCCATGTCCTTAAAATGGGTGGCGCCATTAAGAAATTCGAAGATCAAGCAGCAGGGTCGCAACCGGCAGAAGCAACCGTGCCTCGACCCCCACCAGCAAGAAGCTATCGACAGATCGCCCGGAGAAAGGTCATGACAACCATGATAATCGTCACAGTGACATCCCTGCTTTGTTGGACACCTTCCAATCTATATTTTATAGCCTACGCGTCTGGTGCAAACATCGATTTTACTAGCTTCTGGGGCTCGAGTGTCCAGTGCATTCTATTATCTAATAATAGCATTAATCCTTTCATCTATATCTTCAAGTATCAGAAGTTCCAGAATGGTCTTCGACGACTGCTGAGACTAGGAGATTCAAGGTCTCCGGCAGGAGAAGGAACAAGAGATTCCAAAGCGGAGAGCACCAACATGGCATAGAATAGAAACTGTACGTGCAGTTAGTATTATAAAGTTCCCAGTTTACACTCTATGAAACCAGACTTCCTCAATGGCCAAAACATCGTCAGGGCAAGGCGTGGAATGCAGAATTTGCAATTCTCATATTCTTTCTACAATTTGTCCGGACGTTCTTAAAACTGTCAGCATGTTGTCTATGTCGTTCCTGAAATATTGTAGCATTCAGGAAAGCAAAACAAAATTATTCAAATTTCAAAAATTAAAACTTTAGACGAAGATGTATACAATGTATGTTCTCTGCTAATTGTCCTGACGCGCTTTGCGGTGCGTCAAGTTCACAAGAACAGTCGGAACCCCCGCGGAATACTCCAGGAAGAGGTTGATCTATTGTAAATAGTGACCGAAGTCACTACGTCGACCGTAAACGGGGAGGGCATGACCACAAAATCTCGCTGAGGACACTTTCTGGTCATCATGTTCATGACGAGGAAGCATCGCAGGGTCTAAATTCGGGTCTTTTATTAGACATTTATTTATTCAGCAAGGAATGTCATTATAGCTCGTTCTGTGAACCACTTTTGACCATTAAAAAAGCTCTTCAATAATCAATTCTAATAAATTCTACGAAATCATTTAACTTAAATACATATTATGTCGTAATTTCAGGGAGCTTTTTGTGTAAATTTCGTAATTGGGAAAAAATAAACTGGCATAATAGTAAAGAAATTAAGAATTTATGTAGGCCTGCGATATTCGGAAGTATGGATTCCCAATAAAACCCTTTAAACTTCAGCATGCACAATCCGACGTAATTTCCTTTAAACAGTATATGACGAACAAGAAAGAGAGCTGAGTGTAAGATCGCATACGTCTTTATATCACGCAATTTACGAAAAATTCACCTGCATAGTAAAATAAGACTTTTGGCGCTGCTTTTCTTGTGGCGGCATCATCAATATTGAAATCTAAACGTTTTGAATTGTTATTACAACATAGGAAGTGTCGTCGATATTGAAATATCTTAACCGAAGTTTAATGTTTTAAGGTGTCATTCGAATTTAGAAAGGATATTGACCTAGTTCATGAAACTTGGACATGAAATGTAATCGAATATTCCTGAACATCCTGCCCAAGTTTCACGTCCGATGACTAAGTTTAAAGACCACTTAATGTAAATTTAGATTAATGAACTTAGACCATGTTGGGGGAATCAACATTGAAATCTTTCAAACCTAAGGTTAAGTTTTTTGAAATGTCATCATAACTTAGAAAGTATATGGACTTTATTCATGAAACTCGGATACAGGCCTATAAGGTTAATCAAGTATTACTGAACATCTTGCCCGACTTTCAGGTCACATGATCAACGTAAAGTTTATTTAGGGTCAATGAACTTTGGCCATGTTGGGAATATTTGTTGAATTGCTATCACAACTTTGAAATTTTATGGAAATAGTTCATGAAATGTGAACATTTCGGTAATCAAGTATCACTGATCATCTTGCACAAGTCTTAGGTCACAAAGCTCAAATGTCGTTTATGGTAAATGAGCGTAGTATATTTTATCATATTAAATGCGTTTTTGTGATTAATATTTATTCTACGGTCGTTTTCAAAGTCAGCACGGATGCTATATTGAATCGCGCAATGAAGGCAAGACTGCCAGAGGCGTTCCTTTTTTGGGGTTTCATCCGCTGGATACCGATTTCTACAAATTCAACTTAATTTAAACAGGGGCCAGACAGATAGATGTTATTTCTACTTCAGTAAAATTTACAATGAAAAGCAAAATATCAAATACAGACATAAGTTATCATTTTTTTAAACAAGTTCACACCTAGTTACCATTAATGCATAAAGCATTTCCATTTATTTGAAATCATGATAAAAGAGCATTGTAGATTAAATGCCTTGTTCACGGGCATAGGTGCCGCGGCCGAGGATCGAACCCCGGACTTTCCCTGTATAGCTAAGCGCCTTAGACCACTCGGCCACGGCACCTCCACATAAGTTAGATAAGACATAAGTTAGATAGGAGGGAACGAGGGCCCGAGTAGTCAGAAACAGAATGATTTTAAAGGGGAAGTTCACCCTGAAGAAAACTTTGTTGTAAAAATAGCAGAAAAAAATAGTAAAAAAATATTGGTGAAGGTTTGAGGAAAATCCGTTAAAGAGTAAGAAAGTTATTAGAGTTCAAAGTTTTGGATTTGTGACGTCATAAACGAGCAGCTGCCCCATGTGTTATGTAATAAAAAATGCATAAATTTCAAATTTTGGATGGTTCCTGATGACTTAATTTTGTTTTCTATTCATGATCGGGTGTGAAATGATTTGTCTGTTGATATACAAAAGGTACAGTGAAAACCATTTTCAATTTTCTGAGAAAATGACATTTCATTGATTATTTACCATTCGCTATGTAGGAATGCTGCTCGCATATGACGTCACAAATCAAATAATTGAAATTCTAATAACTTTTTGATTATTTGATGAATTTTTCTCAAACCTTCGGCAATATTTTTTATTATTTTTTCTGCTATTTTTACAATTGACTTTTTGTCAGGGTGAACTTCCCCTTTAATACAATTTTGCTCATCGTTACAATTATTCATGCAAGTTTACCTTTTTCACTCAAGGAACGAAGTTTTTATTTCATGTATTTATTTGTAAAACTGATCCGTACAAATGAGGATAAGCCCATTTACGCTATTTTATGATAAATGTAAACTCAGTCAGGTACGGTCTAAAATATGAGCTGCCATGAAAATATTTTTTTTTGACTAAAAATTATAATTTTACCTTTACCTTTTTCCCTCAAGGAACGAAGTTTTTATTTCATGTATTTATTTGTAAAACTGATCCGTGCAAATGAGGTTTAGCCCATTTTTGTTGTTTTATGATAAATGTAAAATTGGACAGGTACCGTATTAAACTGTCTAAAACATGAGTTGCCATGAAAATATTTTCCTTGACTGAAAATTCCAATTTATTTGATTTTGTTAATTGTATGATAGAAATGTTTGTTGAAATGTTAAGGAATTCCTTTTGCTGTATTCAAGAACGATCATTGAAGCTTTTTAGAAATACGAATCAAGTATATTTATGAAACGAATTGATTAGTTACTGATTTATAACTTAATTATATTTTGTTTAACTTTTACTTTGCAGTCCCATTTATCTAGAATTATTTAAAAATTATGCCACGTACGCCTTTTTTTGGTCAATATACATGTATCTTGCTTCAAATGTTTCCTGAATATGTCAGGTATGTTATTTTTTCTGTATACGAAAAAGAATTCATATTTTTGATAAAGGAATTTTCGTTTTCGATGAAATACAAATGAATTGATTGATTGAAGCCAGCATCTCCTCACCAGCTCTACTACTCAAGCTGTTCTCACTCAACATTCCTTCTGGTTTACAGTCCTTTTCAGGACTATTTTCAAGAAAGAATACTCTACTCTCGAATCTCTACTTTCTCGCCTATCCACTGTACTTCTTCTCTTCTATCCACTGTTTCTATAGCACTCCACATGGTGTACCGTAAACCACATCAGCAACTGTACATGCCACCATGCAAACCTTCAAACAACATCTAATGATAAGTTATTAATATTTTTTAAAATCATTTTTTTAATCGTTTATTTAGAACTGTGTAACAATTTATATCACATATGCTATTTTTTATGGCATATTATAAAAATTAATATAGGGCTATATGTGCCTTGCCGCCTATAGAATGTCAGTGTCCTGATAGATAAGTATTACATGATACATTGAATAACATATTTTATGTTACGTAATTATGGAAATTTAAGAAATATTTTTTTTGGAAAAAATACCAGCTTGCTAAACATATTCTGCAGAATTTCGACAGGTAAATAAAATTATTTCAAGCACTATAGTTTAAAAATGTGACATCAAATAAATGATAATACTTTATGACAAGGGGTCATCATTTTATGATCCCGTTTTCCTATTAAAACTCACTTCAATATGAATTTATTACAGAGAATGTTCTCCTGGGGCCCGTTGCAGAAAGAGTTGCGTTTAAACGCAAGCCAAAAAATCAATCGCAAGTCCCAAATGCGCGCTGTTGATTGGTTGAAAATCAAGTTGCACATGATTTTTAGAGTTGCGATTGATTGCAACTCTTTCTGCAACGGGCCCCAGGTCCAACTAGGCATATAGTATAGGTAGGTCGGTTGTATTTCCGATAACTTTTTTTTCTATCAGACAATATTGAGGAGGCACTAGTATATTAATGCAATGTATATCTAATCGATATGAAATAATCTATTTTATTGCCTTTTTCATGAATAATTATGTATTCTAAATGTTGAAAATTATACCCCAGACCGTAGTTTAAACAATTTTTGTTCGAGTCTTGAATTGTTGATGTGCAAGTGTTGACGATGGATGTGTGTATACTGTGGTGTGTACTCTAGGGAATGGGTTGCATGAAAACTATAATTGTTGATAATTTTTCGGTCAATGGTATCCTTTTTTTAACATACATTTTGATAAGGTGTTGATTGAGGTCAATAATTGTTTCATTTATATCTATTCATGTTTTTATTTATGTTTATTTACGTTATTTATGTTTTCCATCGATATAATGCAGAGGCAAGGGGGAATTTGTTGCAATATTCTCTTCAAAATATCGTTTTCAAGTATTTGCACCTTCCACCTTGGTTCATTTAATTTTTATCTCGCTCTCTCTGTACATTCTCTGCATGTCTAAATTATTTAATGTGTTTCATCGTTTCTACATCTTTCTTAATCCACATTCCGCCCCCCCCATCCATCTCTAACTGCCACCCCTCCCACACTCTTTCCGTCACAGCCCCTTTCTCGCTCTTCCACTCTGCTACTCTCTTCTTCTTTTTTTTATAGAATGACCACGGTTTTCTATTTTCTCCCATACCTTTTCACTCATAATTTCTTTTTCCTTTCCTCTCGTTCAAGTCGTTATATTCTCTTGCATTTTTTAAAGTCGAACTTCTCTCTCTAAATATCTGTAATTCCCCTTTTCTCCCGTTTCTTCTTTGGTCAAATCCCCCCCCCCCCCCCTCTCTAACTCGCCCTCCGTCTCAATATCGTTGATTCCCCTTTTCTCCTTTCTCTCTCGTTTTCCCTGTTTTTCACTCCCTATACCCGCCCCTTCACCCCCCCCCCTCTCTCTCCCCCCTCTCCACACTGTCTCACTCTCTCTCTCTCTTCACCATCCCCTTCATCTTTGGACTTGATATCATGATGATACTGCAGGGGGGCGTTTCATGAAAGGACTTGTCGGACGTTTTATACGACAAGTCCCAATTTATCCGACAGTTACCATAGGAACAGTGCCTCTCAGCCAATCAAAATCATGGAAAGATGTCAGATCTGACAACTTTTCGGATGAAAATATTGATGAAACGCTCCCCAGGTCTCCATGTCCGTCAAAATCTAATAATTAATAAAAACAAGTTACGATGTGGAAGATACATACATTTATTTAAAACGTCAAAATTGATTTTAGCACTTCAAATAGGCCAGTGATTTCATTTAAGCACATTCTTTAAGCACATGAGTTATTCACCGAAAATCCCAAAAATATATCCAATATACTGCATAAACGTACTGTACATGATATACTCGTATATTTTTATTTTAGATAGAACACACAAGCTTTGAATTGATTATGTACCCTGTTAAACATTTGCACACACACAAATGATGCATTGCATTTCTATCACACTTTCAAAGCAAATCAGTCAAAATGACTAGATATTCGGTTCAACTGTTAGTCTACTCGTATTTTACTAGACCATGGTAACTTCTGAAGAGAATATACACGTAGTAAGAAATGTGACTAGATATATCAATTGCTGCCAGCTGACTGTTTTTTATCTAGTCATTTTGACTGATTTGTTTTAAGAGTGCATATTCGGGATATCAGGGTCAGTTTTGTAAAAAAATAAATACGACTTGAATCAACTGCGATCTCTTGAATTTGGCAAAATAGATCAATTCCATCACCCTGTGTTATTGCAATTGCATAATACACTATTCACTAGTGCTCAGTAAATAAAAATATTACTAGGTATTCATATATTCGTTACAATCTTTTAAAAATGAGTCAAGATTGGTTCAAAGACATTATATCATCGTCGAATCGGTTCATATATCATTATTGTCATGGTATATTTGAGCAGCGTTCCAAGGAGCAACTTGATCCCTCTTCCTCTTTTAAATGAAAAGGCAATGATATCGCCTCGTCTGATTAGCTAAGAGCACATTCAGTTAAGGTCATAATCATCATGATTTACAATAAGCTTCATGACACGCTCTCACGCTCTTAAATTCTTTGATTTTTTTTCAAATTAATGTACCAAAATGTATGTTTTTAAACATGATTAATTGAAATAGCTTTAATGGTATCCATACCAGCCTTCATATTGGCACTTGGCAGTAACCTAAACAGTCCTAAATTTTCCTGCTGAATTGTAATATAAAAATACGGGAAGACAGAGCAGTCTGAACATAGTCTGCAGGCACAGACCCTGATTGAAACTTCGATCAACAAGTGTGTCTCCACGCAAAGACTAGCACATACAAAACTTCCTGTTTCAATTCAGCGAGAGGGCCTTCAGTACACAAGGCATGAGAAGGCTGCAATTCAGACCCTTTACTCGAGTGAAGGGTTTGCACAGCAGACTAGTCTGAACACGTGAGGTAATACGTTATGTTAATGTAGTGAATATTGTCAGGCAGTGTGCGGTGCACTATCTAATAATATACAGTGGTGCCAAAAATGAACCCCACGAGAAAATGCACTCCTTCACGCTGAGTGTCGAATGGAGACAACAACACTTCAATGTTCAGAGATCACAGAGAAAAAAACTTTACTGAATGTAATACTTTATAATCTGACTTCACAATGAAATAACTATCTAAAACATGGCAGAACTTGGAACACTTTAGATAATTATGTTCATTTTTTGGTGGGGCTCACTAACTTTTTAGCAGCGCTCTGATTAGAAACATAACTCAATCGATGAACTTGTTCAAGGCTTAAGTGTGTCATTGTAAAAACAGACATGTTTAAATGACCATAACAATCATTGATTTAAATGAAGGTGGAAACTTTTTAATACAGTAATGATTTCACACACACACACGCATGTGTACAACTTATACACATCGCACAAGATAGTACCACACTCACACACACATCAAATTTCACAAAACATTGAATATACGTATTTAAATCTCAATTTAGTGTTTTCACCTTCACACACAAACGAGCGTTCACTGACGCATTTATATACACACCTAAAACCACCCCCACACACTTACCCACAGTTGCGCATTTTTAACACGTCAAATTTCATTCTAAACATTTAATCTACTACAACTTTCTACGCACATGATTAGCGAAATAAAACGACAATAATACACACAATATAAAAACATTTACAAGTCAGCCTATGGCATATTCAATTGGTTTCTTACTTGACTATCAAACATTAGAGGTAAAGAACAATACTACAAATACCAACATTTCTACTCCAATCTACAACTAGTATTTTATAGCTAGTCTCTAAACTATTTTTTACATCTTTAAAAGATATTCCATTGTCGCAAAATAGATAGATTGTTCATGTTTAATCAACGTGGATTTCCATTTCATGTCATTACAAATCAAAATATATCCACAGAAATTTAGTGATAACATTATTACCGATACAAACACGTTTTTCAGAGGGAGGTGAAGAGTGGACGTGAGGGCTGAGTTGATTCCCTGTCTATTTCCATAGCCCCGTTTACATTCCTACGATCATCGATACTCAAATGCTAATCCTAGGGTGATAATATCCTGCTTATCGTATGATCACCTCAGCGTGTCGTACGATGATCGTAAGATTTTCGTATGGAATTCAGGATCATCACAGGGTCTACATTCCGTTTCGAGCGAGTTATGCAATTACAATGTAATCACATCGTAAGTACATCGTACGATCATTGCACACTCATCATACAAAAACATTGTAGACTAACCCACTATTCCATGGTCGTAGCAAATGTAAACGAGGTGTTATAAATGGTTGCATTTGATACTAGAATGGAACCACTCAAATAAAACTTTAAACAAATATATCGTTCCAAATACGAAATTCTATTCAAGAATGACGAGGTTGTTTCTCTTTCGCACAGAATACATGAGAGAGTTCTCGTGCAAGGCGCACGACGTGCCAAGGACATATATTGAAAATGCCCGACGAACGACAAAGGACAGCTGGGAGGTCTTTGTAAAAACTTTTTTTTAAAATGAAGGACAAAGTTTTGTCTCAAGTTTCAGAGCTGACCAAAGATTGCAAATATGCCGTTAGTCCGAAAGAACGAAACGGCTGTTTTGATTCACCAAGTTTGGACAAAGACTTCTTAGGTGTTCTTTGTCACGAAGGGCATTTGAGAACACAATTTCTCTGTTCTTGACTCCGTTGTGCGTCGCGGAACGAAAACTTCCGATATCGTGTGAGGCACCTACTTATCACGTGTTTTGGTGGAGCATATCCGGTTACAAAGGTCTTGAGGTGAATGAACTACTGACGATTCTCGAGCTCTACATTTCCCTTGCCCCTCCCTCTGTCACGGAAGGCAGACACTATCTCATCAAAGCTTCGGTTCTTGGTCTCAGGGACGTAGAAATAGATGAAGACGGTGGTAACGACCACGCAGATGGTGTAGATGAGAAAGATGTACTCGCCGATAGCTCCCTGTAGACAGTGAAACGATGTAAAGTAATACATGTAATAATAATAATAATGACGTTTTATTTACCCAGGTCGGCCACTTCAATCATAAGACTGCTCTTCCAGCATGCCCTGCATAACATAATATGATATAATTACCGTTCTTCTGTCTAAAACGCTGAGCGCCAAGCAAGAAGGCAGAAGGTCCCATATCTATAAGTCTTTGGTATGACCCGGCCGGGGATCGAACCCACGACATCCCGTTCATGAGGCAGACGCTTTATCACTGAGCCACCATGCGCGGGTGCTGTGAGCCATCATAAAGTAGACTTTACTTCATAATGACACAGTCATACCAATGAAACCGATTCCAAACCGATCCAATGACATGCCATTCCAAATAACGTAAAAGCTTCGGTCAGTCTGGGGTCAGTTTAGTTAGTGTAACTGAGCATCACCATCACTGCCATCAACCACCACGCCATCATCACCATCTCCACGACCACCATCATCATTACCTTCACCATTTTCACCACCACCACCACAATCACAAGGGCCCTTACAACCAACACCAACACAACCACCAACTTCACCATATCATTACCCCCACCTTCAACTCGAGCCATCAGTGTCATCATCACGAACACCACCAACACCCACATCAACACTATTATCATTACCAAACTCACCACCATCACCTCCACCAGAAACACCAATATCATCTCTAACCATTATCATCAACACCATTATCACCTCCTCCACCACCACCAATACATCTATTAGCACCTACACCATTACCATCATCACCATCACTAAAGTAAATATCATAACAGCCACCGCTACCACAAATACCATTATACAGAAATCACCGCCATGAACTTCACCATCGCCTCCACCACTATCATTAACTATACATCGTCGACATCAATAACGCCACCACCACCACCATTTTCTACCAACATCCACTACCAACATCACAATCAACACCACTATCACCGTCACCACTGGTACCACTTCCACAACTAATTCGCAACACTGACGTACCTGCATCGGCGGGAAGGTCAGCTGGACGATGAAGTTGGTCCACCAGTTGACCTGAATGGACACACTGACGGCAGAAGGGCGTGGACCCTGCGACCAGAGCTCTGCCGAGACCAGGTAAGGCAGAGGAGCGGGGCCGATTGCAAAGGTGATGATGTAGAGGTAAACGAAGACCAAACTTAACCACTTCAGCCAGTCGTACTGTGACTGTGTGTGCAATGAGAAGTGTGCTGAGTTAACATAGTGATTACCGAAGTTCAAAGGTCACCTATATCACGAATACATGATTTATCTTTAATTTGACACCTCGCTTGCGTCACAGTTTTTCACGAGTCACAGAGTTATAGTCCTTCGAAGAAGTACACTGCAAAAACTCTGGTGTTGATTTAACACCAGCCCGGAATTTATATATGTCCACACCGGAGAAGTGTTAAACAACACCAGTTTCGTTTTGGTCTAACACCAGATAGGTGTTTATACAACACCAATTAGTATTAAAACAGCATCGATTTGATTCCAAACTGGTGTTGTTTCAATACTTCTCTAGTGTGGACATATATAGATTCCGGGCTGGTGTTAAATCAACACCAGAGTTTTTGCAGAGGAGAGAACAAAACCTAATTTTTCCAAGTTTGTGTTAAATGAACTTGCGGAAAACGGTACCTATTTTGCAAGCTTTTGGTTTCATCAAAGTTTTTTTTAAGAAAGGATACCAAGAAAGTCACTGAGCCGTCTAAGCGTGAATGAGTTTTGTACCCTTCTCCTTCGCAGGACTATGCCTTTAATTCTGTTACACGTTACAATTGTGACGCAAGCAGGTGTCAAACTAACATTGACTAGAAAGAGGGGATTCTAAGCTTTACAATGATAGGTCATTTGCCAATTGTCTTTGCGATGAAAGATATGGTAAACGAACGATAATTTCGGGACGATCAAGTGCGATTCATGCCTTATTCAGAGGGGATGACAGCATCATCATTACCCCGCTTAGCCGGACCGGCTTTATCCCGAGCTGTAGTTTCCAGCAATTATAGCGCATTTCTATGAATTGTACTAATGTACTGTCCCCGACACTCTATAACTCAAGTGGGCTAAGCACATCACATCGGAGATTCTTTTCTTGCTAAAGGAAATTAATAATATAATAATAACGGCATATTTACCCAGGGTAGCCACTTCAGTCCCGAAAACTGTTCTCCCAGCGGGCCCTGCTATTATTATTACCCCGGCTACCTTGATCGGGCGCTCGAGCATTCAAGGAAATTCTTCCTACAAGGTGCCCATTCACCTTACCTGGGTCGAGTGCAGCACAATGTTGATAAATTTCTTGCCGAAGGAAATTACGCCATGGCTGGGATTCGAACCCACGACCCTCTGTTTCAAAGTCCGGAGACTAATTCACTGGGCCACAACGCTCCACGTCATCGCAATGGCTGACATTCAGCACACCAACCTCTGCTTAAAAAAATTCCCAAACGTAATAAAGGAATTTACTGACGGCTGTCTAGCGAAATAAATAATTAATGCTCTGAAAAAGACGATGATTTTCGGACAGAGTGGTTACAAAAAAAACACGACTGTTGTTTTTTCCTTGAAATGCTGGAAGCTTAATTAGCAGCTATGCGTCCATCGGGGTAATTAATGGTATGTAAATATTGTGATTATGTTTGTGATCTTACTGCCAACATTGCAAAAACTCAGGTGTTAATTTAACACCAGCCCGGAATCTACATTTGTCCACACCAGAGAAGTATTGAAACAACACCAGTTTTGATCAAACCCCGGGGGAGCACTTCCATTCACGAGTGGATACCATGCGTGACCATGGAGTCTCGCAAAGCACCCTAAACACGTAATTTCCATATTCTGAAAATGCACCCCTTAACAAGTATTGGCGTGTGAAACCCTACCCTTAACAAGTATTGGAAACAAAACCATACTCTTGGCAAATATTCCCTGAAATGAACCCCTAAACAAGTACAGGAATGTTTTATTGTTACGGGTCCTTCGGTCGTCGGCTTTACCTTATTTGGTTTAGTACGACCCCACCTTCTACACCTCGCGCAAATCGGACTCTAAACACGAAGTGTTGGGGCAAAAAGGACATCCTTTAAAAAACATTTTAATTTTGTTTTATCATCCCCGCAAATTCGACCCTAAACACGTAATTTTCCTAGCGAAATAGATACCCTTTTTTCATTATTTTTGTGTTTTTGACACCCTTATCACGTTACGTACGTAACGTGCCCTATCGCGAAAAAGACATCCTTTTTACGTGTTTTTTGGGTCGCGCATGGTATCCACTCGTCAATGTAAGTGCCCCCCCCCCCCCGGGAATCAAACCCATGCTGTTTTTATACTAAATGATCGCTCGGGGTTGTATAAACACCTATCTGGTGTGAGACTGAAACCAAACTGGCGTTGTTTAGCACTTCTCTGGTATAGATATAATATAGATTCCGGGCTGGTATTAAATCAATACCGGTGTTTTTGCAGTGAGTGAAACATAATTTACAGAAATTCATACAACACATTGGACCACCGGTACCGTCAAAAGAAGTAAAAACGGCTGCTATAAAAAATACCACCGTTACTGTGTAAAAAGAGGGAACGGGAACCTTACCTGGAGGGCGAGGGAGACAGTAAGACCGATGAGCCACAGAGCGATGACTCCGAAGGGATAGAGGAGTAGAGGTCGTCGCCCGGCCCTCTCGACAACCAATACAGAGACGATAGTCACGCAAACGTTGAGAGCGCCAAAGCCCACCGTCGCGTAAGCGACCTCGCTCTCGGACATTCCGGCTGCATCGTACAGTTCGGTCGAGTAGAAGATGATCTATGTGAGGGATACAGAGATGTAGGATAGCATTTCTTTTCCGTTGTCATAACCATCGCCTTTATCATCATTATCACCATCACTATCGCCATTATTACCATCTTTATCATTTTCCTCATCAGCCACATCGCGATCATAATCTTCATCACCATCATCATGGTCACTATCGTCATCATTATAAGTATCACTTTGGCTATCAATGTCACTTTTAACATCATCACCGCCATCATCGGCTTTATCATTAATATCATTATCGTCATCATCACCCTCACCATTATCATATCATTGTTATTACCATTACCATTATCATTGTTATCAACATCATCGTCATCATCACCAGCATCATCATCATCTTCGTAATCATCCCCTCCCCACTCTCAATCGTCAATACTCTAAGCTTACCGCGTTGATTCCCGACAGTTGCTGTCCTACGTGTACGACGACGCATATGATGAGGGGAAGCATCCAGGAGCGGTCGCGTAGACACACGAGATCAAACACACCGATCCGTTCTACGCTACTCTCGTTCTCGTGCTCTCGTTTCATTTCAACAATCTCGTCCCCAACGTTGTCTCTCCCTCGGAGCTGCTGCAGGGCTAAGGAATTGAGGGGTGTGAAATTAAAAACAAAGTTTATAAAAATATATTTTATATTCGACAAGGATTTACTCTTGTTAGACACAGTTCTCAAGTTGAGTTGAGTTCTGTTCGCATTAGTTCAAGTTTGTTTTTAATCATTATCTGAGAATTTATATACATATATATTATATTTATAATGAATATTATATATTCAGTATATACGTGATATCTGCTACTAACAATAGTTCTGAACTAAGTAAACATGGTAAAAGAGTATTAAAATCTGGAATAAAAAGAAGCTTTACTTAAGTTCTCAGCTTAAAACTAATGAATCAAGGTGTCCACAGAGTAAATACTCGTAAAATATAACGTCAAATATCACCATCGTGTAAATCTATTTGTTTGATTGTTTGTGTTTGTTCTGACTGACTTCTAATCTTGCCGTTTCATTGATTTCTACCTTTCACCGCCTTTTCCTCGTCATTCTTCCTGATGAGTAGCCATCTTGGACTCTCTGGGCAGAACGGGAGCATGATGAACTCGATAATTGTAGTGATGCCTGTCAATCCTAGTACAATTGACCATGTGGATTCGTTGTAGAATGCGAAGAAACCAAGACACTAAAAAGAAAACGAGACCAAGATTGGAGAGAGTGAATGCATCAGTTAATGCGAATTATCCAACCGAGTTCATTATTCGGCTCCTCATCAGTTCACCCAGATCCATTAATTGATAGCTTACGCGATTGGTGCTTGATCGTTCTTTAAGTTTCAGACTTGGCTACACATATACGTGTTTTTGACAAAAGAACATGTACAAAGAAATGTTTTATGTTGCATTGTGAACGAGGCCGTATAATAAAGAAAAGTTTCGAATGGTTGGTTTAGGTGTGGGTTGGTTCGCTGGTTGTTTGGATGTTGATTGATGTGATAGTTTGAAAAAAAATAGTTGGTTGAATGAATGTGTGTTTTCCGATTGTGCGGTCGGTTGTATGTTTGGATGACAGGATAATTGTTTGTAGATCGGTTGGTAGACTGGTTTAGTCGGTTGGTTGGCAAATTTGTCAGTCGGTCGGTTTAGTTGGTTGTATGGTTTATTGGTTGATTTATTAGCAGATTGGACAATTTATTGATTGGTTAGTTAGTAGATTGGTTGGACGGTTAGCTGGTTGGCATATTATTCGGATAATTGGTTTGTTGGTTGAACCGTTGGTCAGTCTGTTGATTGATTTGTTAGCAGATCGGACAATTTATTGATAGGTTTGTTAGTAGCTTGGTTGGACAGTTGGTTGGTAGAACCGTTGGTCAGTCTGCTGATTGATCAGTTTCTTATTTGACTGACTGGCTTATAGGTTTGCAGGTTGGTCAGTCGGCCGGTTGGTTGATTGGTCTGGCAGTTGGTTGGTCGGTTAGCTGATTGGATGGTTAGTTGATCAGGGTCCCGTTGCAGAAAGAGTTGCAATCAATTGCAACTATAAAGAGTCATGCGCAACTTGATTTTTAGCCAATCAGCAGCGCGCATTTGGGACTTGCGATTGATTTTTTGACTTGCGTTTAAACGCAACTCTTTCTGCAACGGACCCCAGGTGGTTTTGTTAGTTTAATAATCTGTCGTTCATTGGATTAGTTGATCGGTTGGTTGGCTGGTTTCGGTAATCGGTCAATGGCTTTGTTTTGGGAATTTACTGAATTGATTGGTTAGTTAGTAAATTAGTTAATTGGTTTGTTGGCAGATTGTTCGGACAGTTGGTTGGAACGTTGACCATTGGTGAATCCGTTTGATCGGTTGTCATTTGGTTGTTTAATTGGTTATGTCGGTTTATCAGTCGGCCGGTCCGTTGTTTACTTCCTTGTCCTGCCGGATAGTTAGTTGGTCGGTTGGCAGATTGGATGGTTGATTTGATCCGATAATTGGATTTCATACATGTAACGCATTGTTTGGACCATAAGGCAATCGCTTGGTAGGTGGGTTAGTTGGGTGATTGGACAGTTACTTAAATTGTTCTTTAATTGATCCGTCAGTTGGTGGATTGGTTGTTTGGCTGGTTTCGGTGATCAGTTTTGGGGAATTTACTGAATTTCGGTCGAGTCTCTTGAATACATGTATGTATAAACTATGTTTTCACTTAGTAAATAATCAAAACATCATCTCAAAATATCAAAATCAAACTCTGTACAATCACTTAAAAATCTCCCAAACCCACTCGAAACCTACATGATAACAAAGTAGTCTCCACGGGACAATGAGGTCGTCCATTACAACTACTTACGACTTCCTGTTCCTACTGCCATTTTCCTACCATGATCATTTAAGGTGGTAATCTAATTACACCACAAGGACATTCCTCTTGGGAAAACATTGCCATGTTCCTAAATCACATTTCAGAAGGTGTGAGAACATGTGCCAAAAAAAAAAACAAATTTGGAGAACAACAGTTTTGTGTTGGTGTGATTTACCAGAAGGAAGCATCAACAATTGAGACATTTGGGTCACATCTCGACAGGACTCTTCCTGACATAAATACTGTGTCTGCTACAGGGCACTGGCCCTGGAGAAATCCTGACTTAACCAAATATTTTGTTGTTGAATTTAGTGTTCACGTCCGTTTCGTTACCGGAGCCCCATAGCACAGAAGAATAATAAACATGATAAATCGAGAGACAATTAATATGAAAAATAATCATGTATCAGCTAGGAAAGGAACAATTCTTCGTCCTTGACCAATTCCGTGGCATGCTCGTTTCAAGTTATCCTCTGTCCTTTTCTTCTTATTTTCTTACTTTCCAATTTTCTCTATAGTCACTACTTTCCTATCATTTCCTTTTCAGTGAATTCCAGATAATTTCGCCCTCTATACTTCCTCCTTTCTTTGTTGACCCTTCCCAGGGTCTCACACGCCGAATTACGACAGGAAGGGAAAATATTAATTCGACCCAACCCGTTCCTAAGATTTGTAATTTCTTCTTATTTTAATAGCCAATTGACAAAAATGTATATGCATATGATTCTTTACGTATTACGCATTCTATGAAGGGAAATTGCTGATTTTTTCTTGCAAAAATGGAAAAGGAACATTCTTTTCTTTTTAGTTTTGGAACTAGTTGAATGGCGGAAGAATTAGGCATTTTCCTGTTCAGGTGATGAAAGTGTCTCGTTACAAGAGTTTCAATATAAATTTATTTTGATTCCCCCCCGTCAACAAACCTTTTGATGCATGGCCGTAAATGAAATGTCACAAATGATTTTCAGTATTCAATTCTTTTATTTCATTTCCATTCAAAACATAGTACAAAGTAATATAAAAACAATACAAATCAAATACAATTTTACAGAAGGGCATTCTTACTTCGTAAGTATACTACAGTATACTTGTAGTAGGAATTGTTCCCCTAATTGAACCCTTATTTCACATGAATTTTCCTCGATTGCTATACTAATAATGATGATGATGATATTAGCTAGGCTTATAAAGAACTTTTGCCCGAGGATACAAAGCACTGCTATTATTACCCCGGTTTAGCTGCGCTGCCCATGTCATAGGCGCGAGATATTTCTTCTTGCCGGGTACCCATTCACCCCACCTGCGTTGACTTCAGCAGATTGAGAGTAAATTTCTTGCTGAAGGAAATCACACCATGGCCGGGAATCGAACCCACATCCCTCCGATTGAAAGACGAGAGTCATAACCACTAGACCACAACACGCGTTTCTATGGGAAAATAATTACAGGTGTGGGACCTCTACCCTTGACGCGGATGACCGGTTGAACCTACCTGCCCAAGTAGAATACCAATGGTGATCAGAAGCTGATGTGTGACGGTGATGGCGCCCCTCAAATTAAAAGGGGATATCTCAGCAAGATACATGGGTACGATGGTTAATGATATACCTGTAAACAAACAAGAAAAATAATTCAAAAGAGTTTTATTGTTCTAGATATTTTAATAAACAAAATATTTACTCTGTACTAACTACTGACTACTCGGTAGTCTAGCTTAGCCGGGTAATTATAATAGAAGGGCCCGCTGGGAGAACAGATTTCGGAACTGAAGTGGCTACCCTTGGTAAATAATGCCGTTATTATTATTATTATTGTTGTTGTTATTACAATATCTCCCATATCGATAGATAGTAGTTTAGAGATCAGAGTCTAATTTCGAGATTTTTTTTCGAGATTAATTTTGTGTATAATCTTGAGAAAATATATTCGAGAGCAGACTCATCAAATTTATCAGTCTAAACTCAATAATTTATAGGGTTCTAAATCAATTTCGCCATTTTGTCCCCATTTTCTGATTTTTATGCGTCTGTATTTTATAGCGAAAGTCTATCCCTCGCAATTGAGTTTGGAAAATCTTCTTGCAATGCACTCAAGGCAAAGAAGTGCTGAAAGTGCATTGTCAGCTAGGATGTGATGACTGGAGTGATAATATATCTGTTAAGTGCTTAGAAATACTTTGAATGTATGAAGTGCTATATAAAAGCGGAATATTGTTATTTCCATTATATCATTATTATAATCATCCGTCTTATTGTCATTATTATGATTATCACTATTACATCATTATTATTATCATTACCATTATCATCTTCCTCCTCATCATCATTATCATTATTAATACTTTTTATCATTATCATTATGAATATCAGTTTTATTTTTATTTGATGTGATACATCAGAAAAATTGCATTTATAGAAATCCCATCATAGTATTCTGTCCATATTTTACTTACCGACGCTGAATCCGATGACGAAACGGCCGATGATGAGCATCTCCGGTGAATTAGCCGAGTAACAGCATCCCATCAAAATGGCCGCCAAGATGGAGATAAAATTATTGTACAAAAGGCCCCGGTTTCTGATAATAACAATAATAATAATAATAATAAACAGTTCTTGTATAGCTCATATCACAATTATGAATAATGTCTCTATGCGCTTGCAAAGGACTTGCATATTATTACCCCAGCTGTAGCTTGGCAGCCGTAATTACAAGCTGATTACTAAGATGACAGCGCACACGCATTTCAAGGAATACATTCCTGTCCGGTACCCAATCACCTCACCTGGGTTGAGTGCAGCACAATGTGGATAAATTTCTTGCCGAAGGAAATTACGCCATGGCTGGGATTCGAACCACGACCCTCTGTTTCAAAGTCCGGAGACTAATCCACTGGGCCACAACGCTCCACACCTCTGATATTAGAGGAAAGGGTAGCAAATGGTGTTACAAAAGGAATGTCTGGATCTTAATATGAACATCATTCGTATGCTATTCAAATGTGCTTTTGTTTTCCTTTAAGATACGACAGACTGCATGGTCACGTGACCAGACGATATATTAGGCAGAATAGAGTTAATATGCCTACTCACTTATTCAACTTTCACCTATCTCTTCTAAACATACGTTCTATTAGGCTCAAGTAAAGTTTGATAAGAAAAAAAAAGTTGATTTGAAATAAATAGAAAGGTGAAAAATAAACGAGCCTTACATAACACTAGATTTAACATCGAAATGGAAAGTAAAATACGACAGCCATTTTAGTTTCTCATATTTTGTCAAGAACAGTTACACTTACATCCACAACACGGATAATATAATGAAAGAGCTGATGATATCAGCACGTTTTCCTTTTCCCTTATTACATGAAATATCAAACAAAATTCGAGACCTTTTAGTCACTTTTTAGTCGAATACCCGCCCCAACATATTGCCTCGACGCATCGCGACGTTTCATAATCTTTTCCCCATGTGAAAGCATCTTTTTCAGAATAAATAAGCGACATCCGGGTACACAATTCTGAAGCTTCGCAGTATTTTGTAGGTGTATGTCACCCCTCCCCCCCCCCAAAAAAAAAAAAGAAAGAAAAGTGCTCAAACACGTGATTTCATCATGTACAATCACAGTCAAAGAGATCACGGTGCTTAACGAACACTGTTCTTTTTAACCTTCAGTTTTGTTTTCCGTTCATGTGCGACATACGTAAATAATCATGAAGATCATCTGCAGACATGGGCAGTTCCAGACTATTATAATGGGGGGGGGGGGGCAAGCCGACCTAAATGTGATACATAAGGGTATTGTCAACAGGGGCGGATCCAGCTTTCGCCTATAGGGGGCGGGCGGATTTTTTATTCAGCCACATATTCACCGATCGGCCGCTCGAAGTTGATTTTTGCTTGTTTCTTTGGAGGGGTAGTCCTGATAGTCACTTCTAAGCTTTATTCTTATAAATCAACATAAATATATAATGATATATATAATGATATCATAAGCCTCCCCCCCTAAAAAAAAAAAAAAAGTGCTCAAACACGTGATTTCATCATGTACAATCACAGTCAAAGAGATCACGGTGCTTAACGAACACTGTTCTTTTTAACCTTCAGTTTTGTTTTCCGTTCATGTGCGACATACGTAAATAATCATGAAGATCATCTGCAGACATGGGCAGTTCCAGACTATTATAATGGGGGGGGGGGCAAGCCGACCTAAATGTGATACATTGTCAACAGGGGCGGATCCAGCTTTCGCCTATAGGGGGCGGGCGGATTTTTTATTCAGCCACGTATTCACCGATCGGCCGCTCGAAGTTGATTTTTGCTTGTTTCTTTGGAGGGGTAGTCCTGATAGTCACTTCTAAGCTTTATTCTTATAAATCGACATAAATACATAATGATATATATAATGATATCATAAGCCTCCCCCCCAAAAAAAAAAAGAAAGAAAAGTGCTCAAACACGTGATTTCATCATGTACAATCACAGTCAAAGAGATCACGGTGCTTAACGAACACTGTTCTTTTTAACCTTCAGTTTTGTTTTCCGTTCATGTGCGACATACGTAAATAATCATGAAGATCATCTGCAGACATGGGCAGTGCCAGACTATTATAATGGGGGGGGGGGCAAGCCGACCTAAATGTGATACATAAGGGTATTGTCAACAGGGGCGGATCCAGCTTTCGCCTATAGGCCGGGGCGGGCGGATTTTTTATTTAGCCACATATTCACCGATGGCCGCTCGAAGTTGATTTTTGTTTGTTTCTTTGGAGAGGTAGTCCTGATACTTCTAAGCTTTATTCTTATAAATCAACATAAATATATAATGATATCATAAGCCTTATTTAAATATTGCAAGCGTGAGCTATTTTTTCAGGTATTTTGTCATTAATTTTAAACATTCTCGGCAGTGTTTGTGATCCTAAACGAGATGTGTATCCAACGAAATAATTTCTGCGAGTGCGAGCGAAAATTTGATACAGTGACATGGAAGATTTTTTTTTCAATTATTTTCCAAGTCTTCCCCTAATCTTATTTCATACATTCGTCTTGCTACTCTTATGTTTCCCTTCTTTTTCTCCTCTTTTTCCCTTTTTGTTTCTTTTTTCTGCTCCGCCAAAGAGGGGGGGGGAGCGCGGGCCCCTCGACCCCCCTGGATCCGCCTATATGGTTAAGTTAAGATCCACTGCTTTTCATACTCTTCTCAAATCCTTCCTTCTTTTGTCCCTCTTTTCTATTGATCTCTTTTTTTATTCTATTGTTTTCACAACTTCAAAATCAAGGAAAATCAAGGAGGGTGGTTTGTCCCTCTCCTGCCCCCCCCCCCTTCCTATGTTGCACCGCCTCTGTGTACAGATGAACTTCTCCGAAGTAGTAAATTCCTTTACGGAAGGTTATGGAAAGGGCGTTGAATTCGAAACATCTGCAATGCTTTAGCAATTTTTTTTAAATCTTTATTAACAGAGAGACAACTTTCAGGCAACGTGAACTTTCGTTATACCGTATTTGAATTTGCTAATTATTGTCGAAGTGAAGCTTTCTAAATTTGGCAAATACCAAAAAAAAAACACTCAAAATACTTCAATTTCTCTTTAGAAGATGCAAAAACACCCCCCAATTAAAATCTCGGTTCCTTCGCTCACTCTGGTTTTGTACTAATCATTATGTACGATATTGTTTTGAGGAAACAAGACAACATGTTTAGGAAGGATCTGGATCCAGAATAATAAGTAAAACTCCCATGAAAACTCGAAGGCCCGTATTCTGAAGTCAGGTTTAACTTAGACCATAGTCATTTAGTGCAATATTATCCGTATTTTCAGGTGAAGATTCAGGCACACCAAAGATCTACAGTAATCTTCCATTATTACAATCGCCTATGGTTACATGGCATGTTTTTTCCCCACTTGCGTTTTCCTTAAACCACCTATCTCACCAAAAGACGTCCCAGCGACGTCCCAGTCGCGGCGACGTATCAAACACGAAAGAAATGAGTTTTCGATTTGCTCGTGTCTACGTCAACTCGACGAGATTGGTGGATTTTGGGAGCACTGCACATGCGTTAAATAATCTGCGACTGGGTCCTCTCGTTCACTACCCAAAACAGTTATTCGGTCTCACCAGGGGAGTGTTTCATCAACATTGTTGTCCGACAAGTCGTCAGATCTGACATCTTTCCTTGATTCTGATTTGCTGAGAGGCACTGTTACTATAGTAACTGTCGGATAAAATGGAACTTTGTTTAACAAATTTTCGGCATTACTCCTATTTGTTTAAGATCAGTATGCTCGATCTGTAATGAAAATCATAAGATCAGTATGCTACATCTGTATGAAAATCATGAATCGTTTTTCATTACAGATCGAGCATACTGATCTTAAACAAATAGGAGTAATGCCGAAAATTTGTTAAACGAATTATAATTTCCTCCTATAAAAAAGCCTCTTAAAAATGGAACTTGTCGGATAAAACGTCTGACAAGTCCTTTCATGAAACGCTCCCCAGAAGGACGTCTCGATGACACCTAAGAGACACCTGGGGAGCGTTTCATAAATATTTTTGTTCGACAAGTTGTCAGATCTGACAACTTTCCTCGATTTTGATTGGCTGAGAAGCACGGTCACTATGACAAATGTCGGATAAAACAGGACTTGTCGGATTAAACCTCTGACAAGTTCTTACATGAAATGCTCCCCTGAAGACAAAGTGACAATTAATCACTTTGCCCAACAGTCGCGGAGATGTTGCTTGCAATCCCCTAATCGGCGCTGCGACGTCTAGACGAAGTTTCGGAGATATTTGTCAGTTCTAGCGACGTCTCAAAAAAAAATTATGAGAAAAATCAGTCAAAAAAAATCTTAAGTAAAAATTATGGACAGTACGTTGTGATATTTTGTTACTTTGACGGAAAGGCACAATCTCAGTCACAGAGATGTTAACAATGTGTAATGCCCCTTCAGAGTCATGCAGCATAAAACCTGAACATGTTTGTTTAGAAATCATGAAAAACACTCCTCTCCTCGACTCACCTGCCGAATTTATCAGCCCAGTAGCCGCCGGCGAGAGCCCCCAAGCCCCCTCCGATGCAGTAGATAGAAACGGTGGCCGCCCAAAGCCAGGTGAGACTGTTTTCGCTCGGTTCCTCGCCGGAACGTTCGAAGAGTGTGTCATTGAAGAATTGCTGGATGAACTTCAAAATGAAAAGAACATTAATCAAACATGATTTAATTTCTACCTGATGGCATTATGATCGGGGTAGGCGGACTGGGGGGTTGCCCTTTTATTTAGGGGGCGATAAGAGAAAGGAAAATAAGAGAGATAGAGAGAGAGATAAAGGAATGATTGCAGGGCAGAGAAATTAATAACCACATTATTTTTTTTACGTATGAACAAGCCGTTCATTTATTACAAAGTATTCGTTTCCTGAACGTAAGCAAGTTTCACACATTACAAATTCGTATTGAAATCATGTTTTGAGACTATGCGACCCCCCCCCCCCTCCGAAAAATGAAATAAAATGACAATTAAAAAAAAATGATAAAAACCTGTGAGTTTTTTTAGAGTATGACCTTTTCACATGTTAAATTTTCAAAAAGACCGTTATACATCGTTATAGTTTGTTTGGCAAAATTATTGGACAGCCGTTGCTCAGAAGCTGTGTCACAATTTGGAATCCATGGCTATCCCGAGTAACCGGGGTTAAGAATCAAACATTATTTGGGAAGAAACTCATAGTAAACGAAAAGGTTCTTACTGGAGACGGTCCGGTTATGACGCCGATGTTGTACCCGAATTCCATTGACGATCCGATACATACTGTTACCGTTGATACCACCAGCCAGAACGACAAACGACCCTGTATGATAATAAAACATGAAATGAGATGAAGAAAGATTTATAGGTGATTATAACGCACTTAACAAAATACAAAATACCGCTTGTAAGCGGTAATAGGGGGGTTTTTGCGATTAAAACGGGAACGGAACATAGTACATCTATCACAATGGACAGCTTAGGCCGTTTTCTGAAGTCAGGTTTATCTTAGACCACGGTCTAACTCTGTGCTGAAATTATGGGAAGCCAAAAGTGTCAAATTTTTTATTACGTTGTACGTTTCTTATGTTTACTGTTCTCTTTCCAGATTCATCGATGGTGAAGACAATCATCTATTCAGACTTCCTGGAAAATTATGAATGATTTGAGAGCCAAATGAGTTGAAATATAATGTCTGTACCATTAGAGATTTATGTAACAACTGGCTATCCATACTTAAACCGCAACTTTAAACCTGAGTTTAAGTTAAACTCGACTTTAGAATACGGGCCATAGACTACGAGATCTTTGATGATAACTGGTGAACCAGGCAGTAGATCGTCCTAAGATTCGAAGCTGACGAAAAACTGCAGATATGAAGTTTGTCCAAAGTCCATACAGGACGACACTGCTTTTTTGATTCACCGGTATTCATCAAAGGCGGCTTTGTCCGGAAGGGCTTTTGACAATAGATTCTCTGCGTTCCAGAAAGAGTTTGCGTAGTGTTGCGAAAACACCCTAATGAATAATACCAACATGCATGACCAGTGGCTAGTTCTGTTTACATGCATGCCATGATCTTTAAACGCGTATTGGTGTCTTTATCAAAGAACAAGGATTCACACAACAATCCTATACTCGGGTATCAGAATGAAAAAACATAACTGTTACCTTTGAAACAGTTCATGTTAGAACAGTTCCATAGGTGACTTGTGCACGAAATTCTTAATAATTTCGTCCAATAGTTTAAGCTTACGGTATGACACAATACAATTGTATTAATTACAACTTTACAAGTCAGAATGATCTCTTACTTCGGATACCTCACAGCGTTTCTGATCCATGGTCGGTAGAACGGTATGAATGCAGCCCAAAAGTACAAGAACCTCAACCCCGCACCAAGCATGAAGTTAGAGTGAGAACTACTTTCAAGAAACGTCCCATGCAAGCATACGTGTAACGATGATCATGACATGGTATGTTCTCAAGTTATTGATGAATTTGTGCCTGGTTTCATGAAGTGATAACTGTTGACAACATCATTACAAGCTACTGAAATTCTACATCCGATAGGCCGATGGCTAATTTTGTCGGTGAGAGTGTATGACAAGTTGCTTCGTGAAATGCTACCCCTGAAGGGCATCACCTCCCAGCACGACTCGCATCTGGAGAGATGACACCCATTCTTCGAGAGTTTCTGTGCATCGACGCAAGAGGAAGCCAGTAACGTCCGTTACACAAAGGTTAGCGATTGATCGTTTACTTGTAAGAGCGATTCTGAATGGTTCCGAGCCAGTCTATACTGAGCAAAATGCGCATGCAACGAGGGTCTAAATAGACCATTTCATTTAGCGATTAATCGCTAACCTTTGTGTTACCGCGACCAAGAGGTGAAAGGGACACCCTGGCGGTAGTCCCACCCCAGGGTACGGTGAAACAGGGGTCAGGAAATGAAAGTTCATAATCGGTTCATTCGTTCAGGTTTAGAGGCAAAAGGACAAAAAGATGTAAATTGAAGAAAAAAAACAGTGAAGGAAAAAAAGAAACAAAAGAGTATAAAAAGAAATAGATAAGTCGCCTTATTTGAGCCCCCTGAAAATGTCCTTCCTCAACAAAAAATAATTATAAATATAAATGAATGAATGAATGATTAAATAAATAAATACATTGAAAAAAACAAAATGAAATAATATCGATATTATAACCCTCTTTCCTCGGAATGTAGAGGATCAGAAAGAACATCCTGCGTCGAGAACCGAAACTTTTGGACCTTTATCCAGGTGCATATATAAATCGTTTTATCATTTTATATTCTTATTTCCAACAATTTCATTGCTTTCTTGGCTGATACAAGAGAAAAAATAAATGTTTTCAATGAAATAGTGCACCTCATCCAATCTCACCCCAATCACAGGTTTCCGGCCCAAGTATGCCACTGATGAAAAATAGCAACATGAGAAAGGAGACTTCAAAGTGCTATCTATTTGAAGAAATAGGGACACTGGGGGAGAGATTTTATTTTGCCATGTAGAGTTAAAAGTCTTGCTATGTCGACATGACGTTGACAAGTTATCTTGCCAAGTCAAATTGTAAATGCCATAATATGTCGTCATTGCGAGATACAGGGATGCTTTCTGGAACGTAGTGAATATATTGTCGAATGCCGGCTTCATGACAATGAAGCAGCAGTTTCGTACGTGACTCTAGACCAAAGACCTTATAATAAGACAATAATATACATACTTGCGACTTTTTGACAGTTCAAAAACGTCGGTCGACCCTTGACAAAGACTTTATTTTGATTTGACTTGCATCAATGCCTTTGCTGCGTTGAAGGATTCCGCGTCGCTAACGATAACGTACGTAACTCGCTTTGGCGACAAATAACCTTAATTTTATAAGTCGACTTGGCAAGATAACGCATCTTGCCGCCGTATTGACACAGGCCTACAACCTTTTATGCAACTTTTTAATATAAGTACATGTAGATGGCACTTTAAAGCTTCCGTTCGTGACTGAGAGCGCTGTACGGATCATGCAAAGACATATAACAAACCACGTGATCATTCTACATACTTGAGGAAACAACAATCTCAGAACAGCATGCATTCATTGGAGCTCTGGACGTGAGACTTGACACACCCCCGCTACACCCCCGCCGATCCTCGCATTGGCATCGTTTACTTCAAGTTTATACAAGTGGATTCTACTATTAGACTTGATGTTGTGAACCGTTTTCCATTATCATTTCATCGAGAAATTGAATGTTTAATTGGTATGAGCCATATTTCAAATTTGACTGATTTGGGCCCTAATGGCAAACCATAAACATGATAATTGTTTTGTTCTCGGTCGATTAGTTAGATATCGCACCCTTGTGTGGACTGCGCTGTTAAATAAAACTCTCTAAAATGTTGTTTTTGTTTAATCTTCTCATGTTTCCAAAACATCAAAGATGGATGTGAAATGTTCCTGAAGTTGTGCCAATTTTTGTAGACATACAAAAATGTTGTTTTGAATCTCAAATTACGAGTACGCTCTCCGGTCTCGGGGGGAGGGGGGCATTTGGGCAATTCTTGGAAGCCAATTCCTGGCAATTGTGCTCCGATTCGGGACCTATTCCAGACCGATTCGCCTCTGATTCGGTCCGAAATGATTCGAGAGATTTCGGTTTCCCTCAAACGATAAATTCAAGCAAGTTGATAACATTTATTGAAGTTAAATGTGTTTTTTTTTTCTCGTCCTTTCTTTTTCTCCCTCCCCTTTTAACCGCGGTCAATATGGACAATTAAGGGGGTGATGGGTCTTAGCCCCGATCGGTCTCTGGTTCCACTTTTGCAGTTATGTACCGGTATATCACCGATTTTTTTTTTCAATCATTACTGTGTAGTTGGAAGTATACCGCCGACTTTAAAATATCAGGGGGGGGGAGATAGCAGCTTTGTTGAAGGTCCATGTCCATACGGAGTTCGTTTCGGGAGGACCTCCACCCCCACCCCCCCAGTTACGCCATCAATTACCCAGATCAGATGATCATGACGTCATAGGCTTGGTTCACTTGAGAAGCGATATGTCTCTTCAATGTCAAGAATGCTTCTACCTCATATCCATCTCGGTCTGCGAAACATTTGAGTAGTTTTGGATCAATGCCAAAATGTCATTAACATGCCTAGTCTTATGCAGCAGACCCTGATACGCAAGTTGTGCCTGGAGAGTTAACCCTAACTTATCTGGGCTATTTTGCGAGATTAAAGGTCAAGTCCACCCCGGAAAATGTTGATTTGAATTAATAAAGACAAATCAAATTAGCAATAACGCTGAAAATTTCATCAAAATCAGAAGTAAAATAAGAAAGTTATGACAGTTTAACTGATTTTTCACAAAACATATGCAAAACTCAGTGGCATGTAACTGAGACAGTCGATGATGTCCCTCAGTCACTATTTCTTTTGTTTTTTATTGTTTGAATCATACAATATTTCATTTCTTACAGATTTGACAATAAGGACAAACTTGACTGAATCATATTGTATTAAGCAATGCTAATTTCACATGTTCATGGAGGAATCAACCGTTGGTTCATTTGAAAATGAGGAGAAAATTAGAATATTTCATATTTCATGTAATAGAATACAAGAGAAATAGTGAGTGGATGACAGCATCAGTCTCCTCGTTTGCATATCGACCAATATGTGCATAATACTGGTTTGTGACATTAAGCAAAAGATTAAAATGTCATAACTTTCTTATTTTACACCCGATTTTGATGAATTTTTTTAGTGTTTTGCTTGTTAGATTGTTCCGTTTTATTCAAGTCAACTTTTTGTTGGGATGGACTTGTCCTTTGAGTTCAAGAAACCTTTTAGCACTTTCGTAAGTCTGTGACGTCATGCTATTAAAGTGGGGGGGGTAGATGGAAGAATATATCACCCCCCCTGAATATACATTAGGTGTGACACAAAGATTTACGCCAGTGCTTTTTAGCCCCCCCCCCCCCCTCGAGTAGTCTTATGCAGCTCGTATTTATAACTCCTCGTATTTCACAATATTGTTTCTTGATCACCGTCCCTGACTTATAGCCAAATCTACCAGGAAGAATCCTCGTTTTGGTTTTTCTGTAGTGGAAGCCCGGAGTGGAAGTGTTTCTCAAGCACCATCTAATTTGTGTGTACCACTACACCATCCAGGGCTCTGTAACATGGGTTTCAAATCAATCACTCGATGCCAACAACCAATCAAGACCATCGTTGCATGGGAATATCGTTCAAAACACTCTCTAGGTACCAATCAGAGTTGTTCTTTCATATTTGAAATTCTTCGCAAACCTTTTGCTATGCGACTCTTGATAGATCGACTATAGAAACATTCTCATTATCACTCATTTGATCAATTCTTCGATGTATGTTCACTAATTTGGTCGAAAAGCGGTTGGTCCTTTTTTTCACATCTATAAGACCCCAATTGGTATCAATTTGGCCTAATTACCATTCGTGCTACATTACCCATTTCAGATAGCCATTTAATTTGTTCAGAAGACTCGATCCCATTTTAGATTTCCCGTATTAGTAAGCAGAAATACCGTTTTACCTCATTTATCTTTTCGTTTATTTACAAAACCAAAATTGGACTGGGCTGACGATCGAATCCCCATAAACATTTCATTTTTATGTAAAATGTATAAACTTCGCTTAAAAGGAAAGTTACCATAGCGATAATTTGATTTTAATAAGACTTTTAAGAGCAGAAAATTTAAAAAAAGTTTTGGTGAAAGTTTCATGAAAATACATCAAAGAATAATATTTTGTTTCGTATATTTATCATTTTCGAAATGTTCAATTTGTGACGTCATATGCGAGCAGCTCCCTCCCCCCCCCCACACCAGTTGTATAGAGTATATAGGCCCTTTTCCATAAATTCATTTAACGGATTTAATATGGTTCTTATATAATTATAGAATGTGCAGTATATAACATGATATGCCTGGTGATATATCCCACACGTAGCATGTTGTCCCATACGTAACTTTTTTTAAAAAATCAACTTTTAATTCAAAAGTAAACTATACTTCCGAAACATTTCGTGGTAGAACGTTTTCGTACTTAATAAATTAGAACTTCCCAGAGATGCAACAAAACAAGTGTTGTGTTATGAGAAATAACTTAAAAAAACATCCTCAGAATGTTACGCACGGGATATTCCATCCTTGGACAAGACCTAATTTGCATATGTATTCGATGACACCACTTTTCCCCCCAAAGTAATAAGATGTTATGACTAAATCTCACAAGCTTTGCTTTGATTTTCTATGAGTTTTTATAGTTGTCCCATACGTAACGCCCATTTTACCAATTATGCAAATTCGGTGCCCCAAATCAGCATAAATATGCAAATTATCAGAGTTTTCTTCATGAAATTTTAAAATTCAACATTTAGGATTTTTTATGCAACCAAATATAGCATATTAAATTAAGGAGGATATTTTGCCTTCTAGGGTGACCTTTTCTTGGACTTGCCCTATTATGCCTGTTGGATTTTTCTATTTTTATTCGAATAAACATTTTGCTGGGATGGAATTGCCCTTTAAAACCAACTTATGGATGGGATGAACTTTCCCCTTTAAAACGATAATGTTTTTCTTCACCTCTTGAACCATCGCTTCCGATTTCTCTAATAGCTCTGTGATATTTGTGTACTCCCTGCATGCATGGCCAAGCCACGACTCGACCCCGTCTGACCTCCAGCCCCAGACAACGAGTTATTGAGCGTCCAATGTTTGTGATCGACATTCCAGAGATGGAGAATACCCACTGCCCCTGGACACCACCCCTCCCCCCCCACCTCCCGCCCCTGGGAAATGGAGAAGGAAGTTGAAGAGTGCCCCTTATATTACACGGAAAGGGGGATAGAATAACCACCCAGTCTCTCCCCCCCCCCCTTCTCTCTGTCCAATCGATCACACCCTTCCATTTTCTCACATTTCCTTATTCTCCTCTTAACATTATTCCCCCCCCCCCTCTTTCTCTCTATCCCTTCAAACCAGACAGGCCCCTGAAAAAATCTTTCAGGCCAAAATCTGAAACCGATCACGGAATAAATCGACAAACCCGAGAATTGAACTGAAAGGACCACGAATTCTCTTTTATCCTTGATACAAATCTTATAGATCCAACATGTCCAAAATGAAGCGATAGTGCAAATCCAGATCTACCTTCCTCAAACTTTGCAACCATCCCCCTACCCCCCCCCCCCCCCTGGCCTCCATCCCCTCTCCAGTGGGTCGGATTTTTCTTCTGATAATACATCGTTCCTATTGTCGTGTGATCCTCGACGGCCACGATTGCCCTTGCTTTCGTAACAGATCTCGAAAATTCAAATGAATGTCTACGATCCATACGATCATTGGCGGCGGAAGCCAAAATATTTAGGGGGTGTCCACCTGATTTTTTTGGATGGACACAGGTAAAAAATTGGAAAAGCGCCCCGAAAAAAGGTTATCAACCTAAAATTTTAGGACGTTGCTAGCCAAAAATTTTTGACAAGCAAAAAAAAAAAAAAAGGTCATCAACCTAAATTTTAGGGGGGGACAGCATACGTTTCAGGTGGGGTTCACGTGAATTTAGGGGGGGACGCAGGAAAAAAATTGACAATTAAAAAAAAATTTAGGGGGGACCGTCCCCCTGTTACACCCACAAATGTAATAATCGCCCACAAATGTAATAACGCCCACAAATGTAATAACACTTTACCCACAAATGTAATAACGCCCACAAATGTAATAACACTTTACCCACAAATGTAATAATTTCACCCACAAATGTAATAATGCACTTTACCCACAAATGTAATAATTTTTGATCGCCCACAAATGTAATAATGACTTTACCCACAAATGTAATAAATTTGAAGGGATTTTTGGCAAATCCGTTCTGAACTAAAATCGTATAGTAATGCGTTCATTTAGCACAAAAGTGCAAAGTCTCATTTCCTGACCCGGTTAATTAACAAATTATAATATAAGTCCAAAGTCTTTATTCCAAACCCGGTTGTTTCAAAAATTATAATATAAATCCAAAGTCTTTATTCCAGACCCGGTTGTTTCAAAAATAATAATATGAGCCCAAAGTCTTTATTCCAGACCCGGTTGTTTAAAAAATTATAATATAAATCCAAAGTCTTTATTCCAGACCCGGTTGTTTCGAAAATAATCATATGAGCCCAAAGTCTTTATTCCAGACCCAGTTGTTTAAAAAATAATAATATGAGCCCAAAGTCTTTATTCCAGACCCGGTTGTTTAAAAAATTATGATATAAATCAAAAGTCTTTATTCCAGACCCGGTTGTTTAGAAAATAATAATATAAGTCCAAAGTCTTTATTCCAGACCCGGTTGTTTAAAAAATAATCATATGATCCAAAAGTCTTTATTCCAGACCCGGTTGTTTAGAAAATAATAATATAAGTCCAAAGTCTTTATTCCAGACCCGGTTGTTTAAAAAATAATCATATGATCCAAAAGTCTTTATTCCAGACCCGATTGTTTAAAAAATGATAATATAAGTCCAAAGTCTTTTCTCCAGACCCGGTTGTTTCAAAAATTATAATATAAATCCAAAGTCTTTTTCCAGACCCTGTTATTTCAAAAATTATAATATAAATCAAAAGTCTTTATTCCAGACCCGGTTGTTTAAAAAATAATAATATGAGCCCAAAGTCTTTATTCCAGACCCGGTTGTTTAAAAATAATAATATGAGCCCAAAGTCTTTATTCCAGACCCGGTTGTTTCAAAAATTATAATATAAATCAAAAGTCTTTATTCCAGACCCGGTTGTTTAGAAAATAATAATATAAGTCCAAAATCTTTTTTCCAGACCCGGTTATTTCAAAAATTATAATTTTAGTCCCAAATGAGATACATTAATGATATTCCAGTGGAATAAAAATGAGAATCGAGCTTAGTCTTTTCTCCAGACCCGGTAACTAAAAGCTGAAACTTTATAGTAATGTGTTTATATAGCACAAAAATGCGAAATCTTTTTTCCAGACCCGGTTAATTAAAAAATTATAATATAAGTCCAAAGTCTTTTTTCCAGACCCATTTATTTAAAAAATTATAATAATTATAAAAAACAAAGACCCACGATCCTATTTATGTTGAATAACATGGAAATGTAGCGTAGTCTTTCTGTCTGACCCAGTTATAAAAGTCATTAAAAACACAACAACAACAACAAAACAAAGACCATGCAACCATTAAAGGTCAAGTCCTTTTCAGAAAAATGTTGATTTGAATCAATAGAGAAAAATCAGATAAACACAATGCTGAAAATTTCATCAAAATCGGATGTAAAATAAGAAAGTTATGACATTTCAAAGTTTTGCTTATTTTTAACAAAATAGTTATATGAACGAGCCATGCAGCTACATCCAAATGAGAGAGTCGATGATGTCACTCACTCACTATTTCTTTTGGTTTTCATTGTTTGAATTATACATTATTTCAATTTTTACGAATTTGACGATTAGGACCTCCTTGCCTAAAGCACAAAATGTTAAAATAATAAATATCCACGTGTTGCAGGGAGGAATGAAACTTCATTTCACATGACAATGACGAGAAAATAAAAATGTTTCATATTTCATTTAGGAAAATACAAAAGAAATAGTGAGTGAGTGATGTCATCAGTTCCTCATTTGCATACCGACCGAGATGTGCATATAACTGTTTTGTGAAATGAAGCGAAACATTAAAATGCCATAACTTTCTTATTTTACATCCGATTTTGATGAAATTTTCAGTGTTATGCTTGTTGAATTTTTCTCTTTTTATTCAAATCAAGTTTTTGTTGGGGTGGACTTGTCCTTTAAAAAAAATAATTTCTTGTATATTCCTTCCTTTTTCTATGAAAAAACCTAAATAACAAAACATTAAAATACATATGAAAAAAAAAACTGAGAAATAAGATATCAGTAAATAATAGGGGGATTACTTCCCGAAAACGATAAAGTTGTTGATTGACGATCTATGATATATTATATAAAAGAAAAACATTCTAACAAGAGGGGATAACCATTCCATTCCATGTTTTTATTTGGCAATAAGTCATGATTGACTATTTTTGCCACCCACTGTATGAGAAGTAGGGTAGCAATTTTATTTAGTATTATTTTTATTACTTCTTTTTGTCTCACCTGCGTAGCAGAGTGAGACTATAGGCGCCGCTTTTCCGACGGCGACGGCGGCGGCGGCGGCGGCGTCAACATCAAATCTTAACTTAAGGTTAAGTTTTTGAAATGACATCATAACTTAAAAAGTATATGAACCTAGTTAATGAAACTTGGCCATAAAGTTAATCAAGTATTACCTAACATCCTTTCAGAGTTTCATGTCACATGACCAAGGTCAAAGGTCATTTAGGGTCAATGAACTTAGACCATGTTGGGGGAATCAACATCAAAATCTTAACCTAAGGTTAAGATTTTGAAATATTATCATAACTTAGAAAATATATAGACCTGGTTCATTAAACTTGGACATAAGATTAATCAAGTATCACCAAATATCCTGCATGAGTTTTACGTCACATGACCAAGGTCAAAGGTCATTAAGGTTAAATGATTTTTGGCCGATTTGGGGGTATCTGATGAATTACAATCAAAACTTAAAAAGGTTTTGGATCTGATTCATGAAACTTGGACATAATAGTAATCAAGTATCACTGAATACCTGGGCAAGTTTCAGGTCACATGGTCAAGGTCAAAGGTCATTTAGGGTCAATGAACTTTGGCTGAATTTTTTTTTGTTGAATTACCATCATAACTTTGAAAGTATGTTGGTCTAGTTCATAAAACTTGGACATAAGAGTAATCAAGTATCACTGAACATCCTGTGTGCATTTTAGGTCACATGACCAAGGTCAAAGGTCAATGAACTTTGACCATAATGGGGGTATCTGTTGAATTACCATCATAACTTTGCAAGTTTATTGATCTGACTTTTCAAACGTGGACATAAGAGTAATAAAGTATCACTGAATATCCTGTGCAAGTTTCAGGTCACATGATCAAGGTCAAAGGTCATGTGAGGTCAATGAATTTTGGCCACATTGGGGGTATTTGTTGAATTACCATCCTATTTCTGTAAGTGTATTGGTCTAGTTCATAAAACGTGGAAATAAGAGTAACCAAGTATCACTTAACATCTTGTGCGAGTTATAGTAGTTTTCAAAGTCAGCACTGCTGCTATGTTGAATCGCGTGATGCAGGTGAGACGGTCAGAGGCATTCCACTTGTTTATTATTATTATTTCTTGTATATTCATTCCTTTTTTATGAAAAAAAACACAAAACCTTTAAATACATATAAAACAAAAAACTGAGGAATAAGATATCAGCACACAATATGGGGATTACTTCCCGTAAACGATAAGGTTGTTGATCGACGATCTATGAGATATTATATAAAAGAAAATCATTCTAACAAGAGGGGATAACGTTTTAACAAGTTCTTCGGTACTTTAAATTTTCAGTGTACCAAACACCATTTGTAGTATATTCAGCATTTTTTTTTATTAGTTACAATTCCAATAATCTCAGTGGCCTAAGATATATTTTCTGGGGTTATATTGACCCGTTAAGTAAAGAGAGAGAGAGGATTTATGTGATCAAGAAGTGATAAGATAGGAAAAAAAACTGATTTGAAATGACTGAAAGAGAGACAGGCAAAGAAAGAAGAGCCTCCTCCCACACCCGTACCAGAGTTACGGAGTTAGGCTGTCCCGTCGGTGGATTCAGGTCCATCAACATCTTGAGGTTTAATCTTTCCAGGGGGCAAACGTGTGTGTTTGAGTTTTGTCAGACGTGTCTCAATCAGATATGATTATTTACGTCTGGGACCGACCTTTAACGTCACCATCCGAAAGACGTGACCAGGGCTCGAACCTCTGCATCAATTTGTAACTTCCCCACATAGCTTGGATTACAGGCGCACGCCACAACGCCCAGTCTTTAAATATGGTGTAGTCTTTGCTCTAGACCCATGCAGTTATTTCAAAATAGGAAATTATTAGAAACGATAAAAACAGACAAACAATATTAACAAAGACGCCACAATATCATTGATGTAGAATAACGTTGTTGTTGTTGTTATTTTGGGTTTTTAAGGCGCGTACCATTCAGATCTGAATATTTACGCCTTTTATTAATTTGACGTTTTTGTGGTATGCCTTATCACAGGGTTTTATATTTTGGGAGATGCTGGTGTCTAAGTTTTTAGATTAATCTTTTGCTTAATTTGTATTTTAAGAGAACTGGATGTGGAGTAAAGACAACTCTCTAAACCCAAGCATTTTAACTGGGTTTAATTTTAAAGATTGGTCTTAGCTTTGATTTTTTATCTTATAGATAGCTGGGTCTAGACGAAGGTCTAAGTATAATAATAATGTTATTCAACAGGAATAAGAATATGACAAAGTATTATGTTTTTAAGATTGTTTGAATTAATTTCTAAATGACTGGGTCTGGAATAGAGACAACGCTCTAAACATGTGCTTTTGTACTTGGTCTTAATTTGGAGGATTGTTGGTTCTTAGATTCGTTGTTGGGGGTTGGGTTTTATTGTTTTTTTTTATTCTTGAAATAATTGTGTCTGGAGGAAAGTCTACAATCGATCTCCATGTTATTCCACAGTAGTTAGATTATTGGGTATTTGTTTAGACAATTTTATTTTTAAATAATAACCAAGTCTGGAAAATGGACGTTTTCTTTGCAAATGCATAATTACAATGTTTTGTAAGGGTCTTAGTATTATTATACAAAAGAACCTGGGTGTGGGGAAAAGACACATTTTTTTACTGGGTGTAACTTTTGAAAACTGGTCTGAGATTTCATTTTCTTTTTTAATTCATTTCTTAGATAATGATCTGGAGGAAAGAGTACGTTTTACAACTCATGTTATTCCAAGAGAATATGATAGGGTCTTATGTTAGAAGATTTTTTTTGTAATTTTTGTAATGATTAGGTCTGGAATAAAGACAACATTCTAAACCTCTTTTTAAAAACATGTTCTATGGTTCAAGGGTTGCTTGGTATTAGATTTGGAGTTATTTATATTTTTACTCTTAGCCTTATTTTGAAAAACAAATGACTGGGTCTGGCTGAAAGACTACGCTATATGTCCATGTTATCCAGCATTAATAAGATTATGGGGTCTTTATACGGTTTTTGTTGTTGTTGTTGTATTGTTATTTACAATTTTTGAATAACAGGGTTTGGAGAAAAGGCTAAGCTCGATTTTCTTTTTTTCCACTGGAATATCATTATGGTATCTTAGTTTGGACTTATATTATAATTTTTTAAATAACTGTGTCTGGAAAAAAAAACTTTGGACTTACATTATAAATTTTGAAACTACTGCGTCTGGAAAAAGACTTTGGACTTTTGTGCTATATGAAGGCATTACTATAGGGTTTTAGTTTTTAGTTTTAAATAACCGGGTCTGGAGAAAAGACTATGCTTGATTCTCAATTTACTCATAGCGCGTATATTCACAATATGTTCAGTATAATTTAAAACAACAACAAAGACTTTGATTCCACCAGTTTTAATTAACTGGGTCTGGAGAGAAGACTAAGCTCGATTCTCATTTTTATTCCACCGGAACATCATTATCGTATCTTAGTTTGGACTTATATCATAATATTTGAAACAATCGGGTCTGGAATAAAGACTTTGGACTTATATTATTATTTTTTAAACAACCGGGTCTGGTGAAAAGACTTTGGACTTATATTATCATTTTTGAAACAATCGGGTCTGGAATAAGGACTTTAGGCTCATATGATTATTTTTTAAACAACCGGGTCTGGAATAAAGACTTTGTACTTATATTATAATTTTTGAAACAACCGGGTCTGGAATAAAGACTTTGGGCTCATATTATTATTTTTGAAACAACCGGGTCTGGAATAAAGACTTTGGATTTATATATAAAATTTTTTTAAACAACCGGGTCTGGAAAAAGACTTTGGATTTATATTATAATTTTTGAAACAACCGGGTCTGGAGAAAAGACTTTGGACTTATATTATCATTTTTGAAACAATCGGGTCTGGAATAAAGACTTTGGGCTTATATTATTATTTTTTAAACAACCGGGTCTGGAATAAAGACTTTGGATTTATATTATAATTTTTGAAACAATAGGGTCTGGAAAAAGACTTTGGATTTATATTATAATTTTTTAAACAACCGGGTCTGGAGAAAAGACTTTGGACTTATATTATCATTTTTTAAACAATCGGGTCTGGAATAAAGACTTTAGGCTCATATGATTATTTTTTAAACAACCGGGTCTGGAATAAAGACTTTGTACTTATATTATAATTTTTGAAACAACCGGGTCTGGAATAAAGACTTTGGGCTCATATTATTATTTTTGAAACAACCGGGTCTGGAATAAAGACTTTGGATTTATATTATAATTTGTTAATTAACCGGGTCAGGAAAAGAGACTTTGCACTTTTGTGCTATATGAACGCATTACTCTACGATTTTAGTTCAGAACGGATTTGCCAAAAATCCCTTCAAATTTATTACATTTGTGGGTAAAGTCATTATTACATTTGTGGGCGATCAAAAATTATTACATTTGTGGGTAAAGTGCATTATTACATTTGTGGGTGAAATTATTACATTTGTGGGTAAAGTGTTATTACATTTGTGGGCGTTATTACATTTGTGGGTAAAGTGTTATTACATTTGTGGGCGTTATTACATTTGTGGGCGTTATTACATTTGTGGGTGCAACACCCCCCCCCCCAGATCAAATTTAGGGGGGAACACGTCCCCCCCCCCGCTTCCGCCGCCTATTCATGCGATTGTCACGACTATTCTGATACGATCGCTACGATTAGTCCACGATCAAGTACGCCGTTTGAATCGTGGCGCAAGTCCGCGTCCGTGACATAACAATTAAATATCGCTGTACTTGTTTAGGGGTTCAATTCAGGGAATATTGCCAACTGCAAGAGTATCGTTTTAGGGTAAGGTAGGGTAGTGTAGGGTTTCACACGCCATAAGGGCTGCAATTCAGAATATGGAAAATATTTTGTAATAGGGTGCTTTTCGAAACCCCATGGTCGCGCATGGTATCCACTCGTCAATGGATCGAAGTGCCCCCCCCCGGGCGCAAATAGATAGATAGCTAGATATATAGATAGATAGATGAATGGTATTTATTGTGATAAAAATTCAATTAGCAGCCAAAGGCTGAATTACATGAATTTGTACAGTTTAAAATTTCAGTAAACAAACAACCAAATCAGTAAAAAATTAAATAACAATGTATACTAATGTATAATGTTGGAAAGGGGATACAAAAAGAAAAGTATACACAGGGAAAAGTAATGTCAAAAGCAGGAAAGGTGAAAGGTTAGGAGTAGACTAAATGTATGTACATGTACCTTTAACATAATGAACATTTTAACATAAATGTATATTTAACCAATGTTGAATGAATAACAATACATGTAGATTAAAGAGTGGGTTGTATGAAATAATACTTGCTTTTTTAGAAAAGCAACAAACGATCGAAGCTATTAATTAGGGTCAAACAGTGTCTAAACCTCGGTAATCTAATCTGCTCGCATAGATGTACAAACATGAGCACGATCATACCATCAGACGGTGATACCACTACCGCACCCTGTCTTTACATACCAAAATCGTTGTAGCAAAAAGAGCATTTGCAAATATCAAAGGCGGCTTCGAACATACGTAGGGCCTACGTACACGACAAAGGTGCCTTGTGCTTCTTTAAAGGTCAAGTCCACCTCAGAAAAATGTTGATTTGAATCAATAGAGAAAAATCAGACAAGCACAATGCTGAAAATTTCATCAAAATCGGATGTAAAATAAGAAAGTTATGACATTTCAAAGGTTCGCTTATTTTTATCAAAATAGTTATATGAACGAGCCAGTTACATCCAATGAGAGAGTCGATGATATCACTCACTCACTATTTCTTTTGTTTTTTATTGTTTGAATTATACAATATTTCAATTTTTACGAATTTGATGATTATGACCTCCTTGCCTGAAGCACGAAATGTTAAAATAATGGAATTTCACGTGTTCAGGGAGGAATGAAACTTCATTTCACATCACAATGACGAGAAAATTAAAATATTTCATATTTCATATAATAAAATACAAAAGAAATAGTGAGTGAGTGATGTCATCAGTTCCCTCATTTGCATACCTCCCTTTCCAGTTCTCTTGTTTATATCCCCAAAGTTTCCAAAACCTGGTGAAAGATCATTTGTTTACTCATCCTCGAAGCTATGGAATAGCCTCCCTCATAACATCAAACAGTGCTTGACTTCTGAAACTTTCAAAAATTACCTCAAAACATTTCTGTTCAATTCTTCTTAATTTCTTTTATATTTTCCTAAAAAGCGCCTTGAGCACTCTACAGAGTGGATTTGGCGCGATATAAGTCTTAATTATTATTATTATTAGATGTGTATCGAACTGTTTTGTGAAAAGAAGCGAAACTTTAAAATGTCAAAACTTTCTTATTTTACAACCGACTTTGATGAAATTTTCAGTGTTGAATTTTCCCTTTTTATTCAAATCAAGTTTTTGTTTTGGTGGACTTGTCCTTTAAAAACGGAAATCTTATGAATGTGTTGCCCGCAGGAACCCATATCTTTAAAGCCTCTCCATTCAGTAAACATATTAAAGGAGAATGAAATCCTTGAATCATTAGTTTGTGGGAAAATAGAATATCGGAGAAACAATCACTATAATGAAACTTTGAGAAAAATTAACATTCGAAAGAAAGTTTTGAGCATTCTAATGTTTATATTACTAATGTTATCTACCCTTGGCAGTTGATTCGACCAAAATGTCTTACAACCCATTACTAGGCATATAATTTCATATCCACTTAGATAAATTATCAAGTCTATCAATAGATCTGGTGTTGTTTTCATGGGAGGACGTGTAATTGAGGTTTCATGAAATATATCACGGACAGACTTAGAAATGAGCAAGAATATAGGCCTAGATTTTGGGTGTATTTATTTCATGGACAAGAGGGAAGCATTGTTACTTGTAATTCTTGTGACATCACAAATCTATCAATGCATGAATCTTTGTCGCATTGCCGATGAGAGGATGTCCGTATATATATATATATATATAGGCCTATAATTCAATAGTTCAGAACTTTCCTATATTGCTTGTCCAATTGCTCCCAAACTTTCATCGGTCTTCTTCTTTTATTTTTCTGTTTTACATTACGAGCTACCTTGATACAATTACAAAGGCTTCATCATCATAACGAGTCACGACCCTGGTTGACCTATTATTGTCGACGAGAGCATAAAATAATGGCGTGACTGGGCGAATTCTTCATTGGAATGTTCTCTGCGGAGCTAAAAAGGGGGAGAAGGTTGTCACTCTTTTGACTGAGCCGGTGTCTTTAAGGTTTTTCAAAGAAAAGAAAAGGGATTTACCTTTACATTAACATGCCAAACACGGCATATAGAGTTATGCAAGAAGAAAAAATAAGAGTCAGAACATGGTGTAAAAGAAAACTCGTTACTACAAATTCGCGAGCGAGCACAAAAAAAATTTAACATTATTCTAGTGTGAAAGATAATATCTACTTTCTAAGAGGAACAAATTCATTTTTCACCATTTCCCCTTTATTTCGTTTCTTATTCATTTCCTTTTCTCGCCCGTGTACTGCAAAAAAATATATATTTGAAATTACGCAATAAAAGTATTTATAAGTTTGGCAGTTTTAAGTGATTTAAAATCTACTTATTTTCTTTGCATCCATTCTACTCAAATAAATTAAGTTACAACAACCAAATTAAATTAAATAAAAACAATCACTAAAATATGTTTAAAACAAAAATCAAATGGGGGAGTAGACTATTGTGATTCGAACCCCGGGGGCACTTCCATTCACGAGTGGATACCATGCGCGACCATGGGGTCTCGAAAAGCACCCTAAGCACGTCAATTTCCATATTCTGAAATGCACCCCTTAACAAGTATTGGCGTGCGAAACTATGGAAGCTTAAAAGTGCCACCGAGATGTTGAGATAATTATCTCGGGAAGTCGACATCTTGATAGCAAAAGATAAGATGACGAGATCCTGGATCTCATCATGTCGACATCTTTTAGAAGAGATGATGAGATGACAAGATCCCGGATCTCATCATGTCAACATCTTTTAGAAGAGATGTTGAGATGACAAGATCCCGGATCTCATCATATTGACATCTTTTAGAAGAGATGATGAGATGACAAGATCCTGGATCTCATCATGTTGACATCTTTTGGAAGAGATGATGAGATGACAAGATCCCGGATCTCATCATGTTGACATCTTGTAGAAGAGATGATGAGATGACAAGATCCTGGATCTCATCATGTTGACATCTTGTAGAAGAGATGATGAGATGACAAGATCCTGGATCTCATCATGTCAACATCTTAAGAAGAGATGTTGAGATGACAAGATCATCTCATCATCTCATCATCTTTTCTACAAGATGTCAACATGATGAGATCCGGGATCTTGTCATCTCAACATCTCTTCTAAAAGATGTTGACATGATGAGATCCGGGATCTTGTCATCTCATCATCTGTTCTAAAAGATGTTGACATGATGAGATCCAGGATCTTGTCATCTCATCATCTCTTCTAAAAGATGTCGACATGATGAGATCCAGGATCTCGTCATCTCAACATCTCTTCTAAAAGATGTTGACATGATGAGATCCAGGATCTCGTCATCTCAACATCTCTTCTAAAAGATGTTGACATGATGAGATCCAGGATCTCGTCATCTCATCATCTCTTCTAAAAGATGTCAACATGATGAGATCCAGGATCTCGTCATCTTATATTTTGCTATCAAGATGTCGACTTCCCGAGATAATTATCTCAACATCTCGGTGGCACTTTCAAGCTTCCATACGAAACCCTACCCTTAACAAGTATTGGAAACAAAACGATACTCTTTTCAAATATTCCCTGAAATGAACCCCTAAACAAGTACAGGAATGTTTTATTGTTACGGGTCCTTCGGTCGTCGGCTTTACCTAGTACGACCCCACCTTTTACATCTCGCGCAAATCGGAATCTAAACACGAAGTGTTGGGGCAAAAAGGACATCCTTTATAAAACATTTTAATTTTGTTTTATCATCCCCGCAAATTCGACCCTAAACACATAATTTTCCTAGCGAAATGGATACCCTTTTTCTCATTATTTTTGTGTTTTTGACACAGTTATCACGTTACGTACGTAACGTGCCCTATCGTGAAAAAGACATCCTTTTTACGTGTTTTTTTTTGGTCGCGCATGGTATCCACTCGTCAATGTAAGTGCCCCCCCCCCCCCCCGGGATTCGAACGTCCGCTCCCTCATCGTCCCACTTTCAGTGGCATCATTTTCATCTTGGACTTGGACATCTTTTATCCAAATATTAGACTTTACGTATCTTACCTGTACGATTTGTACTGACATTTATTTTTTACACGCGACCGGTTCACCCTAACAAATAAGACAGTGAGAATTATATTTTCTGAAAACCTAAAAAGAAATATGAAATTTTCTGACGAGTGACTATTTGATGTTGCTCTTTCTTTGATTTGATAAAAGAATAAAACACTTTGCACACCCTAATCCAAAAAAATTTCAAACACAAATAGATATGACAGTTATTCAAAATATAACATTTACTTGCTCTAAATGAATATTCAGGTATTATTTGAATAAGGCGTTATTTACAAGTACATTCAACATGATTTTTGAGTGATAATTATCTTTGCATAACTGGAGTTAGATTTACTTAATCGAAGCAAGCTAGCAATACGTGTATTTTTGTAAATGTATATTGAACCCAAATAAATCAAGTAAATTAAAAGACAAGCTAAATCTACTGAAAAAAAAATCGAGAAATAATTACAAATAATAAGATTTACTTAGGCCAAGTAAAAAAAGAAAGTAGTTGATCGTCCTCGCGCGCATCTGTTTTGGCCGCCGCATGGAAATTTTTGATATTTACTATTTTCAAAAATTGGCTAAAAAAAAAAAAAAAAAAAAATTGTGATGTTCCTTTTTTGATGTTCCCTTTTTCATTGCAGCATCAGTTTTCTTGATGTTTACTATTTTCATGGCTGCAAAATAGCGAAAAAAACACAAAATTAACGAGCGATTTGCTCTCATGTGCTTTGGGATCTCTCTCGCAACTTCAAAAACAATTGCAAAGTCCGATATCGCCGTAACTGCAAGAAAGAAAAAAATATCTGATTTGGTTTTCTATTGGAATTTTGAAGATACCATCATAAATTAGCAAGAAAATAAAGTTTGCAAACTCGGGGAAGATCACGTATTTCTTCATTTTTAGCGGATTTTCGGGGACCCCGCTTCCTGAATCTGAACTAATCTGTCGCATGCTTTGGAAATATGGAGCAGAAAAATCAATTTTAATGACGTAAATTTGTATTTCGGCGGGGTTTTTGGTGAGTGATAGCACCTGTAATTCGATGTGTGTTACGGTGATTGACTGTGCTTGTTGTGACTCTAAATGCATGACTTGTGTGCTGGAATGAAGTTATTGACTGTGCTGGCGCAACATGTGAATTTGTGAAATGAATTGAATTTTCTGCCCGATTTTCTGGCGAGTTTACTAACGTCAGCAGGCAGTGCATTGAATATTCAAAAAAATAATTTCAAGTGGGTTATTCTTTATGAAGATTGAAAATCATTAATGGGATTCCAAGAAATGCCAATTCAGTTCAAATTTGATAAATTATATTCTTCCTTGAGCTATTCAATTTGATGGAAAATTGTAAAAATTAGTAAATAGATCTAACACTTACACTATACAGTTACAAACATGAAATAATAAACATTATGTGAACAATTAATATTTAATTCAATCATCATTTAACATTTGATATCAATTAAAAATGAATAAAAATTGAACATTATTAAACAACATGTAGGCTAAATGAATATACAAGCAGCTGGAAAACTGCGATGCGAAACCATGCCCAGAGCTAAAAAAAAGAGATTGGCTCTGGAAAACTAAACATGGCTCCGTGGTAATAAAAATGACCCCACCCCTATTCATTTTTGTCTCACCTGCATAGCAGAGTGAGACTATAGGCGCCGCTTTTCCGACGGCGGCGTCGTCAACATCAAATCTTAACCTGAGGTTAAGTTTTTGAAATGACATCATAACTTAGAAAGTATATGGACCTAGTTCATGAAACTTGGCCATAAGGTTAATCAAGTATTACTGAACATCCTATTAGAGTTTCATGTCACATTACCAAGGTAAAAGGTCATTTAGGGTCAATGAACTTAGACCATGTTGGAGGAATCAACATGGAAATCTTAACATGAGGTTAAGTTTTTGAAATGTCATCATAACTTAGAAAATATATGGACCTAGTTCATGAAACTTGGACATAAGGTTAATCAAGAATCACTGAACATCCTGCATGAGTTTCACGTCACATGACCAAGGTCATTTAGGGTCAATGAACTTTGGCCGAATTGGGGATATCTGTTGAATTCCCATCATAACTTTGAAAGTTTATGGATCTGATTCATGAAACTTGGACACAATAGTAACCAAGCATCACTGAACATTTTGTGCAAGTTTCAGGTCTCATGATTAAGGTCAAAGGTCATTTAGGGTCAATGAACTTTGGCCGAATCGGGGGTATCTGTTGAATTACCATCATAACTTTGAAAGTTTATTGATCTAGTTCATTAAACTTGGACATTAAAGTAATCAAGTATCACTGAACATCCTGTGCGCGTTTCAGGTCACATGACCAAGGTCAAAGGTCAATGAACTTTGGCCGAATTGGGTTATCTGTTGATTTACCATCATAACTTTGAAAGTTTATGGATCTGATTCATGAAACTTGTACATAAGAGTAATCAAGTATCACTGAATATCTTGTGCAAGTTTCAGGTCACATGATCAAGGTCATGTGAGGTCAATGAATTTTAGCCACATTGGGGGTATTTGTTGAATAACCATCATATCTCTGTAAGTTTATTGGTCTAGTTCATAAAAAGTTGACATAAGAGTAACCATGTATCACTAAACATCTTGTGCGAGTTAGAGTAGTTTTCAAAGTCAGCACTGCTGCTATATTGAACTGCGTGATGCAGGTGAGACGGCCAGAGGCATTCCACTTGTTTACCTTTACAATATATAGAATAATGTTTAAAATCATTAATTTTACTTGACATGAACGTGTTTTTTTTACAATACGGCCGGTATACAGTATAAATACATCAATAGATTTTTATCGCATAATACCGGTACATTTTCCAGAGATTTCCAATCAATTGTATGTATATATATTATGAATATACATTTCTACTCATTTATTATTAATATTGAGCATGCATCGATCACATATTTCAAGCTTGACATGGCCTGACAACCATTTGAATAAAAAATAGCAAAAAAAATAGTAAATAGTAAGGACCTCCCTCATCACTGATGTCAAAAAACGGGCCGAGAAAATGCCTCCTTGTTTTTAAAAAAAATAGTAAGATAGCAAATAGTAAGGACCTCCCTCATCACCGCTCTCGAAAAACCCGGACGATCAACTACTTTCTTTTTTTACTTGGCCTTATATACATCAAGTGTTAATTACCAATTCAGTGATTTTTTTTTTACAGTGTGGAACTTTAGGAGGGCAAGATACCCCCACCACCCCGTATCTGTACGCCGGTTACCTCGGAGAAGTTGGTTGTGGCTACAGGGATCCATAAAATAAGGGGCTCAAATATTTTTCAGAATTTGCTAAGAACTGAAAACATGGTTCTCGATCCTCAAAAATGGAAGAAAATTCCACCTCCGCCTCCCCCTTCTCCTTCCGGCCCCCATGCATGACCTGTCAAACAAAAAAAAGCTTAGAACTTCTTTTTTTCTAGAAGGTCACAACTTTGGTCATTATAGACTGTAAAATGAAATCGGACAAAGGGGGGGGGGGGTTATCAGTGGCTCAAAGGGAACGCGATTGCGCCGAAAACAATCCAAGAAGTCAAGAGAGAGAGAGATAGGAGGAGGGCCGCGAATTTCTCGTTTCCCGATTGAGGCAGGAAAGGGCAAGCGCAGAAAAACAATATTTTTCAAGTCCAAATTTGAATGAAATGACTCGAAGTCCATGAAGTCACAGCTTTGAAAATAAATACAACAGCTTATTTAACAGAACAATGATTACATGCGAGGTTATATGCAGCGACTGTTGGTGTAATAAAAAAAAAGTGAAGATGCCATTTGGTACATTTTAATTTATTATAGACCATCTGTCGATCTGCTTAAGTAACAAGGTTTGACTTTCAATGTATATTTGCATTAATTGCAGATACATAATCGTTCACTGATACATCCATGTTTTACAAAAAAAGGTACGACTCAATGGCGTAACGACACTAAATTATAGAGGGGACAGACATGGCAGATGGGGCAAATTCGAGAGTGTGCAAAAGTTTCGACCTCAAATTTACTACAAAAATAATAATTTTGTGAGCTAGATTGTGATATATTTATATTGTTTCAACCCATTTCCTTTCCTTTTGAATTCTCATTTTTTCTTGGTCTTGAATTTTGGGGGACTGTGCCCCCCCCCCCCCGGATATTTTAAGCACTTTTGCAATCCTGAATAGGATGCATGGGCTAATATATTTTAACAATTAATGCGAACACAAATCGCGAGCCGAAATTTTTAATAAACAGCCATGAAAAGGGGATTTTTAAGTAGTTTGTTATGGAATTATTAGAGGTATACATTACTCACCAATCAAGATGCATGCGCACAGGACTAGCTGATCAACAGGTTTTGACAATCAAACCTTAAAAGGGATATTTTTAGGATTTTATGGAACACAAGGAGAGAAAGTAGGTACTTGACAAATCAAATAATGCAAGCGCGCAGGACAAGCTAAACATTTTGATACATTCAGACAATAAAACGGACATACAGAGCACTTTTTTTTCAAAATCAATTTGTAAATAAAAAAAAAATTAATGAAAGCTCGATGTCCGAGCTGAAATATGTTTTGTATGATGACTTAAAAACTTTTAAGCTCCATATCAGCCTATTGAGCAGGATATATATCTCATCGAACATGCGATACGAGCGCGAAGGGCGAGCAAAAATTTTGATATGACAGATATTTTTTTACTTTCCAGGTCTCCCCTTCACCTTTTTTTATTCACTCGTCTTCAGCCTCTTTTTCCTCCCCTCTTTTTCCCTTTTATCTTCTTCCTTTCCCATTTTTCTTCTTTTTTTTGCTCTGCCAAGGGGGGGGGCCTCGGGGCCCCTCCATCCGCCTATTGCGCTGATTGGGGATGGGGGCAAGAAAAATGATTTAGCTCCAAAATGAAGGTAATTTTGGTAAAATTTCTACGTTTTAGCATACCGACTGGATTTCTATGGAGCGTTGCCAAAGGTTTGTAACATACGAAGCACCGCAAGAAAAGGTATTGAAGCACCTCCAGCGCCCCCGCTTATTACTAGGTTCCATAGGCGCCGGAAGCGGGGGGGGGGGGCAGGGGGGGCACTTGCCCCCCAAATAAAATTTTTTGGGGGGCAAAACGAGATTTTGCCCCCCCCCCCATGTGCCCCCTAAAAGTAGAAAAATGATAAATAATTTAAGGACAAAAGTAAACGATGGAGGCACTTTTCTGCCTAAAAATTGTCATTTCCATTGTCAGAAATGAAAAAATTTCGCCCCTGACGGGGCAATTACATATCATAGTAAGATCGCGTCTTTTGACGAACATGTCCCTCTGTGAAACATACCTTTGATAAGCCCCTTTTCCATCTTATAACTTATGATTGTGCTCTCTCGCGTCGTCCGTGTATGTAAATGTACATAAATATATGTTTCTGAAAGGATATTGCATGAAAAATGTAATTTCTGGTATTTTGAGTCAATATAAGCGTAATACGTAATTTAGATTTAATTTTTTGATACATTGAGTATAATTCACTGAGCAAAATGCTGAAAATCTCATCAAAATCGAATAACAAATAACAAAGTTATTGAATTTCAAAGTTTAGCAATATTTTGTAAAAACAGTCTCCATGAATATTCATTAGGTGGGCTGATGATGTCACATCTCCACTTGTTCTTTTGTATTTTATCATATGAAATTAGGTTTATTCAAATTTTTTCCTCCAAGAACTAGAAAAATTGGATTGACAACTGAGTGCATTAGATATTTATTGCTGCAACTTATTTCATTATATATAAAGGGGATATATTATTCACACAAGTTTATGAAATAATGAAAAAATATGATTTCATATAATAATATAAGAAAACGGGAAGTGGAGATGTGACATCATCAACCCACCTAATGAATAATCATGACGACTGTTTTCACAAAATATTGCTAAACTTTATAAACTTCAATAACTTTATTATTTGTTGTCCGATTTTGATGAAATTTTCGGCATTTTGATCAGTGAATTCTACTCTATGTTTTAAGATATAAATATTTTCAGCCCGGAACAACCCTTTAATTATTGATCAGACATGAAAACCACATTCCGATTCGACCGTTTTGCGTGTTGATTTCATAGGTTCTTATAAATTATGATTATAGTTTTGTTCAATTCTCATGAAATTTATTTTGAATGCTCTTAGAAACGCAACTTTTATACTCCATTTTTACACAAAGTCCTTATCGTGGGGTTGCCACACCCTCTCCCGCTCGATCGCTTCCGTATCTCACGCTGTCAAAAATATTGTGCCCCCTTCGGGATTTTGCCCCCCCCAAAAAAAAAAAAAACTGAAAGTGTTCCGGCGCGCCTGCTCGCTTCCATGGCCCAATAAATGCATCATGATTCCGCCTCGATAGGATGAGAGCATAGAGATATTAGTATAATATCTCTATGGATGAGAGCGATTTTTACGCGCATTATTTTTCTTTCATTCATGATGAAGTCTTTAAAGATTTGGGTTTTTTTCTTTTCTTTTTTTTTGTAAGTGGGATTGCACCGCAGGGTCTGCACACGATTCCGTTACAAATGTGCTTTTGACATGATTAGATGTGCTGAAGTAGTGTACAGACAAGAAAATAATTCCATTCCATTTCGATTCAACCCCGAAGTGCAACATGTGATGGCCGTTATTCAAGAACCATTGTTATATGATGTCAATGATGTCTCGCTAAAAAAAAATTGCAAAGAAAAATTGGATGGAAGCAGCGAAGCGGATCCGTGCTTTGACAACAGACTGCGAGCAGGGGAGTAAAAATGATCCCGTTCATTATTCCAGGGGCCTTGTTTAATTATCTACCCTTTCTGGTTCAACGGTAATACATAAATATAATTAGAGCATTACAGATCTTAGCAGTGCTAATGTACTAGTATCGTGCTCATATAATAAGGACCAGTTTATTGGTAAAATCACGGATCCTACTTCTATTCCTCGTAGTGTCATGGTAAACCACACACTTTCCTATTACTTATGTATGGTGGAGAGCTCTTTTTCCCCCTTTTGCCACCTTAATGAAGAATATTACTATGAATTCAGTTTTATTTTACATCAAGTTTGTCTTTCTGCTCTCGTTAGGGTTGTAAATTAAACGCTGCGCAGTATGAATAATACCAAGACGGTATCAAGACTTAAAATCTGCTACCGATGATAGGGAAAAGACAAATCAATATCATATTCCGAGACGTAACCAGAATTAATAAAGGGGCACATGATGTGATTCTCGCGAATCTAACGATTAAAGAGTCATTTCTGCAAAACAGGCAGGCATGAAACCATGTAGACTACATTATTTATGGGGAACACACGCACATCCACACACCTGTCTCCCCCACTGCCAATTTCACACGCACAAAACAAGACGAATGGTAAACATTTATTTGGAGTGAAACTACATGGATGCTGCCAAGGCTAAACAAATTAGGTTTGATGGCGGGGAGCAAAAGCCTTTATGCGTGGGGGGGGGGGTGCCGCAACCAAATCCGAAATGAAGGTCGAAAAATGGCGAGGATTAGGCATAGCACGGACCTACTGGTGTGAGCCAAGAATTTTAGGGGGCTCGATATGGCGTATCACGTAAATTTATTATTTTTATGCGAGCGAGCGAAAAAATATTGACATTTTCATTACAATTAATAAAAATCAAATTTTACGGTAGATTTTGACATAATATACAGACAATAATATCATAGTTTACCCTTTTCTCTTTCCTTTTTCTTTCCTATTCTTTTTTTTCTTGGTAGTGAAAATTTTGAGGGTATAGGAGAAGATGAAGAAATAGAGAAGAGAAAAGGAGGAGGAAGGGATGCGGAAAAGGAAGAAGAAAAGAGAGTAAACATGAAGAGCTCGAGAGGAAGAAGAGGGAGAAGAAGAAAAAGGGAAAGAAGGAGAGAAAGAAAGAAAGAAAGAGCAACCGAGAAGATGGAAGGAGGGGAGGGGTGAGGGAGCATCTAAAGGGAGAAAATAAATTTCCACCTGTTTTCTCCCATTTTTATTTTTTCCCCGTTTATGACCAAGGTTCCTAATAAAAACCTACCCCTCTGGGCTGAGAGCGAGAGCAACGTCACATAGCCAAGCCTCTGACACGCCCCAGCGCAGCTCATACCACTCATTCATCTCAGACCATGAATGGCTGGAGTCTATTAGTCTGCAGGCACAGACCCTGATTGAAACTTTGATCAGCAAGTGTGTTTCGGCCCAAAGACTAGCACATACAAAATTTACTGATTCAATTTCAATACACAAGGCATGAGTAGGCTGCACATTCAGACCCTTAACTCGAGCGAAGGGTTTGCACAGTAGACTAGGAGTCGCTCTACACATTGGTGGTAATACTTTGCGCCATACATTCAAAATTAGATTGATAAAAATAGGAAGTGTGGCCAGGTAGAGAACAAGTAATATGGATGAAAGCAGGATAGGTATAATAAGAAGAAATGTGAAAAAATGTATACATGCATGTATAGTCATGGTAGTGGTGGCAGAAGTACTTATGGTTGTTTGCTCGAAGAAGGTCTTCAACAATGACATATTTAATAGTTGGAGTCAGGTTTGGTTGGAGTTGGAGACGGTTTTGAATGAGGTGGGTGGGGGACTATATACAGCCAGGCAAAAATTAATGAACACCCTCTCCCCTTTATACTCGTTGTTGGTGGTAGTATCTACTTGGTAGTAGCAGCAGTAGTAGTAGTAGTAGTAGTAGTAGTAGTAGTAGTAGTAGTAGTAGTAGTAGTAGTAGTAGTAGTAGTAGTAGTAGTAGTAGTAGTAGTAGTAGTAGTAGTAGTAGTAGTAGTAGTCATGGTAGTAGTATACATGGTATAGTAGTCGTATAGCATGTAGGTGACTGATATCTCGAGATCTCCTTGGTAGTAGTAGTAGTAGTAGTAGTAGTAGTATAGTAGTAGTAGTAGTAGTAGTAGTAGTAGTAGTAGTAGTAGTAGTTGTTGTTGCTGTTGTTGTTGCTGCTGTAGCTGTTGTTGTTGTTGTTGTTGTTGGACTGACCGGGGACTAGGAACAGCAGGTAGGATGAAGAGGAGGAGGAGGAAATAGAATTTCATCACGTATGCGGCCAATTCGATTGTAAATTCACGAAATATTCAATCACGCTGGAGAATATTAAAGGCTCACGGTCACAATTTCTCAATGAGCTAAACCGCAAAATAAAAACAGAAACACTAGACTAGTCATGCTAGTCTTAAAGATGTGTCCCGTTCATCCGAGACAAAAATTGTAGCTGTACGACCATTTGAAAAACAAAAAAAAATGAAACAAACAGTCAACATACCTCATTGAGTTTTACACCTTCAGTTCCTCCCACTCTCTGGTATTTTACATCTTGTGTCGGAGAGACATTCTCATTTTTATCAGCCATTTTGGTGAAAATACGCCACGTTGCGTTGTTGTTATCTCGTGTCGGAGGATTCAACTGATGATCAAAGCGCGTGGAGTGGTACTTATTGTACAGGGAAATTACCCTCGTTTATTGTTGTTAGGTTGTGTCTCGCTTTTGACCCACGCGCGCGTGCATGTGTGTGTAGCAAATTAATTGGTTTACCTGCAGGGAGGCAACGGTTGTATGTATGAGATGGTGGGGGGGGGGTAGTAGGGGTCTGATGACCTCATGAATGAAAGAGAACCCAGTCTGTGCCGAGCTCGTACGTCGTCCGTCCAGGGGCGGTCGACGAAGGGATTGACTAGTCTGCTGTGCAAACCCTTCACTCGAGTTAAGGGTCTGAATGTGCAGCCTACTCATGTTTTGTGTACTGAGGCCCCCTCTGAATTGAAACAGAAATTTTTTTGTATGTGCTAGTCTTTGTGTGGAGACACACTTGCCGATCAAAGTTTCAATCGGGGTCTGTGCCTGCAGACTAGGGATTGAAGGGGAAGATGGGTGCTGATGGGGGTATGGTTATACTATATCCCCCCCTCCCCCCTCGACCTCTCTCTCTCTCTCTCCCTTATTAACATTGTGGATTATATGCTATTAAAAGAGAAGTTCGCCTTGACAAAAAAGAAATGCTGTTTTTCTGTAAAAATGGCAGAAAAATGATCAAAAATTTTGCCGATGCTTTTAATTAGAAAAATCTGTAAAAATAAAAATAAAATTCTAATTATTTGATTTGTGACGTCATATGTGAGCTGCCTTCCTTCCGTATACCGAATAGTAAACATCAATGAAATGTCGTTTTTTCAGAAAATTGAAAATGTGTTTTTTTTTTCCTGGACCTTCAGTAATGTTAATAGACAAATCATTTCACACCCTTTCCTAAAAAGAAAACAATAAATACTTTACTAATGTACATAGAATTAATGTAAAAGTTAACATTTGATTTTTTGCATGTTAACCCCCCCCCCCCCCCACCCCCTCCCTAGCACACACGCACACACTTGCAGAACCGTTCTACAGCCACTGGGCCTTGTCATGAGATTCGAACCTCCGAACTCGTTGTTCGAAAGTCAGATGGACTCTATCCAGGTGATCAACAGAAGTGTGATGGCGCTCTTCAATCTCTCCTGATTGTGTACCACTGAACTCGTTGTTCTGTCTGTGGAGTGCTTCCCTTCGAGTTTTAAGAGATTTAGAACCATCCAATATGCGCGTTCTCTTTAAAACCAACTTTAATGCCACATACACCGCAAAAACACCGGTGTCGATTTGACACCAGCCTGGCATCTGTCAGTATCGGTCCACACAAGAGAAGCGTTGTAATAACTCTTGGTTTAACACTAATTTGTGTTGTTTTTTTGCAGGAGTTTCTGCATTTTAATTTACAATACATAAACGTAATCGTAGTATGACATTAAAGTACATTGTAATGTGACAAAATTTATAGCAGTGTCATAACAAAATGAATACAATTTAAGGATAAGCCAAAGTAGTGAAAATCAAATGCAGTGGCAAACTATATAAGCAAAATAAATGCTTGAGTAATAACATAATAGTAATTATGCCAGATTGGTGTTCGCCTATAACGCCAAACCGGTTTTGTTTCATCACCTCTCTGGTGGGTGTTTCATAAAGCTGTTCGTAAAGTTACGCACAACTTTACGAACGACTGGAACATGTTCTTAGGTCATGAATCAATTATACAGGGATATCACAAAGCACAAGAAAGGATCACCAGTCGTTTTCGAAGTCGCTCTTAACTTACGAACAGCTTTATGAAACGGGCCCCTGGAGTGGATGTGGACCGATATACCAGGCTGGTGTTAAATTAACACCGGTTTTTTCGCAGTGTATATGAAAATATATGTTTGACTTGTTTTTCATTGGATTTTTCTTGCAGATGGTAGATTCATTCTTTAGAACTTCTCACCTGATAGCCACCCTCCGCGTTTGCCCTGTCCATGTTCACTATACTGTACAATTAAAGGTCAAGACCACCCAACACTGCAAAAAGTCCGGTGTTGATTTAGCATCAGCCCGGAATCTATACGTGTCCAGATCAGAAAAGTATTGAAGCAACACCAATTTGGAATCAAACCGATGCTGTTTTAATACTAATTGGTGTTGTATAAACACCTATCTGGTGTTACACCAAAACGAAACTGGTGTTGTTTAAAGGTCAAGTCCACCTCAGAAAAATGTTGATTTGAATCAATAGAGAAAATCAGACAAGCACAATGCTGAAAATTTCATCAAAATCGGATGTAAAAGTTATGACATTTCAAAGTTTCGCTTATTTTTAACAAAATAGTTATATGAACGAGCCAGTTACATCCAAATGAGATGAGTCGATGATGTCACTCACTATTTCTTTTGTTTTTATTGTTTGAAGTATACAATATTTCAAATTTTACGAATTTGACGATTAGGACCTCCTTGCCTGAAACACAAAATGTTAAAATAATGGAATTCCACATGTTCAGGGAGGAATGAAACTTCATATCACATGACAATGACGAGAAAATAAAAATATTTCATATAATAAAATACAAAAGAAATAGTGAGTGAGTGATGTCATCAGTTCCCTCATTTGCATACCGACTGAGATGTGCATATAACTGTTTTGTGAAATGAAGCGAAACTTTAAAATGTCATAACTTTCTTATTTTACATCCGATTATGAATAAATTTTCAGTGTTGTGCTTGTTTGATTTTTCTTTTTTTTTTTAAATTAAAATCAACTTTTTGTTGGAGTGGACTTGTCCTTTAAGAGATGGAGAACCATGATCCAATATGCGCATTCTCTTTAAAACCAACTTTAATGCCACATACACCGCAAAAACCCCGGTGTTGATTTGACTCCAGCCTGGTATCTGTATCGGTCCACACAAGAGAAGCGATGAAATAACTTTTGGTTTAACACTAATTTGTGTTGCTTTTTTTTTGAAGGAGTTTCTGCATTTTAATTTACAATACATAAGCATAATCGTAGTATGACATTAAAGTACACTGTAATGTGACAAATTTGTGTCACAACAAAATTTAGACATGAATACAATTTAAGGATAAGACAAAGTAGTGAAAAACAAATGCAGTGGCAAACTATATAAGCAAAATAAATGCTTGAGTGATAGCATAATAGTAATTATGCCAGATTGGTGTTCGCCTATAACGCCAAACCTGTTTTGTTTCAACACCTCTCTGGTGGGTGTTTCATAAAGCTGTTCGTAAAGTTACGCACAACTTTACGAACGACTGGAACATGTTCTTAGGTCATGAATCAATTATACAGGGATATCACAAAGCACAAGAAAGGATCACCAGTCGTTTTCGAAGTCGCTCTTAACTTACGAACAGCTTTATGAAACGGGCCCCTGGAGTGGATGTGGACCGATATACCAGGCCGGTGTTAAATTAACACCGGTGTTTTCGCAGTGTATATGAAAATATATGTTTGACTTGTTTTTCATTGGATTTTTCTTGCAGTTGGTATATTCATCATTCAAAACTTCCCACCTGATAGCCACTCTCCGCGTTTGCCTTGTCCATGTTCACTATACTGTACAATTAAAGGTCAAGACCACCCAACACAGCAAAAGTCCGGTGTTGATTTAACACCAGCCCGGAATCTATACATGTCCACACCTGAAAAGTACTGAAACAACACCTGAACACCACTTTGGAAACATATGCTGTTTTGATACTAATTGGTGTTGTATAAACATCTATCTGGTGTTAGACCAAAACGAAACTGGTGTTGTTTAACACTTCTCTGGTGTGGAGAAATATAGATTCCGGGCTGCAACTCCAGAGTTTTTGCAGTGCATACAAATATTGATTTTAAACAATAGAGAAAATCATAATTCTGAAAACTTTATCTAAATCGGATGTAAAACAAGAAAGTTACAATTTCAAGTTTCGCTTGTTTTTCACAAAACAGTTAGGCCTATGCACAACTCAGTCAACGGTCACGTGCAAATAAGAGTCAATAATGTCCCTCACTCACTACTGCTTTTGTTTTCTGTTGATGAATTACATACATACAATATTTTATGTTTTACAGATTTGACAATAAGGACCAACTTGACTGAATCATATCAAACAATGTTCAGGGAGAAATAAAGCTTTGTTTTACTGGACAATGAGAAGAAAATTAGAATATTTCATATTTATGTAATAAAATACAAAAGTAGTAGTGAGTGAGTCAGGCGCGGATCCAGGAGGGGGCCGAGCCGGCCCCGCCCCCCCCTATTTTTTTACAACCTGCAGAAAAAGTGTACATTTTTAACTTGATAGAAACTATGAAAAACAGAAAGAAAAAAAATGGTTTCATACCCATGATGTGTAATTTACAGCCTCGTAACGGCCGGCCCGACCCCGAAATTAAACAAGAAAAAGGTGAGGGGAAGAATTGGAAAATAGACTTTGCTTTATATTAAAATTTTCGCTCGCGCTTCGCGCTCACATTGCCTGTGTAATGAATTCCATTCAAGAGGATTAATCGCACTTATATATCCAGTTCTGAAATCAATTTGCACTCAATATTTTAGCTCGCACATCAAGCTTTCATTATTTTGTTTGATTTACACAAATTGTATATATCAAAATTTTCAGCTCGCGCTGTGCGCTCGCATTGTTTGATTTGTAACCTATCCTCTTTGGAAATTCTTACCAAAATTTGTCAAAATGCTTCTTTATTATGTCAGTATATAAAAAAAAATCAAGCTCGTGCTTCGCGCTCGCATTGTTTAAATGTTTGTGAACACACAGCTTGTTTTTTATTCAAATAAAAACGCGCTTAGACTGTCCAGTTCTCAGGTCGGAATATCAAAAATTTTGAGCTCGCGCTTCGCACTCTTTATTGGTAATACTTCCGCTTTATCCACTTCATTAATCACCAAAGAACAGTCCTAATTGAGTCCCTTTTCACATTACTATAATAAAATTTCGGCTCGCGCTCGCATTATTTAGTTGGATACTTATCTTTTTTCATAGTTATAAAATTTCCTCTGAATCTTCCGGTCTAAGGACATAAAATATCAAAGAATTTGAGCTCGAGCTTCGCGCTCACTTTATATATTAAGACCACATGAGATACCTTATCTTTTTTTTACAATAAACATTAACATGTTCTTAAAACTTCAGTCTTTAGTTAATTAGGACTACCCCCTGAAAAAACGAGAAAAAAAATCAGCTTATAGCGGCCAATCGAGAAAAAAAGTTGATGAAAATATTTTCGGCCCCCCCTATTGGTGAAAGCTGGATCCGTCCCTGTGAGTGATGTCATCGGTACCCTCATTTGCAAACCGACTGGAATGTGCATTAGGCGAATAAAAATGTAATAACTTTCTTATTTTACATCCGATTTTGATGAAATTTTCAGTGTTTTTATGCTTGTTGGGTTTTTTCTCTTTTTATTCAAATCATGTTTGTTAGGGTGGACTTGTCCTTTAATCCTAAAAAGACTGGGGGCTGATTCAGCGTCCCCCCAAGGGCATCCCCCACCCCTCCTCGACATTTTTCGAGATAAATCTGCCGCGCAAACATTTCACTGCGTCGCTCTTTTTTACTTTCAAGTCTCGCGCAAATTTTGAGACAAAAAATGTCCCTAGATAACACATAAAAAAATAATTTTAATCTCTTTTCAGCTCGCGCTTTGCGGTCGCATTATTCAATTGGCGAGATGTGATCCTATCCATGATTCATTAATGCAATCCTTAACAGGTTCCTTTTTTGTCAGTACATTAAAACTTTCAGCTCGCGCTTCCCGCTCGCGGTAATTTTTAGATAGATACAAAATCTTTTTCATTATTACAAAAAACTGTTCGGAATTTAGTTTAATTTTTATGTCTTATTAAATGAAAGGTTAAAAAAACGCCATTATTGACCAAAAAGCGAGTTTCACAACATCAGATTTTTTTTTATCCAAACCGCTCTCTCGCGGAAAAATATAAAGCCTATATACTAGAGAAACCATTTTAGAAAGACTTCGCTAAAAACATTATTATATACTTCACACAGATGATAATCTCATGGCGAAAATATCCGTTTGCACCAAAATGCCCATTTTTACATAATAGTGCATTTTCACATTTTCGTTTTGCCCCCCTCCCTCCAAAAAAAAAATGAATAAAAAATACGTTCCACCGCCCCTGGCCAATGCTTTATTGCCCAGAGACAAGGCATGTCATGGAAACCTTGAGGAAAAGAAGGAAAAGGCCAAGCCACTTACGATGTATGGAACAATGAGCCAATAATATTGGGCTGGCTATATAGACATAGGCGTCACTCCGCGAACTGTGGAAGGGGAAGGGGGGGGGGGGGGTCACAACACCTCGTCGGCTTTCCTAAAAGACTTTTTTGTAAAGATTTTGAGGGGGTTATTTTAGATAAACACTGAATCCTAGCTCTATCCTTACAATCAAAGTTAAGTATCTAATAATGCGAGCTGGAAGCGCAAGCAATGTTTTTTTTTTGTTAATTCAGTTTTAGTAATCATAAACAAGATGCGTACCTAATTAAACAATAAATGCGAGGGCGACGCACGATCGAGCTAAAAAAAAATTAGTACATGAAAAGGACCTGTTAAGGGTTGTTTTCCGTGATTCATAAAGAGGATAGACCTTCATATCTCACTAATCAAATAATGCGAGCGCGAAGCGCGAGCTGAATTTTTAAAAACATAGTTGATGACGTGTAAGCTGGACGTTATAAGCACTTTGTTATCATGGTTATTGAACAGGATAGGTATCTTACTACAGGGGCGGATCCAGCCTTCGCAAATGGGGGGCCCGGAATTTTTTTCAGCTATATTTTCCCTGATAGGCCCGCGCTCGAAGATGATTTTTGGTTTCTTTGAAGGAGTAGTAGATACTTTTTAGTTTTATTTTTATAAATCAGCATGAATATGTATCATAATCATTATAATGCGAGCGTGAAGCACGAGCTATTTTTTATTTTATTTTATGTATTTTTTCTAAAATTTAATATTTTGGGCAATATTTGTTATCCTGAAAAAGATGTGCATGCTACGAAATAATTACTACGAACGCGAAGCGCGAGCAGAAATGAACTGATGGAAAAGATACCTGATAAGACTGCTTACGGTAAGCCATGAAGACGATACATATTTTAAAACTCAAGTAATGAGAGCGCAAAGCGCGAGCTGAAATTTTTTGACATTTCTACCTAAAGAATGGAAATTCTAAGCACTTTTGTAACTTAAACATCTTTAACTAAACAATTGATACGAGCGCGAAGCGCGACCAGAGAATTTCGAGATTTAGACCTTCTCAGAATGAGAAACTCTATTCATGTTTTGTAAATCGTGAAAAAGATGAGTAATTGTGGATCTTCCTTACATTAAAATGGGAGCGCAAAGCGCGAACTGAAATTTTTTATATACGTTTTGATTAAAAAGATACCTGTTAAGGACTGCTTGCACTTAGCTTTGAAGACTTTGCATATTTCAACAATCAAATAATGTGAGCTAAGCGAGAAGTGAAAAAAGTGACATTTCTACTGAATGGAAATTATAATCAATTTTTTATAATCGTGAACAGGATAGCTATAAAACTTAACAACTCAATGCGAGCACGAAGCGCGAGCAGAAAAAATTGAGATTTAGACCTAAAATCTCCAACTGTTTCCAATACCTTGTACCGGCCCCCACAAGTTTCAATAACTATCTAATTGTGAATTTTTGCATGGCCATGGGCATCAGCCCCCTCCCCACGTTTTTGTAATCGTGCCGCCCTCTAAAGTTTTATTTTCTTGAACCCCCCCCCCTGAAAATTATTAGCTTCGGGCCTGCAGAAAAAAAATCAGGGAGAGCTAAAAAAAAATAATAAGGAGAAAAACGAAGTTCGGGATTCACTCAAGCCTGAAATGTACACAATGTGCAATTTCGATGAACTTTTTAGCATTTAAAAAAAGGTGTCAAAGAAATCCTGTATCTTGTCTTTTATCATGTTTATTCTACTTTATAACTTCAAACTTAGACAGCTCTTAGAAGAAAAATTGCACATTCAGATGACCAAATTTTCATTTAAAAAAAAATAACCATTTTGACTATTTTAAAGAGAATTGATCCATATCGATGTAATGCTCGTTTTGGGTTGGCTGGTCAATACAAGCATTTCCTCATGAAAAACACACACAACACACACCCACATTTGCAAAGATGCGATGGATACAGACTCCAGAGGGCAGGCTATTATTTTCGAGATTTCCGTAGACAATCAATCAATGAGGTGAGAAACTTTGCCTTAAATATCATATTTCGGTGTATTAAATACCATTAAAAGTTAAGATGATGGCTTAGATGTATTGATGAACCAATAAAGTGTATGAATATTGAATGTGTGAAGACTTTGTGCGTGTTTTCTTTGTCTATTTGTGATGTAATTGTCATTATTTTTTGCCGGATGCTTGCTACGCAGACAGTGCAGAGGTCACAGCCAGCGCCATAGGGCCAGCTGTGTATCAGAAAAGCCAAGTGTCTTGCTTGCAGGCCGGTCTGCGCAGTCATTCGTCGACGTGTGTTGCATCACCGGGGCCGGGGCGCTGTGCCTGACTTGTGTCTTGTGCAAAAATCTGGATCCAGTATTGGGGTATTAGTTTAAGTCAGACATGGCGATTCAAGTACCAAATCTTATCAATTTCATTCATTCTGGGAATGGAATGGAGAATAAATGAATAAGGTTTTTGGGGAATCGGCAAATATCAGCAGAGGAAGCTTAAGCTGCACTGCACTGCAAAGCATAAGATTAAGAATTAAGATTAAAAAGAGGGCAGAGACCGCAGTGCGCGTGCGCAGAGGTAGCTAACTTGCCCCCTTTTCGATCCCATGATGCATTGTGGTTCTGATTAGCGATAAACTTCGTCAATGGCGCTAGGCTTGTGCACACCCCAAAATTAAATAAAAGCAGCGTAGCGTTCCAAAACCCTTTCTCACTCAGTTCAGCACAATCTCAGGAAAATCCGCTGCCAAAGGATCTAATAATAATAGTAATAGTATGCAACATTTATATAGCGCTTAATACAAATGTTTCTAAGCGCTGCATACTCTTTCCCCGGCTTTAGCACGGCTACCCTGATCGGGCGAATCAAGCATTCAAGGAATTTCTTCCTACCGGGTACCCATTTACTACACCTGGGTCGAGAGTGGCAAATGTATAAACGTCTTGCCAAAGGACGCTAGTGCAATTTGCATTGAATTTAATTAAATCATGATTCTGAGTTCTTGTCCATGAAAAAGAAAATAAAATCAGCATTTGATCATGTCAAACACAAAAGAGTAACAGATTGAAAATGGTAAGATTGTTTAGGCAGGGCTCGACATTAGCAGTGGCCTGGGGCAACCAAAAATGAGAGTCGGGCCACCAAAATTTTGTAAAAGCCAACACTTGGTGGCCCGGTTGGGCTACCAAAGTTTTGATAAATTGTAATGTTTTCTATTGTTTTATGGCCACCAAAAATATGAAATTGATGATTTTGGTAGATTGTTTGGGCCACCAAGAAAAAAAGTTAGTGTGGAGCCTTGGTTTAGGCCTAGAGCAATAAAGTTAGGATTCCCTATCTGAACGTCATTCACATTGAAGGAAATGCGCTGTCTTGTGCATGCATGCTCAAAACAATCTTGCCATTTTCAATCTAAACATCAGGTACATTATGTTCAAAACAAAAAGTAACAGATTGAAGATGGGAAGATTTTTTTGAGAGCATAAGAACTGGGAATCCCCATCTCAACGTCATTCACATGTTAAAAACAAATAGCATTAGGTCTTGTGCATGTATTCTCTCAACACCAATTGATCCATTTTGCAATAACGTTACTTTTTCCCGTTGGGCATACTGGATGCTGCTTTGTTTTTTCTTGAGAACTTTGTATCACAGTATGATGAATGAGAGCATCTAGATGATAGTTGAAGAATCATTGTAAATGGAAGCTTTCATTTTTTTTTTTATTTGTTTCCTTACCCCCCCCCCCCCCTCTGCGATTCTTGACCCAGGTTAGGTTCAAGTGCCTGGTCGGGTCAGGAACATATAAAAAAAAAATGATGAAAATCTATAATTCATTGTTCGAAATAGACCTGAAATGAAATACTCTGAAAATTTGCTTTGCCCAATTGATCGTGGGCCCCGCAGCCGCTGTGCAGCGCCAGATCGACGAGGCTCCATCCCTTTAATCATTGAACGGCAAACAGGGTAGCAGCAACTCCCATCTTTTAACGTCTTTTGGTCTGACATGGCCAGGGTTTGAACCCCCGACCTGGTTGTGAGACGGACGCTCTACCAACCGAGCCAACACACCTGAGCTCCTCAATACTGCAAGATCTTTCCAAGGAATTGATCATTGATCGCCTATCGTACGACAAGATCGTGTAGTTAGCAATCCCTCCAATATTGAATAATGTGACCTACAAGATTCACAATCCTGACCTTGCCTTGGGTCAGTGAGAGGTTTTGACCTTTGATCTGTTAGGTAGATCCTCGACCACTGTGCCACAGATTTGTTGTAATGTCTTTCTCTTCGTTTTTGTTCTCTCCTAAATTCAGATCTGGAAGTTGGAATTGTTCTGCAGATATGCCTCTGTCCATTATTCGACTGAGTACATGTAAGTCTACACATGTCTGTTGGTAGTTTAACTTTGTGTACATGGTACTACATTCTTGAACAGAGAGCAAAACCCCTGAAAGACCATTAAATTTGCTTACCCTTTCGGGGGGTTTCAGAGCCATCTGAAAGAGACTACAAATTTCAGTCATCTTGGAGACTGCTGAAGGACCTTTTCTAATTTTTGGCTCTCAATTGTCTTTCAAGTTTTCTGTTCTATGGAATGTAATAGATCTTTAATTGGCCTGCCCCATATTACGAGTACAAATTTTCTTGCCCTGCCCCCTTAATCAATAGAAGAGTGCTGATTCTGTTACATGTAGTTGAAAAACTGTTTGCTGTTCAATTATGATCCGATATTAGCCTACATGTATTGATATTTTTTCATTCTTCAGAGCTCTATAATTATGTAATAGTGATGGTGATTTGGCTGATAATAAACGAAAACGTTTATAATAGTGATAATGAGAATGTAAAAGTGATAACATTGACAAAATTTATGATAAGATGATGATGATGGTGATGATGATGACATGACGATGATAGGATGTTTTCACATCCATGACGTATGACAGATTCAAGAACTCAGTAAATTATTGAAAATTCCTGTCAAATGACAATAAACTGCTGGGAGGTCTTTGTCGAAAATAAGTGACCCAGAACAGCAGTAGCATCCTAAGTTTCAGAGCTGATGAAAAAATAGCATTTTTTTGTTGTCCAGACTCCAGGATGAAACTCCTGTTTTGATTCACTTTTTTTCGAAAGAGACTTCTTACTTGGGTCAGTTTGATGATGGGCATTTGATAATAGATTCTCTATGTTCTTGAGTCCATTGTGCAATGTACATCGTTAAAGCAAACACACCCTAATGATGGTGATGATGAAAATGATAATTATTGAGGCCGAGTCAAACCGGCAGACACTGCCGATCACAGGTGCAATTTCCTTTGGACCGCTAAAATAATGACATTTTTAGTGTCAAAAGATTTGACATCTTACTATTCTACCAACTCGATTTCTTAAAAAGTTTCTCGTATTATCAGTAAAGGGGAATTCTTAAAATGAAATCACCGTGCTGGACTTTTTAATTTTTTGCCCTTATCTGCCCCTAATGTTATTATATTGGGCGCGGCCAATTTGTTCTGCTTGTTAGCCAATAGGTTATTTGCCACTATTCAAATATTACTCCGCTGGAAATTTATCAAGTCTAGTGTGATAGTGATAGCAAGAATCTAAAGTAATTGAACTGTACTAAGATTAATGATACTAATAATAACAACTGTATATTTACCCAGGGTAGCCACTTCAGTTCCAAAAACTGTTCTCCCAGCTGGCCCTGCTATTATTACCCCAGCTAAGCTAGGCTAACTATTCATTTACCTCACCTGATTGAGGGTAGTGTTGACATTTTTTAGACAAGTTTTTAAGGTGCATTAGTGACTAAGGTGGATTATGTTTTGAGAGTGTGAGTAAAAAATGGCCAATATCCCAATGACCAGGGTCCCGTAACACAAAGGTTAGCGATTAATCGTACGCTTGATTTTTACGATTGATTATACATTGTAGTCAATGGAATCAATCGTAGAAAAATGAGTTACATCATTGCTAAGCTTTATATTACAGGCCCCAGGGTAGTTATCCATGAAACAAACAGCGATTTTCAATGACTATTGTTATTAAGCCTGAGTCGAATCGATTTTAAAATCGGTGTTCGATCGATGTCATCGAACACCGGTGCAGATTTTGCAAAATCGGTGCATGGAAAAAAATAATTTAAAAAATACGTCGGCCGGCCGATTCGTTTGGTTCACACAATCAATCAGCAAAATATCAGTAATGTCCAACTTGACTACTACTTACTTGATTTCTATTGCCCCCAAAATGAAACCGATCGTGTAATTATGATGCCTATTCACCATTAATTTGAAGTTTATTTCGATCATAGTTCGAGTCTTACTCGTCTGCTCATGCCGAGATAATTTATGCACGATGAATTCATGAATGGAAGTCATGGCCATCGATCGTGCATGCGCAGTACAGTTCTTTAATCAAACCAGAAAATGGCCGGAAATTGACGCGATCAACGTAAAATAAATCTTGCTTCATGAACAATATTCATATCATGACCACAGAACATTATTTAATCGTAATATTTAACAATAATTTGCATATGATAATCATTAATATGAATTTAGAGCTTGATGTGAAACGTTTGTATTTCGTTTCAATTTTCAATGGCGGACATCTCATGACGATCGACTTAAGTGCACTTGTCTAAAAAAATAATTATCACGTCAGGATTGATTCTCGAACATTGTCTACATGCAAAAACTCTTTTCAAGATCATAATATCACCATATAATAACATTTTACATGACAAAACAGAGAAAATTGCGTTTGATATTTTTTTCCCATCAATTTGAAGCTAGTTTGTGCCCAACTTTGGGCTCTGATTTCATGGATGGAAAATATGTCATACGTCATCGAATACGCATGCGCATTGTGTGCTTCCTTTCTCGGAGCTCGGAGGAGACGTCCAGAGATGGAATAACAATAGAAATAATTCCAGTATTAATTCTTCCATATGAACTTAACATACTTTGCTGACATCGTCAATATTCTTAGTATGACCATAAAATCTTGTTAAATCATAATAATTTATATGAATTTAGGGCTCGATTCGAAACATTCGTTTTTATTTCGATCGCATGCTCTTGTGTCTAAAAAAAAATGGATTGTCATTATCAGGATTAATTCTCGAACATCGTCATAACTCATATTCCACAATCTTTCCTCACAATCGTTATATCAGCATTGAATAACAATTCAAATGACCATCCAGGGAAAATTACGTATTTATTCCCATAAATTTATTTGGAGCTCATTTTGGATCCAACTACACAATCTCAGGCAAGTTACAGCGCTCTCCGTTGGTTGCACTTGTTTGCTGGCGCTGACAAGCACGCCTGTCGTTTCGGGAGAGTGAGTGTGCGGGGCTGGGGACGGGGCTGGTGAATGCGAGTCTGGACTGCGAATGCTAGTTGACCGAAAATCATTCGGATCGACTCTGCGTGATTCATGTACATGTATTTATTATTGTTTCATTTTAAACTTACATGTTGTCATCTGCAAATATCATTGTTGAAGATATTTTGGGAAGTATTCTGCATTGGTCCCCGGCCTTTTTTGTGTGTTTTGTGATCATGGAAAATACAAACGAACTTTGCTCTGTCATCTGCTAGTGCAACGCTCACCCGGCCAACGCCAGCGCACACACCGTCATCAGTGCATGCATAGCGCATCGACGCGACACGGCCGGAGCAAAAAAAGACTGACTTTTCCCCGCCTTCAATATTCGATGCATCGATGTTCGATCGAATTAAAGCTGTCGAACACCGGTTTTCAAAATAATCGATATGACTCAGGCTTAATTGTTATAAAGCTACTAGAAATCCTTGCATCTGAATGGCTGAGAGCAAACGTGTGAAAATAACTGACAAATCTTTCATGAAATGCTCCTACATGTATGTTTGATGTGAAGGGAAGTTCACCTGTAACAAAACACATGTACATGTATGAGTGTCTGTCACTGTGGAGGCCTGCATTGATGCTACACGTAAGTGGAGGAGTACAGATGAAGCATTGGCAGAGACCCCTTTCAGACGTCATGTCATGTGGCCCTAGTGGGTCTGCAATATAAACTACATGTACACTGTAGTTAAAAAAAGTTGATTTTTTTTTTGTGTGTGAATGGGTTCAACATGATCAAGGGTCATGCATGCACATGCACAGCTTGTACATACACTGTTTACATTTGGTAAATTGCCATTTTGTCTTTTGCCATTTTGTCCACTCATCACATGGTCTCATTTTAAGTCTAATGTCATTCTGTCCAACATTTTGTCTAACAACCATTCGGTCCAATAACCATTTGGTCCAATAATCACTTTGTCTTATCACCAGTTCATCTAGATGACCATCTTTTTCTCGTAACCTGAAGATATTGTCAAATAAAGGCGCTTAAACCGTCAGAGCTTCAGAGACACCTAAACACAAAACATCTGAAGAGTGCAGGAAAGCCAAGAGTGTTTCGGTAGGAAAAAGGCTGGATTTAATTCACAGCAGAACACTTGCGTACAGATAGGGGGAGGGGCTCTTGGCCCAAATATTTCATGACCAAGAAAAAAAAGAGAAAAGGAAAGAAAAGAAAAAGGGATAAGGGTGAAGTATGATATTATTTTTTAATATTGTGTCAAAATCTAACACAAACTTGGATTTTTGTAATAAAAATGTCAAAATTTATTTTGCTTGCTCGCCATGCTCGCTCGCAACATTTTATCAATTGTATGCGATACACCATATCAAGCCCCCTCAATTTTCTGGTTCAGCCACTGCAGGAGAAGATCATAAAGTTACGCACTAATATGCTCTTTATTATTGTCGAGACAATCTTTGTGTCGAGAAAAGTAGTCGTATCCCTTTTTTTCGTAGGTGGGCCTCGAAAAAAATCTGAGAGTCAAAGTGGTCCACGAGTAAAAAAAGGTTGAGAAGCACTGGTATAGACCAAATGGCTATTGGACCAGCTGGTTATTAGAAATGGTGTGTGGACAAATGGCAATGAGACCTTGTGAATAGTGGACGAAGTGATGGTAGACAAAATGATAGTAGACTAGACGAGTTGGTACACTGTAATTAGACGAATTGGCATTGGACTGATTGAAAATAAACCATGTATTCACCACAGTCATTTGTGTACACTTAAACAGTAATAATAGGCATTTGTATAGTGCCATCTATCTAGAAACAATCCATTCCGAGGTGCATTGTTATTATTACCCCCGGGGGGCCACTTACATTGACGAGTGGATACCATGCGCGACCAAAAAACAAGTAAAAAGGATGTCTTTTTCACGAGAGTGCACGTTAAGTTAATGTTGTAACCCGCAAGTGAAAACCCGAACCGTACCGTCCCGTATAATCCAATAATTTGCAAGCGGGACCCGCTGACCCGTCGGGTTTTAACCCGCAAGTCAATTTATCTTTGAAAAATGAAAAACATTATTTCTGCAATCCCCACACTATACAGGCTCAAATCAGGAAAATATATGTCTACTACTACCTAGCCTAGAGTGAATTTACTTACAATTTGCAAATTCGCCTTTTATTCCGGAGAGAAAATGTTTTTTGGGTGACTTTGTACCACGAAATGGGTCCGCTCTGATCTCGAAATTGAAAGCATTACGCAATTAACGCCTCGGATCGGAGCTAGCGAGCCGCGCCGCAGCTCAGCGCACTAGCTAGCCGCGCCCAGGCTGCCCAGCAAGGATCGGCAGACGGCAATGTTTTTCAGTCCAGGTTGGTCGACACTGCGACTCACAACAATCATAATTACAATATTCAATTCTATGGGACCTCGTCTATAAAGTAATCAAAATTGCAATAAATACCTGGATAATGGTACAGTCAATTTTTTCTTCTCGTTTATCTCTATATTATTTCCTTCTGTTTTTGTATTTCATTCGATAATATGGCCGCTAAAACTCGATGTTCAGTTTCCCGTCGCCCGCGTTATGAAATTTGGCCTGCGTTTGAAAATCAAATTCTGAAAATAATTTGGATATCTAGATTCAAACCTGATTTAAAACATTAATATAAGCTTTTCAGTAAGACAATTACTTGTATATCTTGTAAATACCTGCAAATCTTTTCTTTCTTTCTTTTTTGTGAATGGAATGACGCTGCATATGCTCAACCATACCTCGAGGGATGTTCGTGCAGGCTCCACTCAACAACCGTAGAAGTGGTGGAGCCTGCACGAACATCTCTCGAGGTACTATGGTTGAGCTACCTAAATAAATCCCAAAGTCTAGTAACCTCGCGTTGGTGAGTTATCATACGGCCTAGTACTCATCCAAAATAACTTATCTTATTTGCTAATTATAACTTAAAAATCATTTGTTTTATTTTTCCAGGGGATGAGTTAAATATCAGACAAAAAAAATCATCAAAGCTCAATCTGTTACAAGGCCGACGGGAGACTCACCCACGTACGCATTGGCGCTTGTGCTAGCTAGTCTGAGCTCTGTCTCTCTGCCAGAGCTCTGGGGGACAATTTGCTCTGTAAAGGCCTCAATGATGGTGATTTTCTGCTTCAGACAGAGTTTATATTTCAAGTGTATTTTTCAAAACTGCCAATGAAGTTTGATGATTTCTTCATTGTCATGTATATTTAAGTTATTAATGAGTTCATTCTCACCAAATTTAGACTCCCCCATAGAGAAATACAATTTTCGTGGAGATCTGCGTTTTCAAAGAACTTCAGGAAAAGTAAGGGTATGTGGGCCTTTATTACATGGCCAAGTACTGGAATTAGATGGAGTAAAAATTAGATATTAAATTCATTTATATCAAGTTCAACTCACAGTCTCACCCACACAAACACACCCACATCCATGATTCTAGGCATGAAAAAAACTTTAAAAATCATACAATATTAAACAAGTAATAATTAATTTAATAAGTGAACAGGTATTCCTCAAAATACAAAAACGTAGCATTTGAAAAGAGCCCCTGAAATATTGCAAAAAAAATGAAAATGGAGCCCCCCCCCAAAAAAAAATGATTAATTTTTCCCTGGCTTCAAGTTCCACGGAATAAAGTGCGTTAAAAGGTTACAAAAGGTCAAACTTTCATCTTCTGAAAAATAATGAATAATGAAATCGGTTCCTCATTATGAGCTGGAAAAAATGGGACGGGAAACTCAACATCGAGTTTCATTGGCCCATGCGGTTGCTTTTGACTGCGCTGCATGCACGAGTACGCACTGGCGCTGGCCTTTGAAAGAGAGCAACTCGATGTATTTATCATGTTGAACTGTCTCAGACTCAGTCCTGTTCACTATTCACAAGACAAAAATACGCCGGCATTTTTAAAAGGAAATATCTACGTCTCTAAAAGAATCTGCCACGTAAGAAGCACATGATCTTAACTCAATTTTCACTGTGAATGTTTTTATTATGCGTCGTTTATTCTCCCTTTTTTTCGCATGACGGTCTGCGGGTTTGAGAATGAACTCGGCCCGGCCCGCAACCCGCGATCGGAGGCATACCGGCAGGTTAACCCGTACCGCAACGGGTGCGGGTTACAACATTACGTTAAGTACGTAGCGTGATAAGGGTGTCAAAAACACAAAAATAATGAAAAAAAAAATCTATTTCGCTAGGTAAATTACGTGTTTAGGGTCGAATTTGCGGGGATGATAAAACAAAATTAAAATGTTTTATAAAGGATGTCCTTTTTGCCCCAACACTTCGTGTTTAGATTCCGATTTGCGCGAGGTGTAGAAGGTGGGGTCGTACAAAACCAAATAAAGTAAAGCCGACGACCTAAGGACCCGTAACAATAAAACATTCCTGTACTTGTTTGGGGGTTCATTTCAGGGAATATTTGTTTCCAATACTTGTTAAGGGTAGGGTTTCACACGCCAATACTTGTTAAGGGGTGCATTTTCAGAATATGGAAATTACGTGTTTAGGGTGCTTTTGGAGACCCCATGGTCGCGCATGGTATCCACTTGTGAATGGAAGTGGCCCCCCTGGGCTAGAAACAATCTATTCCGAGGTGCATACATGTATGTCTCTAGCAAGGCTCCACATTAACTTTTTTTGGTGGTGGCCCGTTCGGGCCACCAAAACCTTCAAATAATTTTTTTTGGTGGCCCATTAGTAAAGTTTGGTGGCCCGAAAAATATAAAGAAAAACATTAATTAAAAATGAATAAAACAAATTGAATTCTGCAGTCACTAACACGTACCACTATTCTTTGTACATCTTGTATGTAAATCATGCTTGCTGTTATTTTACTTTGCTTATTTTGTGGTAATATATAAATTGTTCTATCATTGTAAATATGAAATGATTGAAAGAGAATAAAAGAATTGTATTGTTCCCAGGTTTTGTGGACTTTTAATCTCCGTATCGGCACACACTCATAATGGTAAAGTAAATAAATAGTGCATATAGCAAACTCAGATACAATGATTTTTCCTTTCTTCCTTTTTGATCATAAAACCTAGATTATGCAGGCCCCAAATCCAGTTATTTTCTCTTTTCCAGCATATTATAGCAGGAGAAAATCACAGAAAAATATGCTGCAGAATTAGAACAATGTGTAAAAGGGGGAAATAAACAAAAATCATTTTTAGAATAGTATACTGAAAAAAGAAATAAAAAATTGTAAAAAATGAATAAGTGAAATAAAACAAAAGAAAAAATGAAGAAAGAAAAAACAAAGAACAGGAAAAAAAATTTGAGAAAAAAACAAAAGAAAATGTAAGAAAAATGAATAAGACAAAATTATCAAAAAATGGGGAAAATTATTATTATTCAGTAGAAACATGTTCTTTAATCAGGCATATTCAATGGGAAGGGGTATAAATGGTTTAATCACTGTAAAAAAATGAAAGAAAAAAATGAGAAAATGGCAAAAATTATCTGGGAAAAAACAGTGAGAAAATTCCTTCCCTATATTTGACAAAATGATGGAAAAATTCACATTTCATATCAATGAAATGCCTTCCCAAAGTATTTACTTCCTTAAGAGTGGTTTAAGAAGTCATTTGTAAACAAGAAAGAAAGAAGCTGCCTATTTATTTTTGGCTAGAATAGACACAGCTCCGAAATAAACCAAATATCAACATACATACAAATGCACATATGGGACTGTGATGTACTCACCTATGTGTTTATGTGTATTAATGCATTTGGAAATCGGTCTTTTTGAGTCAAAAGAGAGGTCATAATTCCTCCTTTTAATGCTTGCAGATAATCAGGTTTCAGTAATATGGACTGTAGAAGGGCATATCATTGGTGTAAAATGTGACTTTGACGTAGATTTTCAAAGTTCTGGGGAAGATTTCTTAGCAGTATCATTTCGTATCGCAGCTACCTGAGTCTGAATAGTCTGCTCGCGCACAGCTAACTGCAGTGCAGTGGTTTCATGCGCTATGCATGCAAAGCTCAGCCAGACAGCCGGCACGGCCGGCTGAATAATAGTTACTGTATGCTAGCGGTAGGCCTACGTATTGTCATGACTGTGCAATCTTTGTGTGTGTGTATTTGTGTGTAGATTAACAAAAAAGGCGCATGACGAATTGGCTTGCAATTTGAGCTGTAGAAAGTTGATAAATACATGCAAAATCGGGAGAAAAATTGCGCTACTTTGAAAATTATTGGTTGCCCGATTCGGGCCACCAAAACTTAACATTTTTTTAATAATGGTTGCCCGAGATGAATTTTTGGTGGCCCTGGGCCACCGGGCCACCGCTAATGTCGAGCCTTGTCTCTAGGCATACATGGATGTATGTACATGTATGGTGAATTGTGCTCCTACTACATGTACATGTAGGAGCCCCATCGTCTGCCATGCATTATATGGACACTGGAGATCCTCCAAGTGAGCGTTTCATGAAACAGATGCACTAGTGATTTTCACTGCCAATTTTTCAGAGCCCATCAGAAGCAATGATTTTAGTAGCTTATAATACCAGTGAAAATCACTGACTATTGGAGTCATTATCCTCTAGATTACAGCTCTTCAAGTGTCATGTATAAGGCCAGGCGAAGGGGGTCAATTTGACCTGGTGTGTGTTTCATAAAGCTGTTCGTAAGATAAGAGCGACTTTAAGAACGACTGGTAATCCTTTCTTGTGGTAAACGGTATATATTCATTGGCGATGGTCTAGCGCGTAAGAAAGGTTCACCAGTCGTTCTTAAAGTCGCTCTTAACTTACGAACAGCTTTATGAAACGGCCCCCAGGATTATTAAAAAGAAGTACCTGCAAAATAGAGGGAGGGGGCTACAGTCAGTGTATAGATCTTCACAACAAAAGAATGATAGGCCTCCGTGCACATGTATGCATCATTGACTAGCAATGCTCCTTTACATGTGCATGTACATACTGTTCATGTGTCAGGTGAATACTGCCCAGAATGTGAATATATTTAGAAGGGCACCTTGACTGAAGGTGTGTTTACATATTAAACAGCTGAGTGTTCTTTACTGAAGGCAGAAAGAAGAATTGTCATGTGTTTACTTATATGCAGTACATGTACATATATACTTGTTACACAATTATTGCACAATTATTCTCAAGTAAAAACAAAACAAAACAATAACATTGTTTAATACTATATGGTTCAGTTATAAAGTTGGTCCTTATTGCCAAATCTGTAAATAAAATGAAATATTGTATAATTCAAACAATTGAAAACAAAAGAAATAGTGAGTGAGGGATATCATCAACGGTCTCATTTGCATGCCACTGAGTTGTGCATATCACTTTTTGTGAAAAAAAGCAAAACTTTAAATTGTCATACATTGCAACTTTCATATTTCAGATCCTATTTTAGCATACATGTATGCTAGTGTGATTTTTCTTTATTTTTTCAAATCTAAATTTTTCGGGTGTGGAATTTATTGTATGGCTATGAGTTTGCAGAATCCGAGGGGGGGGGAAGGGGGGCACTCGACCATAAAAGTAGTGGGTATGTGCCGTGGGCGAGACAAAAAAAGGCCTTGGAGCGGGCTTATTGTAAAAAGGAGGATCCTCGGAACAGGCTTTGGAACTTCAAATGTTTGTGAAAACGGATCCTTGGAACGGGTCGCCTGCGTGTGATTGCGTATTTATCCCTATGGAACAGGCATACATGTACGTGCATGCAGCTAGCTCAGGCGCCGGGTGTGCTAGCGCAGATGCGATGGTCGGACAGCGCTCAGCGGCCGCTTTTCACCAAAATTGTGGCTCATTGTAGCAGATCAATACGACTGGAATGTAACGAAAAAAATGCAAAGCTTTGGAGCGGATCTCTTTGTTCTTTTCTCAATAAGACAAAGATGCCATGCCTTGGAACGGAAATTTGAGTGTAAAAATAGGGGTCCCCTCCGCGGCACATACCCACTATGCATTTACACTGAGTGTCCCCCTCCCCCCCCCCCCGGGCAGAATCAAAGTCAATATACATTACATGTATTCTTTACATCACCATCATCTGCAGGAGCAGCAAGACTTGTTAAAATTCCAAGGGGGGAGGGGGCTTGACCAACCGCCAACACTACTGGTTTATCATGAAAAGTTACATGTATTGCTTGTGTGCAATGTAGTAAGACTTTGTCATATGCTTGCCAGAAATTGGCATTTCAGTCCCAGATGTAGACATTGATGTTAGTACATAGTGTGGCATCAACTGAAATTGATCATTCAGAATCAAGAAAAGTAGAAAAGGGAATATTCCCCATTTTCTTGATGGTTTTCAACTACATGTAAATCAAAACAATATCAAGGAAATGAGGAAATGGGTATTTTATTGATGTTGAGATGTGAAAATTTCAGCAATTTAGTGGGTACCTATAGCCCCCCCCCCTCGCTGCCATTGCTAGTTAACCATACACCGTCCATTTGAAAGTACTCAAGCCTTGTCAAAATAAATGATTCAGGCTTGCCTAAAAGGTACCATTATACATGTAATGTCAATTTTAGATTTGAACTAAGACCATTGGAGTGTCGCTTTGAGATTTAAACTAAATCCTGCAAAGGTATCATTGGACAATAGACACATGTAATGCAAGAATGCAAGGAATCTCATAATGTGCGATAATGAATCATAAATACATGTAGTTTCTTGTTGACCTTAAGTTGACATTTGCGCAATGTCATGCCCAAACTACATTTTTGTGTTTAAAGGGGAAGTTCACCCTGATGACAAGTCGGTTTTAAATAAAAGCAAGAAAAAAATATATTGGCGAAGGTTTGATGAAAATCTGTTACAGAATAACAGAGTTACAATTTTTTTTTGTGGTGTCAGAGATGAGCAGGGGCTGTATTTATACATGTTTGTCATGTGATATTCTAAACATTGCGTTCTTTGAAAATAATTGAAGTTATTTTACATGTGGGGTCATTGAATTATTAGACACACCATTCCAAAAAGCTCATCTTGTTCCATACATGTAAGAAAAATTGCATTTTCTGAAAATGATTGAAGTTATTTTATTTTTATTGAATTTATATAGGGGAGCTACAGTACCGGTACTTGAATAATGGCTTCAATAAATGAAACCTCAGAACTCTCTTCTTCCTTGATAGATTTTCATCAAACCTTCACAAATATTTCCATCATGTATTTATATTTGTTGTAGATTAAGTTTTAATAATTTTTCATCAGAATTTACTAGAATTCCATCGAAACAGTTGGTTAATTTTATCAAAACTACATGTACTCGACCCAATTCCACAGTAAACTCCCTTTAACCTTCCTCCGCACTACAACTTCTTGTACAGCAATGCGATATTACAATTTAGAAACCAAGATTTCCTGTTGTCTGTGCGTTATGAATTCATATTTCATGGCTTTAAGAAATAGCTTAATCTTCTGATTTAACCCTATTAATGCAAGCTGTCTGCTTGTACATTTATAAAAAGGGTGTGGTTTGAAAGTTTGGATTACAAAAGGATTAGCAAATTAGGCTAAATTCCTAATAAGCATGCCAAGGAAAGTACAGACGTGGGATTAGAAGGTATGTTTTGATGACATGGTTTTATCATTTATACATGTAGGTCTTCCCTAAAAAGTGCATAGGTTCTTGGAATTTAAAAAAAAGAATATAGATAAATACCAGTTGTAAGTAACAATCTTAAAATGATTCGAACAGAATCCAATAAAATGACCACCTAAGTGTTTTTATGTACTGTATATTAAAAAATATGTTCCAAAATGTCTTGAAAAGAATGAGTAATTTCTGAGATATGAGCAAATAAGCACGTAATTCCATGATAATGTGTATGTTTGCTATTTTTCCAAACAATATTAATACATCCTGTACATGTTCATTGTCCCACATATGCATTTTTGTGTTAGTGATCATCAGAAATTATCATGAAGCTGTTCAGTTACTTTACGAATGACTGGTGATTCTTTCTTAGGAACTACTGTAAGACCCTGTTCTCATTACCTCCCTAAAACTAGTTTACTGGAAACTAGTTTAACGTGTAATGAGAAGTGGCATTGGAATTGATCTTCCAAACCAGTGTAATGTACATGTAGTTTTCAAGGTTGCTTTGAGTCGTTAAACTGGTTTTAGTGTGAGGACACAACCGTTGTTCAGGAAGTGATGTGTGCTCATTTTGAGCGCGCCACTTCTCACACAGTGTAGAATGTCGGTGCTGCGGTTTCGAACTTCGCGCGAAACATGTCACCTCACTGAGAGCGTTCCCATAGTAACAAGACTACTTTCCATGAAGTGGGGTTGAAAAACCACTTTTGGCTGAGCAAATGGAAACAAAACTGATCTTCCAAACTAGTTTCCTGAACTGGTTTCCAGTAAACTAGTTTTAGATCATAGTATAATGAGAATGGTGTCTTAATCAACACCTATGGATATCTGGTGTGTATCACTCACCGAAAGAAACTATAGGATCACCAGTCATTTGTAAAGTCGCTCGTAACTTACAGGTACAAACAGCTTAACAAAATACACACCAGGTCACAAGCCTATTGTACATGCATGTAGTACAGTAACACTGTGCTCACCGTTGTTTTCTTCATTTATTTTCAAGTTGTAACAAAACAAAAAGAAACAAAAAATAGTATTTAGCAAGCCATTGTAACAAGTCAATGAATACACAGATTATGCATACATGTAGAAAGCACTTATTACAAATACAAACTGAAAAGACATTTCCCCAAGATGGGGCCAACTCAAAAAGGACCATTTTTTGAGTGGGTTCCCAACTTGTTCCTTTCCCCTTTATTTTAGTTTACAAATACCATGTTTACACATTGAGATGCAGACCCGCGAGCCGAGCCTACACCGGCTTGCGGATTATCCTGTGTCGCGTTTACATGCTGCCCCAGCTCGCTCCCGGATCACAATCGGCTCGCAGGGCAAAAACACAGATCAGTGGATAGAATTTACATCATGAAACGCACACGAATTGCCGGGGCAGACGCGGCTTTGTGTTTACACAGAGAAAAATTGCCGTGTCTGCAGTGGCTCGTGTTTCTGATCCTACTATTTTGGCGCAGCAAAATTGCAGTGCCTGCACTGCAAGCTGGTGCATAATTGTGTTTACACGCATAAAAAATGGTGAGTCTGCTTCGGCTCTTTGGTCTGCACAGTGAGCCGATGCAGCGTGTAAACACGGTATAATAGGCCTACATGTACAGTACATGTACATGTACAACCTCAATTGCAACTTACATTGTGTGTACATGTACATAGTATGTGTAATTGCCATAAAGAGGTCATGGATTTAAATGCCATGTGCATACACATTTAGGCTTTGTTATTTAAAGCATGTTGCAGGGCAAAATGCTATGCTGAGTAGGGTCAAGAGGAAATACAAAATACAGTGTATACCAGTACCATCCTTTATGGGGAAAAAATACATGTAATACTGGGGCTCGGCTTAGAGAAAAAAAAGAGCCCCCAAAAATCCCACTCACAGCAATGTTAAAGCTTCATATCTCATGATGTTGCAGATCTAGGAAGTATGTTGTGAATGGTATGTAGCCCCCTAAATGAAAAAAAAAGCGTACATGTATGCATGTAATTTATGCACATTGGTGGGTCAAGGGGGGGGGGTGCAAAGCCGGCCCGTGCTCCCCTTTTGAGAGGCACAATCAAATTTTTTTAATGTAAAAATGTCATTAAAACAGAATTGTGCCCCCCTTTTTGTAAGGATTGTCCTTTTTTTTCTTGTCAAATTTTGCCCCCCCCCCTTTTGGTAATTCTGGATCCACCCCTGATTTTGTACATAGCTCTTGTGTACATCTTTAATAGTCGAGCAGTTGTACACAGTATTGTAATATCAAACTTGTGAGGCATGACTCAACATTATTCAACTCAAGGAGGTATTTTCTTTTTCTGTTCTAGCCACAAACTCCCATATCTAGTCAGTCTATGAATGATGATTTTAACAAGACAGACAACGTCTTGTTGCCAGGGGCTACATAATCATTACATAATCATGGAAGCTAAAACAATATTCACTGTTACATTCATTGTATATTTATATACGCTCCTTTGAAAATCTACAATTATTTCTATGGCATTTCACTAAACCAATCGTTATTATTATTCCTTATATGCCAAAGCAGACTGTTTCTATGGATGTATGCTCCAATGTACGCATCTAGTTTTACATGTACATGAATTTTAATAAGCAAATTTGCAGACATGAAGTGAAATGGGACTTAAGAATATACAAAGTAATTTTTTTTTTTTTACTTTATTAGAATTGACCAACTAGGAATTGCAAATAAATGAATATTTTCAAAGCACACACAAATGTACTTTGGGGAACAATGGAGAGCTTGCTTTTGGAGATGACAAGCTCAACACAAGCAAGGAAAAAGGTGGTTGTAAAACTACATACTGGTAGTGTATGTACTGGGTTTGCATTGTTTGCCTTCAACAAGATGTAGAAGTACATGTACATGTCGTACATGTATGCCACAGTCACTTTAACAATGCCAGCTGAAGACAGTACATGTAAAAACTACTGTACGTCTGAACTATGTACATGTACATGTATGAGCAGCCTATTTTGCATTCGCTTGCCTTTGCCAAAAGTAGATTTGGTTGCCAGAGGTCCAGGTGGGAGGGCACTCACATATTGGTGACCAGTACGGGACGTGTCGCTTTGATGACCCCCTATTTCAGACCTACATGGACATGTAATTTTCAGTTCTCTAGATCCCTTAAATGACAAAAGTTCTGTTCTGAAGCCTCCCCGCCTCGCTCGCAAAACCCCCATTACGAAACATCTCATTTCCCTAGCCTTGCCAGATATGTCTTGTACGAGCACCACACGCGAGAGCTGCACGCTGGGCATCTTGTTGACCTAGCAGCTCCATTCACCGCTAGCGCCCACATGTACATGCACAACGCTAGGCATGCACGTTACATGTATACTGTACCGCGATCCCGTTCCATAGACCCTGTTTTTCAGACCGCCTAGTCTATTAGTTCCCATGACTCTGTATTTTACCCTTGTGATCAGTTCCTTAGACCGCATGCGAGAGCTGCACGCAGGGTTTCACAACTCCTTTCGCTAGCAGCTCCATTCACAGTTAGCGACCACATATACATGCAGAGTGCTAGGCATGCATGGTATACTTTACTGCGATCCTGTTCCGTTGACCCTCTTTTTCACACTGCCCCCTATACATATTTAGTTCCAATGACCCCGTATTTTACCATTGTGATCAGTTCCTTAGACCCCCATTTCAGGGTTCCGTGAGGCACACACCCATCAAAATATATTTAGAGTGCCCCCCCCCCATCTCGTTCTCACAATAACTGAAGAATCATTTGAGGGTTCAAATTCTCACTTTGTCCAAGTTATGCATGTACCATGTACATGTAGGAGTGATATTGATCTGATATAAGATTTGAGGGTTATTAGGTCAAAGGTCACAAAGAAACATCCACTGAAATTTCTTGTTCTTGTGGTAACTGAAGAACTGTTTGAGGGGTCCACTTCAAACTTAGTTTGTGTATTTTTTTATGTGCAAATTAAAAGGACACCGATCTGATTGTATTTTGGGGTCACAAGATAATGTACTTGTATGAAATAACTATATTGAAGCAACGTATCTCACAATAAATTTTTAGAGGTGTTGTGGTTTAGTGGATAAGTCTCCTTGGTTTAAACCACAAGGTCCTGGATTACAATCCCACTGCAGCACTCACGTACTTTGGCAGGGCGTTAATTACTAGTGTTAATCTACACGTACATTTGTCCCTCTCCACCCAGGTGTGGTAAATGGGTAACAAGGAGGAAGAAATTCCTTGGATGTTCAGTCTTTGAATTGTATGCAGCACTTATAAACATAAACAATATGTTCTCTATCATTGTTGCATATTATTGTTTATTTCTGTTCTTCAGAGAGCAGATATCATTTGCCTGAGCTGAGGAGCCTTTGGGAATGTCTCGTCCCAGGACCGGTGCCTATTATGGCCGACCAGAGCCCTAGCTGCCACCAATTAGGGGGGTCCAAACACCGACGATCAAAGCGAGGTGCTGCTGCTACTATTATTACCACGTCCACCACAAACAACGCTGTCACCTCCTCAACTGCTGGGTCTTCGGCAGCTGGTCTTGTCCAAGACTTGTCCAAACATCAGAAGAATCAAGTTTCCTCACGGCAGGAGACCTGCATCAAATCTAGGTATGTTGAAGGATGACAATCAAGTTTGTCTGTTAAAGGGGTAATACAGGCTAGAAAGATGGACTTTCATAATCGTAGAAATATTATGATTTGAAGAGATAGGTAAAATCAGACTAACAAAACCAGACAAGTTCCATAAAAATCTTACAAGAAATTTCAGGCAATGACATCTTATAGTTCTGAATTGTTTTGGTGAAATAGTTCTGTTCTATGCATATGTGATTTTTCTTAATTTCTACTGACCTGTATTAAGGGAATGTTTCAAGACATTTGGTATATAGTTTGCGTACATCAACATTGTGTAAGTTTAACAATATCCCAAGTCTAAGTAATGTTTCAGATCAATGATACAATCTGTGTTCAAAGTCTGAATTCAGAATTTTAAAACGTAGTTTCAGATGTAGAAAACACATTATTTTTTGTATGAAATGGTTCATTCTAGATGAATTGCAGACTATTTCTTTATGAATTCTAAGTAGCATCCCTGAGCACATCCCTCTATCATGTTAGCTGTAAGTACTTGATGACTTGAGATATTTCAGTTGTATTCAGTATCTTATGGATGTGTAAATAATTTTTTGTTTCTTAATTTATTGTACATGGTTCTTTTTTCACTGCAGCAAGAAGCAAAATATCACGAGTGCAAGCAAAAGGAAAGCTTCTACTGAGGGCCAAGGAGCCCCTCCGTCAAAGGTATCAACTACCCTGTTAGATGCATCAAATGCTGACGGTAGCAGTGGTGCCCATCTTATCAAGAACAATAAACACAAACACGAGGTGTGCATTCCAGTCACCACCCTCAAAAGCAAACGGCACAACCTCTTGAAGAAATCCAAAAAGACTGTTGAGCTTTCGAAGCACAACCTGTTGCAGAGCGAGGACTCTAATCAGAACAGCGTCAGCGGCAACGAAAGCGCGAACTCGCGGGACTCGAAGCAGCGCAGACGTGGGAGCACGTCTTCCGCTTCCTCAGCGTGGTCTTCCCTTTCTGGAGGATCAAGTCATTTTAGTTTATCAGACTCGACAGGCAGCGTCTGTTTCGCTGGGAGTTCTTTAGCAAGCGCAGCCCTTCCCACAGGGGAACCAGAGGGTTCTGAACCTAGCTCCTCAAATAATTCAAAACGTGGCCGTGTGAATATAAATATTACATCACGTTCCTTACGCTCATACTCTAGGAATCACCCTTACCAATTCGAGGCCTTGGACTACTACGCCCCACGCCGACTAGGTCTCAGGACTACCACTACCCTTTCCACTTCCTTTACCAAGTCAGAAGAACCAAAAGTGAACAGTGTTACCTTTGGTGGAGCTCAAGCCAAAGCGAACGATCTGACCACCACAAGTGCTAGCAAAGACAAAAGCCTTACGCCAAGTGACCAAGCAGGGCCAAAGAAGGCGAAAGTGACGGTCTCTAAAACCCCAATACACAAAGCCCCTGTGCAAGCGGCACAAGCCAAGAGGAAAAGCAATAAGAAACTTGCCAAGTCTGCTTCTACCAAGCAATCTTCATCAGGTTCCGCATCACCGCCAAAGAGACGACAGAGTAGCAACCACAAAGCAACCATAAAAGGTGGGTGAAACAGTAGTTGAAGGAAGTAGATGGGTGGTTTGACCATCCTTTCAATGCCCGCTTGGTACACTAATGCTCCTCTGGTAGGTGTTTCAAAAAGCCATTTGTAAGTAACAAGTAACTTTGTTTCTCCAACAGTACCACAATACAACAGTATTCGTGTTACCCTTGTGGCACTGTTAAAGAAACATGGATTACTTATCATTTATCATGTTTATTTTTTGTCAATGCACTTGTTATTGTTTCACCCATGTGTATTTCGTGGTAGGAGAACTTTTATCTGCCATGAGTGATAGGCATTCTTAAGCTGCCTTGTGGAGCTCATACTTTAAATCAATCTAATCCAAGGTGATGGATGTCTCAAGTATCAACTTTAATCGTTATTGACACTCAATTTTCATTACTTTATTTCATTTTGCATTTATTCTATTCTTTTTAAAGCAAATTTCAATGAAAGTTTGTCCTAGTTCTTTACATCTACATGTAGGTCACACTATGCATGTAGTAAGTCGTTTTTTCTGTTTTATTACAGGGAAGGGAAAGGGCCGGTCATCGACCGCTCGCTCCGATTCTCTCCGTCAGAGGTCAACAGAAACCACCACGGGAACGTGTGCAAGTACAAGGTTTGTGTACTATCAAGTTACCATGGCAACAATTGCATTATTGATACGTAAAATAGATGAGAGAGAGATAGAGAAAGAGAGAGAGAGCTCATTAAAACATCAAATGATTTCCTTGGTAGAATTTATTAATCATGATTATTATTTGATGATCGTTGGCATTTCTGTGGATCTACTTCAATATCCTACGTTATAATAGTGATCTACTTTCACTACTATTGTTTTGTATCCACAAAATGCCATTACAATCCATTTGTTTAATGCCATTTTTACTTACTTTGAATGACTCCTTTAGGAGCCGGCGCAGCTCGGGCATGAGTAAGCGAGGGCCAGGGGGCTCTGGCCGACAGGAAGGCAGAACCGGAGGAAGGGATGCTAACACTGACGCCAACCCAACCAATGCTCCTACCGCATCTGACGAATCAGCACAGGGAGCCACCGGTAAGCGCCCGGGTCTGTGGGCGGGGGGTGGCAATAGTCATGCATATACACTGCATACTTTACATTTGGGCCCCTGATTGGTCAAAACTGCATACATGGTATCTACATGGACTATTTACTGTTTGTGAATTAGCGAGAAATAATTACCTGCTTACCTGTTCCGTGTTGGTGTTGAGGTGTTGAGAGCGTGAAAAGGCTACTGAACCGAGCTGGGTTCAGAGGAACGATACTGATTGCGTAATCGATAGCCTATGACGTCACGCCCCTGTGCTGCACTGCAAGATCATCTAATCTTTATGTGTGAACTTCTCGACGAGGAGAGTGAAATCGGGAAGATATTACAGTAAAATCTCATCGTACAGAGAGCAAAGGCTAAAATCACTTCAGAATCCGAAAGAGTTAACATTATTGTCCATTAAATTGCTTCAGACTTAAATGATTTGCATTTTACCCACTGTAAAAATATAATTTTAGGGGGATGTTTCATCCTGTTTGTGGGCTTCAAATCACCAACACCGAACTTGAAATCACAATTTTTCCAATCCCTGGGGGTTGGTGTTGGTGAATAGGAAATTTACACGTAGATCATCAACACTAGTTGTTATTCTCGGTTCAGCAGACGACATTCAACACCAGCTCTCAACATGAACTGCCGGAAATGTGTCATATTTTCCAAGGACAATCCCAACAACACCAGCACGATTTTATTTGGTGTTGTCACAACACCAGATTTCAACACCGTTCTTGAATCACCCATTGTAGAGCTTTTATAAGGAAATTTATTAAGAATCAATAGTATAGGCATACAAATAATTCATGTTTTCAATGGCATTGGGAAGAATTACACCCACAAGGTCTCTCGTGAACAGTTCTAGCATGCTTGAGGCATAGCCGAGGGCGTTAAATTTGCACTTTTTTAAAATCCTGCTCAAGCAAAATGACGTTTGATAATGTTTTTTGTTTTCTGATAAACCATTCGCATGAAATTGATTGCTTGTGAAGTTTTCGTGAGAATTAAAATAAATATCAGGGATCCCACATTCGTTGAAAAACCTGGAAAAAATTGTGGTCATGGAAAATCAGGGAATTTGGGAAATTTGTGAAAAGTCATGGAATTGCCTTTTCCTCTTGGCTATGACAGCTTTCCAGTTTGTCCTGTCTCGCAACTCTCATGCTCTGATCATAGTCTGCTATTATAATTGGTGTTCATGATTTCCATTTTTCCCAGTTTTGTGACATCCCAAATTCAACATATCTCCTGGGATGTCACGGGAAGTCATGGAAAGCAGCAATTTAGTCATGGAAAAGCCATGGACTTCTGTTTCCAAATTTCTGTGGGAACCCTGAATATGAATTTGAAGAAAAAAAAACAATACCAAAAATGATTTTGAATGTTGTACTTTAGCTGCAGGATCCAGTACAGGGGCCTCGGCCTTAGCCGCCGGCAGCAAAGGCGACGCTGACGAGTCTGAAGTTACAAGACTACAAGGTAATGTATTGCGCTTTCATAACCTAGTAATATATACTGCCTTCTGAGCTGAAGTAATGACTCTTTGCCAATATGAATGAATGAATTATCTGAGTCTACCTGAAATGAAGTGACAATCTGAACACAAAAAAAATGCAAAAGGATCAAAAAGGAATTGATGAATACAAGAGAGGGGACAAACAGAAAAAGGATAGGAAGATGGGTAATGATTAACAGTATTTCTATAGAAGTCGATACTGTCATTTCTTTATACTTTTCAAACAATACTGATGAAAAAAAATAGGTATATGAACTTGCAATTTTGATATATTATATATATATCTATAATAGAAGTAAGAGAGGATGAAGGAAAACTGAGGAAGAAGAGAAGAAAAAAAGGAGCGGGATGAAGTAAGATACTCTACGATGCCGAAAATTTCCTTTCCTTTTCAAAGTGAAATGTTTAAGACGTATCATGGCGAGTGTTGGTCTTTTTGTTCTTTATTTGTAGCTCTCCTAGAGTCTCGAGGAGTGCCTCCCCATCTCTTTAATGCTCTTGGTCCTCGCATGCACCAACTACTTCAACGCAGCATGGGATCTGGAACTAGTAAGTATAATGAACAGTTATGATACTGGTAATGATTTTCAAACCGAGGGGGAGGGGGGGCCTGGCAGGCTATATACATGTAGTATTTGCTCTTTGATCTTATTGATGAGGTGAACCTGACAGGATTAATTCATTAAATGCATGGAGCTCTCTTGAGCTTAAGCCAGGTATTACTACCAGTGCCACCCCCCCCGGAAAAGATTAATAGATGATTAATATGATAATACTGGTTATCATTATCATCGTCATTATCCTTCACTCCTACGAAAAACAGCATTTGCTGAAAGGGTGTTCCTCTCACAAGTGGTAATTAGATAAATAAAAGAAGTTTAAAAAAATTATATCATCGTCATCATAATGAGTATGGTCTTTGTTGTCATGATAAAAAGTATTGATTTGTAGAGAGCACACCTTGTCCAAAGATGCCTATGGAGTTTTTCTCTTGTTTATAAATAAGCTGCAAATAAAAGCAAATGGATGATTAAATTAAATTGGGTAGCAGCTGGCCTGAGATGTGATTTTACTTGGAAGTCAATCATGTCAAGTGGAGCATTGTGGCCCAGTGGATTAGTCTCCGGACCGTGAAAAAGAGGGTCGTGGGTTCAAATCCCAGCCATGGCGTAGTTTCCTTCAGCAAGAAATTAACCCACATTGTGCTGCACTCAACCTAGGTGAGGTGAATGGGTACCTGGCAGGAATTTATTCCTTGAAATGCTGAGTGCGTAAAAGCTGCTTGAGCTACAGCCAGGGTAATAATATCCAAGTCAGTCCTTTGGAAGGGCATAGAGACGTTATTCATAATGTGTTATGTGCTTTACAAGAACTGACTATTATTATTACTATGTCTCACCAATATTCCTATCTCCTTTACCAGGCACCAAAGCTCACCAGCTATTATCAGGTCTGCAGGCCATGGGGGACGAGAGCCAACAACTCCAGGCCGTGATTGAGATGTGTCAGCTATTAGTCATGGGTAACGAGGATACCCTCGGGGGGTTCCCTGTCAAGCAGGTGGTACCCGCCCTCATAAGCTTACTCTCCATGGAACATAACTTTGATATTGTGAGTATTTATATTGTATTGTATTTATTCATTCCACTTTTAAAACAAATATCATAATATACATAACAAATGTACTCGGAAACATAGTGTATCAATGATCAAATTAACTATCTAACATAAGTATTTAACACAAGGTACCCTACAAAATGTAAAAAAAATAAGGTGCCTGAATAAAAAGCAGTGCTTGTAGAAAATTAGGCTCCCATTGGGAGAAAATATATGTTGTTACTTTGAGCGAAAAAACGTGGAAACGGAATACATACTTATTACGTAGATCGTTATACACAAAATATATCAAAAGGCATCAAGTTACCTGGAAATGATGGAGTAGGAAAAGAATAAAAATAAAAATAGCAAGATGAAATGAAAATGAATAAAGACCCAAAAAAGACGGGGGGGGGGGGGGGGGGGGGGGTCAAGGGATAAATAATAGAGAGTATAAGAAAGAAAGAATAGAAAAACATAATTATAATTATTTGCAGTCATCATATAGTAGTTAATCAAACCCCGAGCCGACATGCTACCGTTTTGTCAAGATAGTGTTTGGTACTGATCAAAACCCTCCCAAGACTCAAAATTTCTGACACTACTCAGACAGAGGATATTATACAAAAATTATATTTCTATTATTTAACCCTATCTAGGCCGGGTAGGGGGCCTCGGAGGCCCCCCCCCCCTCAACGAGTCGCGCGATATTTTCGCCTCGCAAAATTTTTTGACCGCGCTGCTCGCTGACTTTTTACTTTCAAGTCTTGCGCAACTTTTGAGACCAATTTTGCATCACCTGGGTACGCGGTTCTGAAGTAAGGCAACGTTATGTAAGTGCATGTCAGACCAAAAATTGCTCAAAAACGTGATTTCGTGTACAAAGTCAATGAAAATTGTGTTTTCAACCAAAAATCACAAATGTATGATTATTTTTAGTTTTGCTGACCTAAAAGTATGTATTTTATGCTGTTTATGATCGTAGAAGTGTCCCCAACAAATTTCATTGAAAAAACAATCAAAAACAAAAGGTCCAAAAACAAAGAAATAAGAAATTGCAAAAAACAATATAAAACATAAGAAATTGATCTGATAGCACAATTTTTTTCATGTACACTTGCTAAGAACATCACGAAGAGTTTCTATGCCAAAAATTAGAACATTTGGAGCGTTATTTATGGAGTTAGAGGAAAAAGTATGATTTCGCAAACTAATTACGCTTAAATTAACATAATTATGTAATATTAATTTGCATGAAAAAAATTACTATACAATTTTGTGGATTATATCCCAGACAACCTGCGTGCCAATTTTCGGCGCAGTCTCGCGGTCGACGGTCGAGATCTCAAGGGGGGTCCTGGGAGGCCCCCCCCCCCCCCCCGCCATATGAACTCCGAAAATACCCGGCCTAGATAGGGTTAAGCCTTGAAAATTGGCAAGTATTGTTCCTTAGAACCCCGGTTGGAAGTTGTCCGACAACAATAAAATTTCCACCTCTTAAATTATAAGCCCCTGGTGACTAAACTGCTAGCAACCCAAATTATCAGACTGATAGTGTTTTCATCCAACAAATAATGCACAGTCATATCATTACAATTGATAGTGATGTTTAATGGAAATACTTTCATGATGCAAATGTATATGTGATAATGATAACCATGTGAGTATTTCATAAAGCTGTTTGTAAGTTACACGCGGTTGGAACGTGTAATGTTTAGAACTCTGAAGAACATGATTTTATGTATTTGTAATTAAATTAATTAAGCATTCTCTTATTCATACTTTAGATGAACCATGCGTGCCGTGCATTGACGTACATGATGGAGGCTTTACCACGGTCATCTTCTGTTGTCATGGATGCTATACCAGTATTCCTCGAGAAAGTAAGTTTATGACTGGAATCACATGCTTATTGATGCAGTAGCCTTCTGGTTCAACCAAACACTGAAGGGGGTACATGTATATAGGAATCAGTGTATGGTAGGGTGTTCGGTTTGGTCTGTTGCAAATATTGCGCATGGAACTAACTACTTCCTCAGTTTTTAACCAATTCTCTTGAAATTTGGACCACACATTGGTCTTGGGGGTAAAGATGTGCAAGACACATTTTTCATACATGTTGAAAATTGCATTGCCATGGTAGCGGCATAAAATTCCAAAAATCAAGTGCAAATTTTGCGCATCAAACTACTTTCTCAATTTTTAACCAATTCTCTTGAAATTTGGACCACGCATTGGTCTTGGCGTGAAGATGTGCAAGACACGTTTTCCTTCTGTGTGGAAAATTGTGTTGCCCTGGTACCAGCAAGAAATTCTAAAAAATAGGTGCAAATCTTGCGCATCAAACTACTTTCTAAATTTGTAAACAATGCTCTTGAAATTTGGACCATCCATTGGTCTTGGGGTAAAGATGTGTAAGACACATTTTTCTTACACATTGAAAATTGCGTTGCCATGGTAATGGCATAAAATGCCCAAAATCAAGTGCAAATCTTGCGCATTGAATCCTGCAAGCGGCTTTTTGTAACAAATCATCACAATCACCATAGACAAAACAATGGGGACTGCAGGAAAGCTACCATGAAACGACACACAGCATCCTTGTTGCCTAATGTATAGTGCACACTTGAATAGGCAACTACATGTAGATAAACAGTGCTCTTTCAAATCCTTCATTTTTATGAAATAATGTTATGATTTCCTATTTTTACAAATTGTGACCCCATTAGCTTGAGATTTAATTTTTTTTTTGTGTCTTTCTGATTGTAGCTTCAAGTAATCCAGTGTATGGATGTAGCTGAGCAGTCATTAACTGCTCTTGAGATGCTTTCAAGACGGCATAGCAAAGCCATTCTCCAAGCAGTAAGTTCCTAACAGGGTTTGTGTTAAATGGGTACTCCAGGCTGAACAAAAAACTGTATATAAAAAAGACAAGAGAGTGCAATTCAATGAGAAAAACCGTGAAAATCAAATCAAACTCTGATAAAAAAACTAGTTCAGTTTAATTTTAAATTTGTGAAATATTTTTTGAAAAGACTGATGTATGTCATGGATATTTACTAGGTTGGCTGATGATGTCATGTTCCCAATTTTTACTTTTTCTTGATTAATAGTGTACATGAAGTCACAAGTGTTTCATTTTTGGATGTATTTTCATATACTGGTACATTAAATCAGCAGTTGATGCCAAGTTTCAGACTGAAGTCTGAATTAAGACTTAATCAACTTGTATTCAGTCATACACATTATTTTGTGTATGAAATGGCTCATGTACTTAATTTTCAGACTCTTTATTAACTCTTAGTGACATCCCTGTATTAACAATTTCTTCAATTTTGCTGCTCCTTTTTAGGGTGGACTCTGCGCATGCCTCCTGTACATTGAGTTCTTCTCCATAACAGCCCAGCGAAATGCCTTGGCTGTAGCAGCAAACTGCTGCCAGAGCATGGGGCCTGATGAGTTCCATCTTGTGGCCAACTCGTTACCCCTGCTGTCCGGGAGGCTACAGCACCAGGTAGGATTCTGGTTTATTTCAACCCTGGGGCCCCTGTCTTACAAATAGTTACGATTGATCCAATAAATTGCAACTATGGAAAGCCAGCAAAGTCAACATGTTAAATGCATGTTTGCTCAAGATTTTTTCTAGGTTTAACCGTATCTAGGCTGGGGTATTTTGGGAGTTCATAAGGCCGGGGGGGGGCCTCCCAGGCCCCCCCTTAAGATCTCGGCCGTTGACCGCGCGATCGCGCCGAAAATTGGCACGCGGTTTGCCTGGGACATAATCTACAAGATTTTATAGTAATTTATTTCATGCGAATTGCTATTGAGTGATTATGCTAATTTATGCGTAATTAGTATGCGAAATCATACTTTTACCTCTAACTCCCTGAATAAAGCTCCAAATGTACTAATTTTTGGTATACAAACTCTTTGTGGTGTTTTTAGCAAGTGTAGATGAAAAAAATTGCAATATCAAATCATTTTCTTATGTATTATATTGTTGTTTGCAATTTCTTATGTATTTCTTTGTTTTTTGACCTTTTGTTTTTCATTGTTTTTTCAATGAAATTTGTTGGGGACTCTTCTGTGATCATAAAAAGCATAAAATAAATATATTTAGACCAACAAAACTAAAAATAATCATACATTTATGAATTTTGGTTGAAAACACAATTTGCATTGACTTTGTACACGAAATCACGTTTTGAGCAATTTTTGGTCCGACATGCACTTACATAATGTTGCGTAATTTCGGAACCACGTACCCGGGTGACGCAAAATTGGTCTCAAAAGTTGCGCAAGACTTCAAAGTAAAAAGTCAGCGAGCGGCGCGGTCAAAAAATTTCGCACGGCGAAATTATCGCGCGATTCGTTGAGGGGGGGGCCTCCGAGGCCCCCCCGGCCTAGATAGGGTTAAATGTATATCCATAAATTCATTCATCTTGAGACAGTTTGGTGTGTTCTCCTTTGTTTGCAAAGGAAATTTTGCTCATTTCATGTAGAAAAAATTATGACACTGATGGATTTCCACAGAGTTATGATTGATTGGATCAATTGTAACTCTTTGTAAGACGGGGGCCCAGGTCTTAAAGCATAAATCATAATTGCACCACCTCAAATCCGCAACTACTCAAATCTTGCAATTTCCCCAACCCATATTGCATCTATTAAAGGGTATAAAATCGGAATTGTTCTCAAAGTGTCATCAATTTTAAAATTTTCCAATTTATGAAAATTTGAAACACATGGTTGCAGTATCAAAGTGGATGGCTTCCCACAGTAGTCATTTGAAATACATGTGTAATATTTAGTTGACTTCACTTTTATATTGGGTACATTAATAAATCGGTGGGATACTGCATACAGATTGTATCAGTTTGTTTTTGTTTACTTTTTTTTGCCTGAAACATGTTTTTTCTGTGAAATTCTGTGAATTCTTCATTCTTTTGTCCGAATTTGATGCTAATATTGAACCATGGAATGTCTTACTGCGTAATGTTCTAGGTCATCGCTCCAATACCTATATTCCAATCTGTGACCATGCTATCTTCTCAGAATAAAAGCGAATTTATTATCTAGTTGTAATGATGTCATAGTAATCGTACGATTGGTTACGATTTGAAACATGATTTGGCCTTTACTCCAAAATAAAGGTTTATAATCATCTAAAATTGTTATATTGATATTCTTTAGTTGATATGAACCTCATGTAAAAAGATACTTTTCATTCACATTTTCAGAAAATGAGCAAATCAAGTTTTAATCCAATATTAGATTGTGGACCAGTCATAAGATGTGCAGTGGCCTTTTCTTGACCAATCACACACACATACTTGATTTTTTTGGTGTTTTTTGTTTTGTTACAGGATAAGAAGTCAGTGGAGAGCTGTTGCCTGTGCTTTGCCCGTCTGGTAGATAATTATCAGAATGATGAGAAACTTCTCTTGCTTATAGCAGAACATGGACTGCTTACCAATCTGCAACAACTGGTATGTATGAGTACTATTAATAGAACTAGCAGAAAATAGAAAAAATATATTAACGATGGTGATGATGACAATTCAAATGATAGAAGTGTTGGAAGTGGTGGTGGATCAGGTAGTGCTTAGTATTGGAAAATGAAGTGTAAACAGGGTTCCTAGCCCATCAGGGAAATCAGGGAAAATTATTTTACTCTTCCAGTCAGGGAAAAATCAGGGAATTTGCTGAAAAATACCTCAAATCATGGAAAAATGTCTCAAAATGAGGGGAAAATCAGAAATTTGATCGGCCCTAAAGTCGAAAGCACGGTAGTTGGTCAGACTCTGATTGTTTTGTTGCATATCAAAAAAAACATCCATTGAATGACTGGTTATGGTGGTACTAATTAGTTTTACATTGTTTTTATACTGAAAAAAACATGTAATTCACTGCAACAACTTAGAAAACATGTGAAACCGGGAATGGGTTTGAATAATTTTCAGGGAAATTTTATACCTCATCAGGTAAAAACTCAGGGAATTTGTTTACTTGAAAAGTTGAGAACACTGGGAAAATTCATTTGAAAAAAGAATGAATTGAAATTGAAGTGGTAGAAGTTCTAGAGATTCCATGACATTTGCTCTGGCGATAATCGTTCTGCTCTAAATTAAATCGAATGACGGATTTAACACTATGCCCTACTCTAAATGTAGCATAAAGCCCTATTACAACCCTAAACCCTCACCCTACATCTTAGATGAAATTAAGCCCACAGCAGTTGTCGCAGGAGCAAATTTCTTGTCATTGCTTTAGCAGTAGTTGTCGCTATAGCATCTTTTATATTGAATTGTGATATAATTCTTCTGCTATTCTTCAGCTTATTTTTTTTAAATATCTAACATTACATTGAGTTTCCTATCAATGGAGTAATGTAATTATGAAAGTGTTTCTTGAAGAATTCCTCATTGATTTTCAAAGACAAATTTGCTATCGGCCATTCATATGCAAGGATTTCAGTAGCTTATAACAAACTGTCAGTGCAAATGGAGGCCACATATTTTGTGAAATGTTCAGCAGGTATTTTCTTGTCCTGAGTGAATATATGTTACATCTACCATAGAGTAATGGCTCTGTAACATGGTTCCATCCAAGCCTTGCCTGTGACTTGCGGGGAAACTATTCTTGCTACCCGCAGGTCGCCCACATTGACGGTACGTTGCACGCATCTCTCCCGCAGTTGCCTGCAGAAGCTCAAATTTTTGTTGCAGGTGAGTTGCGGACAATGGACCAACTCACTCGCAAGACTTGCACGAAACGATGTGACATGTCCTTAAGAAAGCTATTTATGTCAGGTCAACCTATTCTCCGATCCTTAGTAATCATTTTTATTTTCATCTTTATTTGTTTCTTTTCTTTGATTGTAGTTGGTCGTAACACCCCCTATCATCAGCACGGGAACGTTCATCATGGTCATTCGGATGCTATCACTCATGTGTGCAAACTGCCCGAGCCTGGCTGTTCAGCTCCTCAAACAAAGTAAGATCTTGAGCATGTTTCACAAAGCTTCTTTTGATAAGTTTTCCTTGACAGTTTAAAATCATTCAATTTGATCAGCTGTAAGTACACTTGTTATAAATTTTTTCAAGACTGTTGTAACAAGTCTTTATAAAACAGCAAACAGGTGGGTGTTCCATAAAGATGTTCGTAAAGTTATGCACAACTTTACCGACGACTGGAACATGTTCTTAGGTGCTAAGTCAGCTTCATAGGGATATATCATGCATTACAAGAAACGGTCACCAGTCTTGCATGAAGTCATTCATATCTTACGAACAGCTTTATGAAACACCCACCAGGACTCTTCTGAAATTTTTTCAGTGGTGTAGAAGGAACTGATAAATTGAACTTTTTTGCTCTCAACACACTGGAAAGTTTACCCCCAAATTTCTGACTTGTCAACGAAGCCTTTATCAATGATGTGACCCTGATCAAACGGATCAAACAAAAATCCAACATTACCTGCACTGGGGCCTGTTGCAGAAAGAGTTGCAATCAATCACAAATCATGCACAACTTGATTTTCACCCAATCAACAGCACGCATTTGGGGCCTGCGATGGATTTTTTTACTTGCGTTTAAACGCAACACTTTCTGCAACAGACCCCTGGGCATACAATTTTTGTTTTTTTGATGTAAATCATGTAAAGTGATCATTAGTTTGATAGTTTTGTTTTTCTTTCACAGATATTGCAGAAACGATAAGTTACCTTCTGATCGGTGCTTCAGACTCTTCAAATCTAGATATTGAGGTCAGTTATTTTTACATTACAAAATGATAATAAAAATAATGATAACAATAGTAATAATAATAAAAATGATGATAGTAGTAGTAGTAATAATGATTATCATAATAGTAATAATAATCATAATAATACTATTATTACTACTTTTAATACTAGTGATCAGATAACAATAATAAACAATAATTAAAATGTTATAAGATTTGTATAATGCAGTCACTACATGCATATATTATTGATATTATGGATGATGGCAACGTGAATCTCTCATGTTGATCAAAGGATGTAATATGAATTTGCACATTCCATTGGACAACTCCACTCGTTTCGTATTCATGTTTAGTTGGAATGAAACAGAAACAAATCCTAGAATTTGTTGAAATCAATGGTCATAATTATATTCATGAAAAGTTGTCATTACACCGCACATGGTATTTAAATACACCAAATTCCCTTTTATCTTATAAACAGCTTGTATCAAGAAGCCCCCAGGAACTTTATGAAATAACCTCTCTCATCAGGTAAGCAATACAATGCCATTATCCTATATCACCGCTATCTTTGTTGACATTATATTTTCATTTTTTTTTTTTCAACAAATATATTAGCACATTCAGAACATTTATTGATTTTTCATAATGTATTTATATATATATATATATATATATATATCAAACTGTATCAAAGCAATAGCTTTGATCCAGCTGAGGCATGGCGGCTTGTCATTGTTCAAAACTCACCTTCACCCGACAAAGGAAAATATAATTGGTATAGTGTCGAAAATCTGTCTATCTGACGGTCAATCGGATCGGGCTCAGTCTAGCCACTAACCCGTCTCTGTGGTCTAGTGGTTAAGGCACCGGTGTTCAAAGCTGGGGGCCCGGGTTCGATTCCCGGCAGAGACATTTTTTCGGCATCACCAATTTTTCCAAAGGGTAGATAGCTCTGGGGAACCTTGATTTAAGCTTCGCCTACCATTGTTCTCTTCATCCATTTCTTTACAATATATATATATATATTTGGAAGCGCCGTGGTCTAGCGGTTCTGACTCTCGCCTTGTAATCAGAGGGTCGTGTCTTCGAATCCCACCATGGCCTAGCGCCCTTTGGCAAGGCGTCAATCCACACATTGCCACTCTCACCCAGGTGCTAATTTGGTACCGGTGGAAACAACCGTCATTGTGGTTGATTTAGTAAGTGTGCGCCTAACAGGCTGCTTGAAATACTATGAATCCAGTGACCGGGTAATAATAATTGTGAAGCGTTTTGAACAGTTGTAGTTTGGTAAAGCGCTATATAAATGCCAATTTTTATTATTATTTTTATTTACAGATTGACCAGCAGTATAAGCTGAATGAGTCAAATTACACATCAGTGAATGAGAATAACAGTTTGATTACAAAGCAAATGATAAAAAAACACGAGTACAATATGCAAAATGATTATGATTTAATTGTTTTTGTAATGAAAACCCACTTGCCAGGATATATTTCATGACATGGAAATTTATAGAAATTTAGATGAACAGACCTAGGGGTGTGTGGCTTAGTAAAAGTCAAAAAATTAAAGAGAAATGCCAGAAGTTGCAGTAAACACTGATTTCATGAGAAAGTCTGTAAAACCAGGCTTAATTGTCAGAATATCATCGAGGATCTAGATCTGATACAGTTACATAAACTGAACTTTGTGAAATCTTGAAATCTACGCTGAAAAACGTTCACACTGAAGATCACCAACACAGATAGGCACACGTGGGACAGTGTATAATTATTGCTGGAATAAAGACCCGACGGAAGTGACCGAATCCGCGCTTATTTTGCTTATTTCTCAGCAATTACAAAATTTCTTCCAGAATCCTTTGGCACATATTTTTTATTCATACAAACAGACACTTGGGTGGTCATTATATTAGATTCTGTAAAAAGTCATTTTGAGATCGTTACCAAAACTAGCATTTACCTTAAAGATTCTGATGAATGTGCAAAAAGGACATAGCTTGATTTGTTGCCGGTCGGTTTCACAGTAAAATGGTGTAAGTTCTTGGCAGATCTTATTATGCTTATGCTGATGGATCTGTGTTATATTTGTTTCTCCAAATTAAAGTGATTGGTTAACATTGGTTTGACTTTAAAAAAATCTCAGCTAGAAGGTCACACTTGTCACCTGTGTCTGCGATGTGTTACAAAATTGAAGCCCAGAAAAAATTGCATTCATAAATAATCATTTAGTGCTTCAAAAATTGAAATATAAAGTGACCGGAAACACCATCTTAATTTCATCCCATACATTTATGTGTACTATTTAGGTGTCTATAAGACACTTATTTACAAAATCGGGGTTTGCCTTGTAGTTTTAGCTTTTCAGTCTCAATAATGGTTGCTTTCAGGGTTTATAAGTTCTAATACATGCACTTTTACACATGTTTCATTTTGGTTTGAGAATTTTTTAAATGGGCTGCTCACAAAGTTAAACAATACCTTTAACTGTTGCCAGTTTCAGTTGTATATTCTTAATTCATATGTTTCTTTTTATATTCTTATACTGACCTGGATGGACGTAAAGGGGTGTGGGAAGGAAGACCTGTGGGTCATGGTAATTCAGTTAACATTTTCCAAACCCAGGCAGCCCCTTTATCTCTATTCCAGGTCCTTTGTACTATGTCACATATATCCTGTTGTTATGTAATTTGTATTGTAATATAATTCATGTATTTTGAAATGCCAAATAAATAATAATAATGCAAGTTTCCCTATTTTTTTTTCAAAATGGCCAGTTTGATCGACTTTGAGAAATGGAAATAATCTCCTTCAACGTTCTAATCATGATGATATTCTTTTGTTCTTACCAGTGAGCTGATGCCAAGACTCCCCCGCGATGGGTTGTTCTCCGTCGATGCGTACCTCAAGAAGGTCCCCAATCTGATTACCGAGGCTGCTCTCTGGCAGTGGAGAGACGATAGGGGGATGTGGCATCCTTATACACGTATTGATAACAGGATCGTTGAGGTAAAAGATCAATATTTTTTCAGTTTTATTTATTAAACAACTACTCTGCTCAGTCTGCTGTTCGTTTTTTTTTCTTTTTAATGTCACAATATGAAACATGTCTCAATAATACACCATTGTTTGTTCATTTCTTTAGCTTACCATATACCATTCAGGGGCGGATCCAGGATTTCGAAATAGGGGGGGCGCCAGCGCGAGGGAGCCAAGCGACCGAGCGGGGGAGGGTGTGGGAGGGGGGATACCCCCCTCCCACGGCAAGGACTTTTTCAAAAAATCAATTGAAATTGACTACATTGTACCAATCCAGTAAATATAACCATCCCCCCCCCAAAAAAAATCAGGCGAAAATAGGGGGGGCGCGTGCCCGGGGCGCCCCCCTCTGGATCCGCCACTGCCATTGTCTGTTCATTTCTTAAGCTTACCATATAATTGTTCAATTCTTGAGCTTACCATGCACCATCGACTATTCATTCCTTGAGCTTACTATGCACCATTAACTGTTCATTTCTTTAGCTTACCATACACACTTGTCTTTTTATTTCTTGAGCTTACCATACACGATTGTCGGTTCATTTCTTGAACATACCATCCACCATTATTTTTTTCAATTCTTGAGCTAGCCATACATCATTGTCTGTTAATTTCTTTAGCTTACCATACACCATTGAATATTTATTTCTTGAGCTTTACCATACAATATTGCCTGTTCATTTCTTTTGCTCACCATACAATTAATTGTTGAATTCATGAGCTTACCATACACCGTTTTTTGTTCATTTCTTGAGCTTACCATACACCATTGTTTCTTCAATTCTTGAGCTTACCATGCACAGTTGTTTTTTTTTCAATTCTTGAGCTAAGCATACTCCATTCTCTGTCCATTTCTCGAGCTTACCATATACCATTGACCATTATTTCTTGAGCTTACCATACACCATTTTCTGTCCATTTCTTGAACTTACCATACACCATTTTCTGTCCAATTCTTGACCTTACCATACACCATTGTTTGTTGATTTAGGCCGCCCATCAAGCAGGAGAAGATGAAGTGACTCTATCTACTTTGGGGCGAACCTACACAATAGATTTCAATGCGATGCAGCAGATTAATGAAGATACCGGTACTGCTAGACCGGTCCAGAGAAGACCTAATCCTGCAGCGGGAACTGGCTCATCTTCAGGTACGTTTTTCAGTCCGTCATTTTTGAAAATCACAGGAGCCCAATCAATTGCTGGCCTGAAAAATCCAGTTAGCTCAAGTTGAGCGAGCCAAATTGCTCTCCTTGGCAAATTGTGGCATGTAATTGAAGCTCCTGCCATACACCCCCCCCCCCCCCAAGTTAAGGTTACATAGATCTTGAGATTGCGAGTTGTCCCTCACTCTTCTCCTAGTTGGGTACAGAAGAGTGTAAAGATTGTCACATGGTCAAGGCAATCATATATGGGGAATAGACCCTTTATCAGTCAGTCTAGTATGATATGAACTGGGCAATAATAATTTACATTGCCTCCTTACATTGACCAGTGTCTGTAAATATATTACAATATGAACTGGACAATAGTAATTGATATCACCTATTTGCTGATTGTAGCCTCAGTAGTAGTACTAGCTCAGATGATGAGCATAAGTTTTTACCATGACTTCAGTCAGTTGATATAGTATGATATGACACAGGCAATGGTAATGAATAATGTCTTCACCTGGTCAGCACTTCATTAGGAGCACCTCCTGAAGATGGCCAATAATTGTTACCATGACCTCAATGAGTTAATTTGGTATCATATGAACAGGGCAATAGTAATTAATATCACCTCTTTCCCCTAAATTGTAGCTTCATCAGTGACTGCTCCTAAGGAAGATGCTAGAGTAGTGTTCATGAAGGAGGACGGTGAGCAGTCAGCTGCATTCATCAAATCACTCTTTGCCGTTCTATATGAAGTCTACAGCTCCTCGGTAAATATATGCTAAGTTATAGTCTGATTTTTGGGCGATCTTACAAAGAGTTACAATTGATCTGATCAATTTCAAGTTTATGGAAATCCATTAATGTCATAATTTTTTCTCTTGGAACTTTCTCATTGTCCTTTGAAAACGAAGAGAAACATACTGAATTGTCAACAAACTGAATATGTGAACTATGGTCATTCATTAAAAATATTTCGAACAAACATGTATTTTAAATGTTGACGTGGCTGGCTGTCCATAGTTACGATTGATAGGATCAATCGTAACTCTCCATAAGACGGGACCTCTGTATTCTCAAAAGAGGTTACAGGAGCACTGTGGTAGAAAACCATGGACTGCGCTGGTTTTATGTACATATTTAGCCATATTTCACCACGCACTCCAATAAAAGTCCAATCATAAAATGCTCACCTTCAACAAAGAGCCATTGAATGAAGCGTGATTGTACAATAAATCTGCATTGTCCATGATTTTGTACCGTGATACTATTGTATCTTTTTTTTAGAATGTGGGCCATTATGCTTGAGCTTCATATTGCGGTTGTGTTTCACCATTCCTAAAATGTTATTTCTAACCTAAGGAGAGTTGTGAAATTAACAACCTGTGTATAATGCATGCTTAAAAAAGGCTACCGCACACCTTACGATTGTTCGCAATCCGATTTTGGAACAAATTGCATTTTGCTTATTTTCTGAAAATGTGAATGGAACATATCATTTTATTTGAGGTTAAAATTAATTGAAAGAATACTAATATAACCATTTTGAAAGATTGCAAACCTTTATTTTGGAGTAAAGGCAAAATTAATTATTAAATCGTATGACTGCTATGACGTCATTACAACTAGATATTAAATTTGCTTTTATTCTAAGGATGAGAGCATAGTCAGATTTAAACATAGTTATTCGTACAATGATTTCGAACATTACACAGTAAGATATTCCAAGTCTCGATATTAGCATCAAATTCTACTACATTTTATTCTGAAATCTAGTTGCAGACCAATCATATGGTGTGCGGTCGCCTTAATGTGTAAACCTTGACATCATTGACATAGAGGTACTTTCTTTCACTCCCATTTGTGTTTAAGGCTGGACCTGCAGTCAGGCATAAGTGTTTGAAGGCCTTACTAAGAATGGTGTTCTTTGGAAAACCAGATCTTCTGAAAGACATGCTGAAGAATCATGCTGTATCCAGGTAAATAATGGTCACCATTCTCATATGTATTTCAGAATATTTCTGTATGCATCCACCCACTATAGGTGGTTGCCGGAAGCAATATTTTTTTTCCTGCTGTCCTTCTCGTCTTCTTTCTGGAGAGACCCATTTGATGGATCAACTTCAAACTTGGCTTATGTATGTGTGTGGGAGGGATTATGATCTGATCAGATTTGAGGGTCATTTTGCCAAAATTTACAGAGGCCATTACATATATTGAAATATCTTGGTCTTACGATAACTTCAGAACCATTTGACAGTTCAACTTCAATTTTGCTTCATGTATGCATGAAGGATCAGAGTTTTGTAGGTCCCAAGGTCAAAGGTCACAGAGGCCATTCTTTTAAATTTTAGAAATTAAACCAACGGCAGAGGCAAAAATTAGGACTGTGCAGCAAAAGGATACATTTTTTTATTATTGGTTGTTAGAAGGCCTCAATCACCAGTCAAGGGCAGATTTTGGCACTCTACAAGAAGCCCTTTTCACACTGATGTTTTTGTTATTTTAAAGCTCTTGTCAGAGAAACGATGCTCAGCCTTTCACACTTGTTTTTTTTCTAATGCCCTTTCTAGTCACATAGCAGCGATGCTATCATCACAAGATCTCAAGGTTGTTGTAGGTGCCCTTCAGATGGCCGAGATACTGATGCAGAAGCTCCCGGATATCTTCCACATCTACTTCCGAAGAGAAGGTAAACACTGATGTAAAATTCCCACTTGGTCTCCACTCACTCAATCCTCTACTTTCCATTTGGTCTCATCCCTCTTGGCCCTAGCTCATCTACAACCAGTTTGTCTACTAACCATTTGGCCAAATAAACTCTTGGTATTATACCTCTTAGTCTAGGTGATCAGTTGGGCGTTTCATAAAGCTGTTCGTAAGATACGCACGACTGGTGATCCTTTCTTGTGCTATATGATAAATCTATGTAATTGAGTTACGACCTAAGTAAGTACATGTTCCAGTCGTGCGTAAAGTTGTAACTTTACGAACAGCTTTATGAAACACCAACCAGATATCATTGTTTGCCCGTGGACAGATTCTCAATGAATTCAGGTTGTTGATGCTTTTCATCATGTTCTGGCAAGATAAGGTTTCAAACATACTAAAATGCAGGAAAAGAAAATCGATGAGGTCATCAGTTTGGTACTCTATAGATTATGTCATTTTTATATCCCTGTATCTACCTCAGATACAGTCATATTCTGTCTATTAGTGCCACCTGAGGAAAACAGAGAAAGTGGCCACTGGAGATGGTGGTTTTGTATCACATATGTCTTCAAATTGGAGACAATTTTGGTGGCCACTAAAGACAAATTTTCACTAAAGATAGGTGGCTGCTAGGCAGGTTTGACTGTATTTGTTGTACTGAGTAGTATGTCATGACATTTGACCTTTGACCTCTAACCCAGGTGTGATGCATCAAGTGAAGAACCTTGCCGAGGCTACCATCACGGCCGACAGTTCCCCTCCAGTCAAAGACAAGTTCCCGGCCTCCAAGGTCACAGCTTCAGATCCCTCCTCATCGTCGTCCTCCACCCCAGCATCATCAGCCTCCTCCGCATCCTCGGCATCATCTGCGTCATCGGCGTCGTCATCCGCATCATCCACACATACCCCTTCACCCAGGGATACAATCAATATCAATGTGGGCTTGGATTCTGATGGTGTGCCTCAAGGGTATGTACTATCCCCCATACATTAGTGATGGAATGCATTCAAATGCTTGCTTTATAAAATACATTCATGTTGTGGATAGATTCAGTCTACACTGAGTTGTACGTCCTGGTGGGTCGTTTGTCCATACAAGACTGTATTTTCAAGAATGTTGCAAGCAATATTTTTAGATGTCCTTTATAGAAAATTATATCTTACAGTAGGTTTTTAAAGTGAAATGTCAGGTTAAGGGAGGGTAGTATTAATTAGATTGTGAACTTTGTCATTGTCATCATGCATACGTCAAACTAATATGCATATATTGCAGCAGACGTATGAATACTAATTCAAATAAAGGAATCTGGACCATGATGTATTCTAGAAATAGAAATATTGCCCCACACAAATGAAAGTTCATAGAAATAAGTACTTATAGTGATTATTTCTATCTTTACTCCTATTCATCAGACGTCTTAGCGATGCCTTGAAGCTGAAGCGGGCAACGAAGCGAGGTCCCGGTAGAAAGAGTAACCGCTACGCTAGCAACGACGACACGCCATCCCAGGGAGGTCACGGCCACCATTACGATGCTATTGACACACCACCTGGTAGACTAAGCGCAGTATCGGTGCCAATGCCTCCTTCATCAAGAGCTGTAGGGGGCAGTGGTGGGGGCAGGACAGGGGTCAGCAAGGGCAAAGGATCCACAGGTACGTAGTAATATCTTGTAGAAAATATATATTTATGATAATGATAGGAATGGGTGCCACCATCAACGTGAAATCAAACTTTGAGTGTTTATTTCAATAAGACATTGTAACACGGAGCAATCAAGAACTTTTTTTTGTGAATACAACATTGGCCTGGAGTCAATCTTTAAACAAAGTTGTCAATAGTACATCACCAGAGGTGTTTTAAAGCCAAGATCAAAGAAAGCCACCTATGTTTGGACTAAACTCATCTGCGCCCTCTCCTAACCCGGTGCATTATTCCAAGCGGTCCTGCACTGTATTACATTTAGATCCAGATAATAATAGTAATAATAATGATATTGATAATAGTGTTAATATCCTTCCTTCATTTGTTCTAATAAAATCTTGAAATCTTCCTTCTCTCATTACCACTGTTACATACAGGCAAGATGGTCAGTGGCTCTACCTCCTCACGTTCTTCCTTCCTAGCCAGCCTCAACCTCTCCCGCTGGGGAAGGGGTGCGTCCAACTCCCCTTCCTCGACCAACACCACCCAAAGCAATACAGCCATGGGTAGCGACCATCACCACCACCACCACCACCATCACCACCACCACCTGCACACCGCTGCGGGCCGGGAGATGGGTCTGCAGAGGGGCGGAGCCGGGGGAGGGATGGGGTACGGGTCGGATAGGATACTGGGACATGGGAGTGAGAACCTGCTAGGGGTGCAGAAGGATGCCAGCGGGTCGCAGAAGGAGAAGGTTCGAGCGTGGATCAAGGAACAGGGTAAGGACTCCTCTTCAACCCTGATACAATCAAACCAGGGGCCTGTTACACAGAGCTCAGCACAAATCGTAAAGCATTTTTACTTTATTCTACAAATAATGGTGTAAAAGTTCTAATTTTAGGAAAACAAATTGCCTGCCCCCCCCCCGAAAAAAAAAAAAAAAAAAAAAAAAAACATGTGAATAAACACCAAAACCAGAGAAAAAGACCACCAAATAAAAAAGTTGTGGCCAAAAATGCGATTTTGAGGGGTTTGGGCAGCCATTTTGGATTTTTGCCCAGCACATATTTTTCTCTGACCCTATACCAAAAATATTGCCATTTCATGTTGAGATACATTTTAAGAAATAAATAAAAACTGTTTCCGTGTTAAAATGACTAAAAAAGTATCTTGACTCATGTATAACCCACTCCTATGTGTATATGAATTTAACAATTGAGCTTGTCCTTTTGATCTTTTTTTTTTGTTTAGCCTCTCAATTTATAAGTCAGTACTTCAGCCAAACAGATCACCAAGGGGAGTCACACCCGGCCCTCACATTACTCAATCAGCTCTGTACTAATGCAGACAAACTTACACTAAAGGTAAATTATCTTTTTTATTTAAATCTTGGCTCTTAATGCACCTTGAGCGCTTTATAAGTCACATTATTATTTATTATTATCTGGGAGGGGATACAATATGTAAAATACCAGTATTGAGTCTTGTACAGTACAGGCTTAGTGAGTACAAACCCCCTCATCTGAAAATGAAGAAAATTTCTGTAAACATTACTGTGAATACGTGTGCGATCCGTACGAACATTCTATCCTGGAAGCACCACACAAAAATCATCCGAGCGTCGCTTAGCCCATTACCGTTGGTACATGAAATTCAAAGTTTAATGAAAAGTTCAAAGATTGCGCGAAGGGAATGTCAAATTACCATACCTGCCAATTGTTCCTATTGAATAAGATCATTTCTAATTTGAGAGAAAGGAAATCTCTACTGAAACACAGTCAGGTATTCCTACTTGTACTTGTATTTCAGAAGAAAAAAATAATCAGTCGTATTGAATAGGAAATGTGAGAATGTTCCTATTTCTGCAAATTTCTTAGTAGTTTGTCCCTATTTTGTTGCTGTCAGGGTCAGCAGGCATGACTTTGTCGTATTGATGCAAGAACGCCTTTAACACCACACTTTCGTGCATGGCATGCGCAAAAAAATGTCCTTAGCAGTGTGCGAAAGTGCATTGGGCATAAGGTCGTTTCTGCACCGATGCAGTGCGCAAAAATGTTTAGCTAAGGGAGTACTTGCACTGTTTCGACAAATTACCCTCTAGCTATTGCCATGCATCATAGCTGATTCATCAATAAATCCATGGGTTTTTTCCCCTAGAGTGATGATTGAAGTGAAATTCTAAATAGCCTTTTGTTTTCCCACCCAGCGATAACACCGTCCGTGGCTTCTGATTGGTTGGAGCATACGCGGCGGTTCGGCACCGACGGCACGCAGCTTATGGTATAAAAGGCGCATGCAGCAATTGTTCACTTCATTGCCTGACGAAGATTAGCAGGTGCAGTTGAAACGTCTCAATTTCAGTTTGCCGCATCGTGAGACAACAGATTATTTCCTTTACCGATTCTATACTTCCACGATGATCAACATCTTCCGTACTATTGAGCGTTTTGTTTTTTCCCTAGGATGATGAAGGAAGTGAAATTCTAAATAGCCTTTTGTTTTGTTTATATTTTTCCCTAGGATGATGAAGGAAGTGAAATTCTAAATAGCCTTTTGTTTTGTTATGTTTTTTTCCCTAGGATGATGAAGGAAGTGAAATTCTAAATAGCCTTTTGTTTTGTTATGTTTTTTCCCTAGGATGATGAAGGAAGTGAAATTCTAAATAGCCTTTTGTTTTGTTATGTTTTTTTCCTTTAGGATGATGAAGGAAGTGAAATGCTTGAGAGCATTGCTCACATTCTCACCAATTCTGATATATCTGCCTTTGAGATCCTCCACAGCGGTCTAGTGGTCAAGCTCTTAGAATACATGACCAATAAGAGTGACCACAATCCCGTTCCAAGGGACCTGAGGCTGCAACGCTTTCTACATATATTCCTGCAATGTCCGGTGAGTATTTAATGTGCATTTAATTCTTGGAATCATTTTCCTCATCCAGTAATAATGTTATATATCTGTATTTTGTAAATAAAAATATCAGTTTAGTTTGAGAATAAATTTTATTTTACGCATTAATTAGCATAATTCATTATGAGATTTTGTAGAGAAATTGACTTAACTTTTTTGGTGAATATTCTACAGCTAACATGAGTCTGAATCAGCTCCCCCCCCAAGTCTTTTTGAGCATCGAAATAGCCCATTTTGTGAAGGGTTAAATGAAAATTGAATTCATCAAGCTTTCTTGCTGTACACTCCATGGTGAAAAATGTTTGTATAATGATTCATGTTTTTGATCAAATAAGCTAGGATGATTTTAGCAATTTTTTATTTTTTTTAAATCTGAATATTAGGCTCCAGGCAGTCCTCCATTCACATCACTGGAGATCCCAGAGAATCCGCCTTTCACCTCGCTCGTCTCCAAGATCAACGGCTGCATCAACCATCTGGAGCAGTTCCCGGTCAAAGTCCACGACCTGCCCGGCGCCGGGGGGTCATCCGGTGGAACCAGGGGGTCGCAAGCCCTCAAGTTCTTCAACACGCACCAGCTGAAGTGCCAGCTGCAGAGACACCCGGACTGCGCCAACCTGAGACAGTGGAGGGGCGGACCGGTCAAGATTGACCCTCTGGCCTTAGTGCAGGCCATCGAGAGGTATCTCATGGTCAGGAACTATGGACGGATGAGACAGGTTAGTATCTTTAGGGACACACTTATTTTTTCATGAATTGCCTGTCATAGCACCATAATACCCGTTCCTGTTTCCACCCTTAATCTGATATCAGGCTTTGTGGAAGCCTCGTTATGTAGCGGTTCTGACTCTCGCCTTGTAAACAGAGGGTCGTGTGTTTGAATCCCACCGCGGTCTAGCGTTAATCCACACTTTGCCGCTCTCGACCCAGGTGCTACATGGGTACCCGGTAGGATGCAAAAGCCTCTGTAGTATGCATAGCAATTGAGTCTCAAAACTCTTATTGGAATGGTCCCCAGGGAGTGGAGAAGGTGCATACAATGTATGCAGGCATGCAAGGATCCGATGACCGGGGTAATACCCGCTAGGATGTGAAAGATATTGTATGTTTGAATTTGCCAGCGCCATAATGAGGCTGCGATGAATGTAACGGATGCTCCCCAGGTGAGAGGTAATTGTTCACTTTTCGTGCAGGATTGCAATGAATCCAATGACCGGGGTTATAATATGCTGTAACGCGCTTTGAGCCATTCTGGGAAAAGTGCTTTATAAAAATTGGCTATTATTATCTTTGTGGTATTTGTATTATTTACCTATTTACGACTCATGGTATGGAACACCCTATCAGCAAACGCTATTTTTTTTTTAAGTGGTCCATTTCTCTAACATTAGGGCCTCTTGTGTTCATGATGGTGTGACAAATCCACCAAGGGTTCATTCCAGAAAGAGTAGCATTCAAACTCAACTTGAAAAATCAATAGGAAATCCAAAATACATGCTGCTGAGGAGTTGAAAAGCGAGTCACATTTCATTTCTTGAGTTGTGTGTGATTGAAAATAAAGAAAATCGCAATGATCCTAGGTTTGGTAATGTGTTACAAAGCTTAGTTGTAAACATTGAAAGGTTTTAGTTTATTAAAACAAAGTTAAACTACCACCATGCATATTTATGCATTCTATGTAGAGTTGATTTATGCATTTCAAAATGTGAAAATTGAGATGATAGGATATTATTCATTTAAAATTTGTGAATTTTAAATGTGCAGGAATGAATGTTCTTGTCTTGAATTAGAGAAACAAGCGGAATTAAAGCCAATATTTCAGCTCATGCATCAATGCTAATTATCTTTTCATTATCTTTAGGATGAGGAGGATAGTGACGATGACGCATCTGATGATGAGATCGATGAATCGGTTGTAAGTATGATTTGCACAATGTCCTTGGTAAACAAAGAGAAGCACACTGTATTTTCAAGAAAACAATGAATGCATAAATATGCATCACAGTTATTTTGAACAAACATGCATTATGCATGTTGATGTTGCTGGCCGTCCATAGTTGCGATTGATCAGATCAATCACAACATTTTGTAAGACGGGTCTTACACAGAGTTGCAATTGATCTGATTAATAACAGTTTTTCAAGCCAGCAACCTCAACATCTAACCTGCATATGTCTAGTCAAACTGTGTTCTGAATATGATGTACACCCATCCATGTGTCATTGTCTTGACAGTCAGTTTTCTCCTCTTTGTTTTCAAAGGGAAATTTTTACATTTTTCTGCACAAGAAATTATGACATTCATGGGTTTCCATAGTTTTAGATTGATTGGATCAGTCGCAACGGTGGACCATCATGGCCCAGTGGATTAGTCTCCGGACTTTGAAACAGAGGGTCGTGGGTTCAAATCCCAGCCATGGCGTAATTTCCTTCAGCAAGGAATTCATCCACAGTGTGCCGCACTCGACCCAGGTGAGGTGAATGGGTACCGGCAGGAAGTAATTCCTCAAAAAGCTGTGTGCACCTGAATAGGTAGCCTAGCTTAGCCGGGTAATAATAATTGCAGGGCCGCTGGGAGAACAGTCTCGGAACTGAAGTGGCTACCCTGGGTAAAGATACTGTTATTATTATTTTGTAAGACAGAACACTAATAAACATACTGTTATTTTACGTTACTTTCCTCCCAGGCTACAGCTTTCTCAAGCTCCAACACCAACATCAAGCACAAGCTTCAGTTCTTGATCGGAGAGCAAGTTCTTCCATATAACATGACGGTCTACCAGGCGATCAAGCAGTTTGGTAGCGCTGCCAGCGCATCAGAGGAGGACAGAGATACGGATGATGAGAGTAACCCGTTGGGGCGGGCTGGTATCTGGATCAAAACACATACTATATGGTAAGCAATAGACCCTTTTTGTGATTAAAAAATTCCCGAAATAAACATGGTACAACTTTCACAGGTCCCCGCCCCCCCTTCCCAGCAACATTCATTTATGTCATTCATAACAAATATTAAAAACCAACTAAAATGATGATTGTGAAGATGAGGATGATGATGATTGTGAAGATGATGATGATGATGATGATGATGAAGAAGATGGTGATGATGGTAATGATAATGGTGGTGGTGATGAAGAAGAAAAGGATGATGATGATGGTGATGATGATTGTGAAGATGATGATGATGATGATGATTGTGAAGATGATGATGATGATGAAGAAGAAGATGGGGATGATGGTAATGATAATGGTGGTGGTGATGAAGAAGAAAGGGATGATGATGATGGTGATGATGATTGTGAAGATGGTGATGATGATGATGATTGTGAAGATGATGATGATGATGATGATGAAGAAGAAGATGGGGATGATGGTAATGATAATGGTGGTGGTGATGAAGAAGAAAAGGATGATGATGATGGTGATGATGATTGTGAAGATGATGATGATGAAGAAGATGGGGATGATGGTAATGATAATGGTGGTGGTGATGAAGAAGAAAAGGATGATGATGATGGTGATGATTGCTAATGATGATGGTGATGTCGGCAATGATGATGATGATGAAAGCTTGGATGAGAGCTAGACCTGGAAACTTCGCTGCAGATCTCTGCATTTTTCCAGTACATCCGGCAATAGATATTGATGATAATGCTGGTGATGATGAGGATGATGATGATGAAGAGGATGTTGGTGGTGATGGTGATGATGAAGGAGAAGACGGTGATTATGAAGATGATGATGATGATTATGATGAAGAGGAGGATGATAACCTGTGATATTTTCCTTGTTCAGGTACCGTCCCGTCCCAGAGGCTGGCTCAATATCCACTCAAAAGTCGTCGTCATCAAATAGCAGTACAACTACCACCACAACCACCACTAGGAAAGGCAAGGGAGGAAGCTCTTCCAAATCATCTTCTAAAGGAAGAAAGCATGATGAATTATGGATGGGTATGTTGGAATCAACTTAATGCTTTGTGCAGATATTCCTGAAATGTATAGTAATCCTGTAATGTATAGTATTACATAGGGTTAATGTTCATAATTCCTGAAATGTATGATATTCCTGGAATATACGAGTTATTTAATATACAGTACTTGGGGTGTACATGCCGAGGACTGCATGAACGATGTATTATATTATTCAAACTTGACTTTTGTCTTGCAGGATGTTTATTAAACTGGTTACTGATGAAATTGTCATAGTGATATCAGGATCATCGCTTAATTCTGTTCCTTTGTTCATTTTCAGATGGTGTGTGTCCAGTAATACAGAAAGAACTTGATAAGTACCTACATTGTAATCTACCTGGTTCCGTCCCTATCGAAGACCCTTCATGTGCAGCTATCACTCTTCTAAGAGTTCTCTATGGTCTTAGTAGACATTGGAATAATCTATACCCGGTAAGTTCCTACATGTACATTGTAACCTACCTGGTTCCGTCCTAAATAAGGCATTGGAATAATTTATACCTGGTAAGTTCCTACATTGTAATCCACCTGGCTCCGTTCTAATAAGGCATTGGAATAATCTATACCCGGTAAGTTCCTACATTGTAATCCACCTGGCTCCGTTCTAATAAGGCATTGGAATAATCTATACCCGGTAAGTTCCTACATTGTAATCCACCTGGCTCCGTTCTAATAAGGCATTGGAATAATCTATACCTGGTAAGTTCCTACATTGTAATCCACCTGGCTCCGTTCTAATAAGGCATTGGAATAATCTATACCCAGTAAGTTCCTACATTGTAATCCACCTGGCTCCGTTCTAATAAGGCATTGGAATAATCTATACCTGGTAAGTTCCTACATTGTAATCCACCTGGCTCCGTTCTAATAAGGCATTGGAATAATCTATACCCGGTAAGTTCCTACATTGTAATCCACCTGGCTCCGTTCTAATAAGGCATTGGAATAATCTATACCCAGTAAGTTCCTACATTGTAATCCACCTGGCTCCGTTCTAATAAGGCATTGGAATAATCTATACCCGGTAAGTTCCTACATTGTAATCCACCTGGCTTCGTTCTAATAAGGTATTGGAATAATCTATACCCGGTAAGTTCCTACATTGTAATCCACCTGGCTCCGTTCTAATAAGGCATTGGAATAATCTATACCCGGTAAGTTCCTACATTGTAATCCACCTGGCTCCGTTCTAATAAGGCATTCGAATAATCTATACCCGGTAAGTTCCTACATTGTAATCCACCTGGCTCCGTTCTAATAAGGCATTGGAATAATCTACCGGTAAGTTCCTACATTGTAATCCACCTGGCTCCATTCTAATAAGGCATTGGAATAATCTATACCCGGTAAGTTCCTACATTGTAATCCACCTGGCTCCGTTCTAATAAGGCATTGGAATAATCTATACCCGGTAAGTTCCTACATTGTAATCCACCTGGCTCCGTTCTAAATAAGGCATTGGAATAATCTATACCTGGTAAGTTCCTACATTGTAATCCACCTGGCTCCGTTCTAATAAGGCATTGGAATAATCTATACCCGGTAAGTTCCTACATTGTAGTCCACCTGGCTCCGTTCTAATAAGGCATTGGAATAATCTACCCGGTAAGTTCCTACATTGTAATCCACCTGGCTCCATTCTAATAAGGCATTGGAATAATCTATACCCGGTAAGTTCCTACATTGTAATCCACCTGGCTCCGTTCTAATAAGGCATTGGAATAATCTATACCCGGTAAGTTCCTACATTGTAATCCACCTGGCTCCGTTCTAATAAGGCATTGGAATAATCTATACCCGGTAGGTTCCTATATTGTAATCCACCTGGTTCCTTCCTCGGAGGTATTGGAATAGTCTATACCTGGTAAGTACATGTACCTACATTGAATTCTGCCTCTTTCTGTCCCTATCGAAGACCCTACATGTGCAGCTATCACTCTTCTAAGAGTTCTCTATGGTCTTTAATAGACATTGGAATAATCTATACCTGGTAAGTTCCTACACTGTAATCACCGGGTTCCATCCTATTAGACACTGGAATAAACTATCCCTAGTATGTACATTGTATCTGCGTGGCTCGTGTGAATAAACAATGGTATTTACAAAGATTTACAACTGGGCCATGTCTTAGAAAGAGTCACAATAGATATAAATCAATCTCATATTACGATTGATATAAATCCGTCGAGTTCAGAGGTAGGAATTTTAGAACCCTCACGCTTTGAGTTTTAATGGAATTTTTCACAAGTCTTTGTAAGTAGTTGTCATGGTATTAAAACGTAGATGATTTTGTACTTGTAGATATCAATCGGATCCCATCTGTTGCATCTGTTGAATATTATGTTTGTTTCATAATATGTACCTATATTTGTACCTAAATTGTACGAAGCCTCAACAAAATGAACTCACCAACACTTCTCTTCCTCTCCTTTGTTGTCTCAAGCGCATAGAGACTATTTGTTATGTGTTATGCGCTATACAAAAGCTGACCATTATTATTATTTTCATTTTGTTTTTAGGGAGCTTTACCGCAGCAGGCGTTAGGTAGCAGTGAGTTTGTGAACAGCAAGCTGTCAGCGAAGGCTAACAGACAGTTACAGGATCCCTTGGTGATCATGACTGGGAACCTACCGTCTTGGCTTAATGCGGTCGCACAGGCATGGTGAGTGAATAGCCTATAAAGACCACCAAAGGAAGACCCCCCAAAAATGGTCTTTATGCCTGAGCTAGGGCCCTTCTTACGAAGAGTTGCGATTGATTCGATCAATCGCATCTATGGACAACTATGAAAAGCCAGCATAGTCAGCATATGGAATGCATTTTTGTTCAAAAATTTTTCTAGATATGAATGTATATCCATAAATTCATTGATTTCTTGACAATTTGGTGTGTTCTCCTTTGTTCACAAAAGCCATTTGGCAAATTTTCTGTAGAAAAATTATGACACGGATGGATATCCATAGAGTTATGATTGTTGCATCAATCATAATTCTACGTAAGACGTGGCCCAGGCGGTCTCAATGAACACCTTTATTATATTCAGTGAAACCTGTTGTGCTCTAACTAAAGTTAGGGCATCGAAAAATGTGAGCGGGATGAACAAAACGTTTGAATGATTTATGGGATTGCTTACAAAAAAAAAGAAATCTACATGTAGTTGATATTGGTGGTTTGTACATGTATATAAATGTGTTGGTGACATATATACCCCGTACATGTACCTACAATATTTCTTAGTCCCAAGTCTTTGACATATCATATACTAAAGAATTATGGTAAGACTGATTGGCTCGTATTCTGATGTCAGGTTTGAATTAAACTCTGGCTTCAAGTTGTGGTGTATCTATGGAGAGCAAATTGGGACACGAATCCCTAACAGAACACATTCAATGTATTGATGCAATTTAAACAGAATTTTTAAATTTTGGCTCCCCTTAATTTTAGCACAAAGGTAGACTGGGGTCTATGTTAAACACGACTTCAGTATATGGGCCATTGTATTTAGTTATTTATTTATTCCTGGACAGTGCTATGGTTAAAAAAAATCTGAACTCTTTATTTTTAAAGTTTTCATCTTCATTCAGAGAATGAAGTTCAATATTTCTTTTCTCATGTTTCTTTCAGCCCGTTCCTACTGCCGTTCGACACTCGTCAGCTGCTATTCTACACCACAGCGTTTGATCGCGATAGAGCCATGCAAAGGCTGCAAGACAACAATCCAGACATGTCAACGTCCGAAAACAGCGAACGGGTCGCTCCTAGATTGGACAGGAGGAAAGTGAGTTGGAAAACATGCCGACTTCTTTTGGTTTCTGTTTCCTTTTGTTACACATCCTGTCGTCCCCGATTCCGTGACATTTGCTCCGGAGACAATTGCTCCGTTGGAAAATCCGCATGTTGAGCCAAACTAAAAAACCTAACCTTTAAAACTAAATACACCCCAATCCTAATCTTCTCTTTTTCTTAAACCAAAACTATATTACAATCTAAACTCTAATCCTATGCCCTCTGAGATATTAAGGACATAGCAAATTTGCAGAGCATTAATGGGTTCGAATCCCAGCCATGGCGTAATTTCCTTCAGCAAGAAATTCGTCCACGTTGTGCTGCACTCGACCCAGGTGAGGTAAGTGGGTACCTGGCAGGAATTTATTCCTTGAAATGCCACCGCGCTGTAAGAGGCTGCGGGGCTAAAGCCAGGGTAATAATATCCAATGGAGCACATAGGGACGCATTTGGCAGTGATATGTGCTATATAAGCATGTTGGTATTATTATTAATGTTTCCGCGCCTTTGAACAGGAAACTAGGTAAAGATATCTTACAAATGCTATATATATTAATATTACTATTATTAGAATTTCTACATAGGCCCATAGGTACTGCACTATATAAATAGACAATAATGATATTATTTGAACAATGATATTATTTTTGTTATATCTTGTCTCCCACTTCCAGAGAAGCGTATCGAGAGCAGACTTGTTGCGACAAGCCGAGTCCGTCATGGAGGACCTAGCAAACTCAAGAGCTGTCCTTGAAATACAGTACGAGGATGAGGTATGTTTCTCATAACACAAGGGCATTAAAGAGACCTGATTTTTTTTGTCGCCCACCTAAGGTGAAGGCGAGACTAAGGCATCCAAATGTCGTCACTTTTCACCCATACTTGGGTTGTAGATGTACTTAGGAGACCTGCAGGTCACATGGTAAGGTCAGAGGTCATATTCAGGTCTTGAGTTTTCATGCAAGACCCTCTTATGACACATAGCTCTGCAACCATAAGTCACTTTTCACTAAAACTTGGATGGTACATGTAGATGTACGTATGGGACCTACATGTTATGCTGCAGTCAGTCAGAGGTCACATGGTAAGATCAGAGGTCATTTTCAGGTCAATGTTAAAGTTTACGTGCAAGACCTTCTTATGACACCTAACTCCGCAACCGAAAGTCACTTTTCACCCATATTTCATAAATGTAAGAAAAGAAAACATGGCCATGTATCAGAAATTCTGGAAAAGGAACATCTTAATTGCTGCTCTACTATTTATCTCCCTATTTTTTCCTTCTGTCTCCTGTCTATTTCTCTACTGTTTGTATTCTCTGTTCCCATTTTCATTATTCTTTCCTTGAAATTTATATCCTCTCTCTTCCCCTCTCCCTCCCTCTTCCCTTCTTTCTCCCTCTCTATTGCTCACTCTCTCCCTCACTCACTGATTACAAACCTCAGGTTGGTACTGGTCTTGGCCCCACCCTCGAGTTCTATGCCTTGGTATCGAGAGAGGTACAGCGAGCTGATCTTGATCTCTGGAGAGGAGAGTCTGTTCTTTTACCAGACCCTAAAGGTAATCATTTTTCAAAATCTGGTTCAAATCTGTTTTTTTATTACCAAATCAGAAAGGTCATCATTCTCTTTTTATTTTGTCTTGTTTGAAGCCATGATTGCTTTGCTTGCATATGAACTAGAGCTTCATTGCTGCATCTTTAATCGGATCAAGTTGAAAAGATGTCTGAGAAATAAGACTAGCAATGGGATGTGTATATTTTCAGGGATGTGCTAGGAACGATAGGAATGTACCTGCTTAGTACCAGCTTGCTTTAAGCCTTGTGATGTGCCAACAAGAAAAATGTGTTTTAAAAAGATGATTTCAACATTTACTGAAGTTCAGGTGTTTCAACAATATAAACATTTTTATTTGCAACAGTTTTTCCAAGCATCAAGATAAATTTAGATTCTAATGAAGCTTGTTCAGTTTTTAATGATGCATTGGTATGTTTTGTGGGCATAGCGGGTATTAGCAAACAGAATTAACCATAGTTTGAGTAATATTGAAAGTTGATTATGTCAGATTCATGCAAGAGCGCACGTGAATTGTTGTACAAAATATGTTCATAATTACATCTTTTATAATGAATGAGCTCTGGAATAGCGCAAATAGTCAGAAAATGCTGAAAATAGTCAATTTTGTAAGTAGTTAAGGAATTGTGTATGTCTTTTTATTCTTATTCTTGTATATTATGTTGGCATGCAAATATCACAAGGGCTTCCCTTTTGTTGTCTATGAATTATTTGAAACTTGCAAAGAAATTGATCCAAAACAATTTCAATTCAATTTCAATTTATTTACATTCTCAATAAAAAAAAATGAAAAGCATACATTAGATACATAAGTTAAATATTGTCACAACAAATGGAAAACATATTCATGAAAATGAGGGACCAACAAAAAAGAGCAGATAGCCTCATTGAATGTAGACCCAACATCTAAGACAATGCTTTTATATTAGAGACAATAATAGTAGATACAGACATTTCGCCTCTGCAGAAGCCAGTCGGATCTGAAGGGTTTATCGGATATGCCACATAAAATATCAACCCCTGTGTTGTCAATGATCGGGACGCTTTTATACTTTCATAGATTTTCAAATGTATTGCGGTGCCTGACCGTCCTTGTCAGACCCTGAACACTGTAGAAAAATAAATGAATAATCAAAACAGGTTTTAGGTCTAATTAATATAAATCTTTGATACAGCAACTGATCAATCTTTAATATGAAACGATTTGCCCCTGAGGGCTTGTTTTGATGCTTCAGTTGTACATAGCCAAGATTGGCTTGTCTGAATCTAATTTATGTACAATTTGTTCTTCCTCTGTTGAAAGTACTTCACATCTGTTTTGGGATTGCCCTATAACTCGAAAATTTATTCAAAACTTCCAAACCACTTTTTTAAACAATGATGTGTACTTGAATAAGAATTTATTTTTGCTTGGTTGCCCTGACCCTCAATACTCTACTGTAAACTGTTATATTCTTTACGCTAAATGTGTTATTTTTTGACACTTTATAAGGGTGATCGGTTGTGTTTTAGCTCTTTCAAGAACGTATTGAAACGCTATTGTGATATTGAAAGGGTTCTCAGTCAAAAACATAATTTTGTTTTATCATTAGATAATAGTACGCAAGTACAGTTGTTCTGAACATGTTCGCTTCATAATTTTTCTGTAAATTGAATTGCTTTTGTGTTTGATTTTGAATCAAATCTTTCTATGAAAGAAAAAAAAAAAAAAAAAATTTATCTCATTCATGTTTTTATTCAATCTTTGATATAGGCAAACAAGCTGGAGTGAAATACATCCACTCGCCCCATGGCCTCTTCCCGTCACCAATAGGACGCAATGCCAAGGCTTCAGCAGTAGCCAAGATAAAGTCCAAGTTTACCTTCATGGGGCGATTCATTGCTAAGGCGCTTATGGATTCTAGAATGGTAAGATCTCTTTTCTAATCCTTTTCTTACTCCCCCCCTCCCCTTTCTGATGTTGGCACCACTGCCGATTGGTAAATTTATCAGTGGTCAGTGGGGATAGATTGCACGTCTGAATGGTGATGATCACCGTGCCCCATCTGTCGCTACTCACTAAAGTCGCGGTAACGTCTGGATGACATGTTACTGATTGCCACTTACGATTACAGGACAGAGCTTACATGTAGATCTTTTGTGATACAGTGCGCTATTATTTACTTCATCAAGGCCCGGTTCCACTGGCCGACGGACACAAAACGTACTCATAATGGATACAGCGGACAAGCAAAACGGATATATAGCATATGAGACACGTATGCAAAGATTACACAATGAATAATACTGGATGTTTTCCAACAGATGGCAAGATTTTTTTCCAATTTACATCCTCTCTGCATCCGCAAGTGCAGTAGGACCAAGCCTTTACATATTATATGTGTTGTATATTACAATGGCCAATCCGCCATCACAATGCTGGAAAAGGAGAGTGTTAGCGATCACCAGTGGTGATAATTTCTGAAACCACCCTGTTTCGTGATATGTGTGTATGTCCTTTGTGTGTTAGTTTGTCAAGCCCCTAATCACCTCTCTATCCTCAACATCTGAAAATTCATATGATAAGAAGGTGGAGATAGGCAGTGCGGAAGATACATGTAGTCCCTTCTTTTGAACTTCGAGAACTCTATGGCCTGTATTCTGAACTCAAGTTTAAATTAAACCCTGGTTGAAAGTTGTGGTCTATCTATGAAGAGCCGATTGGGGCACAAATTCCTACCAATACACATCCAATTTATCAACTTATATGGCACTCAAATCGTCTGGGAATGATAACAAGTATTTTGAATTATTTTTCTTCATTATGAAAGCAAAAGGAAACAAAATAGCAAACATTTAAGAAATATACAATATTAACACAATTGTTGGCTCCCCATAATTTCAGCACAGAGTTAGACAGTGGTCTAAATTGAACCTGACTTCAGAATACTGACCTATGAATTTGAAGAACCCTTTGAATAGCTTATCCTTTTGAAAAGCTGGCAATAGTTTGCCTCCACACCTCTAGTTTGATACTAAGAAAAGATTTTTATTAAAGATAAATGAAAGTAGTTGCAGTAAACACTGATTTCACAAGAAAGTCTGTAAAACCTGGCTTTGTTGTCATTATATCATCGAGGATGGTGATCTGGTACAGTTACATAAACTGAACTTTGCGAAATCTTGAAATCTACACTGGAAAATGTTCACACTTAAGATCATCAACACAGATAAGTGCACGTGGGACAGTGTATTTTTATTATTGCTTTGAATGTCGGCCTGACTCTTGACCTGAATCCTGTGCTTATTTGCTAATTTCTCAGCAGTTACACTATTTCTTCCAGAATCCTTTGGCACATATGTTTTATTTATACAAATCCATGTCATTGGATTCTGTACGAAGTCATTTTGAAATTGTTTCCACAATTGGCATTTATCTTTAACACTATCATTCTTTTCTCCTGCTTGTAGATTGACATTCCACTCAGCCTGCCATTCTACAAGTGGCTCCTGGGACAGGAGGCCACGTTGACCTCGGCAGACCTGCAGTACATCGACCGTACCTTGGCCCGATCCTTCCAGCAGCTTGAAGAGCTTGGTCAACAGAAACAGAGGCTGGTTGATGACCCCTCCCAGGTAAGATACACTGTTATAAGCTACTGAAATCCTTGAATCTGATTGGCCGAGAGCAAACTTGTCATTGAAAATCGCCGATAAGATGCTTTGTGAAACACTCCCCAGAGGCCTGTTGATGACCCGTCAGGGCCCCGTGTTACAAAGAGTCATGATTGATCTGATCAATTTCAGCTATTGACGGCCAGCAACGTCAACATGTATTATGCATGTTCAAATATTTTCTAATGTATATTAATGCATTCATTGTTTTCTTGAAAATTCACTGTGCTTCTCTTTGTTTACAGAGGAGATTGTGCCAATCTCCTATAGAAAAAATATGACACTGATGGATTTCCATAGAGTTACATTTGATTGGATCGATCGTAACTCTTTGTAAGACTTGGCCAAGGTAAGACATGCCAACAGGGGAGCTTTTCATGAAACAAATTATCAGTGATTATCACTGACAAGGTACTTTAATCCATGCATCCGATTGGCTTAGAAGAGTTTAGTCAGTGAAAATCACTTGTAAGCTACTGAAATCCTTGAATCTGATTGGCCAAGAGCAAATTTGTCATCGAAAATGGCTGATAAGATGCTTTGTGAAACACTCCCCAGAGGCATGTTGATGACATGTCGGGTAAGACATGGCAACAGGGGAGCCTTTCATGAAACAAATAATCAGTGATTTTTACTGACAACTTTCGGTCTATAGATCATTTCAGCTAATATATTCGTGAAATAACAGAGCAACATTTTCTGTGCCGATGACTGGAAAAATATCAGCTGATACCTCTCGCTGACTACTCACCTGTTCAATTATTGTGACATCAGCGCGCTTGGCGTAAGATATGCTTCGATAGGGATTTGCACACACATAGCTGGGGAACGTCATTAATTCTTTGTATGTGATCTTTACCCCCAGACCGCTGCCAGTCTACAGCTAGCCCTAGAGTCACTGAGTATAGATGGTAGCCCAGTGGAAGAGCTTGGATTAGACTTCACTCTGCCCGGTTACCCCAATATAGAACTTAAGAAAGGAGGCAAGGATATCGATGTCACCATTCATAATCTAGATGAGTACCTCAAGGTAGGTGCCAATCAAATGTTAATATACAAATATAAGTCATAGATATTTGGTATCTTGTTCAATGATTTGATGATTAGTTGTTTGAAAAATACTTTCCAACTTGTAAGATTTCTTAAAATTCAAAATGGCAAAATGAAAGCAAAAGTAAAATTTTTTCAAAGTAATCTATGTATACTTTGAGTGGGCCATTGCCTACAATATTTTTCTGGTTTCAGTATGATTATTCGTTTTAAAAAGTTGGCAGATATGGGGATGAAAAGTAAAAAAAACCCAAGAAGATAGTTATAACATGGCATTTTCAAGGTCACTATGTAAAAAGTTATCGTTTTCACAATTTAAAAGACAGATTGTAATATTTCAATTTTTGTCATGCCTGATGAAGTTCTGCAGAGACTAAGTGATCACTTTTCCTTTTGGTCTGTTAGTCTGTTCGAAATTCACAGAGCAAAATGCTGAAATTTTCAACAAAATCGCATAACAAAGCTATTGAATTTTAATGTTTATCAATATTTTGTGATAACGGTTATATGCACATTGTCATAAATATTCATTAGGTGGGCTGATGATGTCATATCCCGTTTTTCCTTTTTCTTATGTTATTACGTGAAATCGTAATTGTTTCATTTTTCATACATGTGTAAATGATGAGTCTCCATGATAATGAAGTAAGTTGCGGCAATAAATAACTAACACACTTAATCAGTTGTCAATTCAATCGTTTTAGTTCTTGGTAGAAAATTTTTTAATAAACCTAATTTCATATGATAAGATACAAAAGAACAAGTGGGGATATGACATCATCGGCCCACATAATGAATATTCATGCAGACATGCCTAGAAGTGTTTCACCGGAATAATGCAAATTTTAATAACTTCGTTATTATCCGATTTTGATCTAATTTTAAGCATTTTGCTCTGAATTTTACTCTATTTATTGAGATATAAATATCTCCAGCCTGGACAATCCCTTTTATCATTGAAATAAAAAAAATATATTAATGCACTCGTGTTTCCATGTTTTTTTTTTTACTGTGTTTCAGCTTGTTGTACGTTGGACCCTGAATGAAGGCGTATCGAGGCAGTTTGAGGCCCTTAAAGATGGTTTCCAATCAGTGTTTCCTCTCTCTCATCTACAAAGCTTCTACGGTGAAGAGGTAAGATCCTCTAAGTTTTAAGGTCAATGAACTTTGACCAGGTCATTTGAGGTCAATGAATTTTGGCCATGTTGGGGGTATTTGTTGAATTACCATAACTCTGAAAGTGTATTTTTCTAGTTCATAAGACTTGGACATAAGAGTAATCGAATATCACTGAACATCCTGTGCGAGTTGCAGGTCACATGACCAAGATCAAAGGTCATTTAAGGTCAATGAACTTTGGCCATGTGGGTGTATTTGTTGAATAATCGTAACTCTGAAAATGTAAGGATATACTTCATAAAACTTGGATATAAGAGTAATCAAGTATCACTGATCATCTCATGCGAGTTTCAGGTCACATGACCAAAGTCAAAGGTCATTAAAGGTCAATGAACTTTGGCCATGTTGGAGGAAATTATTATATTGCTGTCGTAACTTTCAAAGCTTATGGACTTTTTTTATTAAATGTAGACGTAGGGGTAATCAAGTATCACTGACAAGTCTTAGGTCACATGATCAAGGTCAAATATCATTTAGGGTCAATGAATGTAGTATTGTATCATTATATGAATGGTGTTTTTTGTGAATTATTCTATAGTAGTTTTCAAATTCAGCACTGCTGCTATATTGAATCAGGTGAGACTGCCAGAGGCGCTCCACTTATTAATGGTGCTTAGTTGTGCTTAGCTTTATGGTGATATATCGTTACACATTAGATCACCATTCTTGGGTAAAATACAAAAAACTTATGAATTGGCCCCAAAGAATAGAATTATTTTCATGTGTGGTTTTATCCAGATATTTATGACTGAAAAGGGTTATTTGATTGAAATGTTGTGTTAATATTTCAGTTGGATCAGCTTTTCTGTGGGAATCGAAGTGAACCGTGGGACATCAAGACTTTAATAGAATGCTGCAGGCCTGACCATGGCTATACACACGATAGGTAAGGTTTAAAGGAAACCAAAATACAAGGAGAAAATCTATCATATCAGAAAGAGAAAAATGATAAAATCTAAAACTTGTTTTATCAAAATCGGTTATAGAATAAGCGAGTTATGGAAGTTTGTAAAGTCTTGTCGTACTTTCTTTGGGATCCTCAAAATGGCAAACATGCTTCAAAATGGCTGATTTTGTGGACAACTGGCCATTTCTTTTGTGTACAATTTTTCAGATTTTCCTCATTATCTTTCACATTGCATCTTGAGCACAAGATGAGCACAACATATGTCATAGGAGAATATAATTCACACCACATATGTCAAGGTCAAGAGGAGATAATGTGAAATATTTAAAATAAAGGGGAAAATCTGAAAATTTGTGTACAAAACAAATGGAGAGTTGCTCACAAAATTAGCCATATTGAAGCATGTTTGCCAATTTGAGGATCCCCATATAGAGTAAGTACAACAAGACCTTTTAAATGTCCATTAACTTGCTTATTTCAGAACAGATTTTGATAAAACTTGTTTTAAATTGTTCCTCTCATTTTACTCTTACCAATAAGATTGATCCTTTTCTTGGGTTTTTGTTTCTTAACTATAAGTACATGTAGGCCTGGTTATTGGTAGATTATAAAGGGGGTGAGGGCTCCTAGGCCCCCATGATCTTGGCTGTTGATCATGCTGAAAATTGGCGAGCTGATTTGTTCATAGAAGAATTTACTATTAAATGAAGTACTACATTTTTTGAAAATGGTACAATTCCATTCATTCAGCTAATTGTTTGTAATTTATGCATGGAATCAGAATACTATCTAATGAAGAACTGAAGGTCCAAACATCACAAATTGGGGTCCAGACACTATTTCTGGCCTTTCATGTAAATTTACCCAAGGTCAACATTCTTTTCAGTAGAATTACATTAACTGTTGCTCTGACTAAAAAAAAATAACAATTCTACTTTTTGTTGAAGGTCACTGTCATGGAACAAAAACATAGGATTCTCAAGTATTTGCGATGTCACCATCTGTCTGGCTTAAGATTTCTATAATATCAATGACTAGAGATTCTTAAGTACAAATCAAATGTCCAGACAAAATAGTAATAGCTGGATTTATCAAGCACTCTTTGCCTGAGGATACAAAGCGCTGCTGCTATTACCTCGGCCTTAGCTGCGCTGCCCATGCAGGCACTGTACCTTTCGAGGAATTTCTCCCTACCTGGTACCATGACGTCACCCTGATTAAGTGCAGCAATTTGAGGGTAAATTTCTTCCTGAAGGAAAACATGACGTGGCTTGAAATCAAATTCACGTCCCTCAGATTGAAAGACGTAGAGTCCTAGCCACTAGACCACGACGCCCCCACACTAATAAAGGAATTTGGTCACAAGCATGATAGAGAATGGCCCTCATGCTTTTATGCAAATACTGATAATTATATCCATCATCACTGTTATCAATTCCTTGTTTACTTGATTAATGGCGTAGTCACATTTCGCCTATGATAGTCCAGATGCTGGCCCTTCGAGATTTTTTCCCCCTCCACTCTCTGCGCACCATCCACTGCACATTTTCCTCCACACTTAACTTACCCAGTGATCGCGCGACCCTCGATTTTACCCCTTTTGAGTCACTGGGTAAGTGTAGTGTGGAGGAAAACGTGCAGTGGATGGTGCACAGAGAGTGGAGGAGAAAAAAACATCTTAAAGGGCCAGCATCTGGACAAGCCTATGATGGCGTTAGGGCTTGTCGAAAACAGCTGTTATATAATTTTTGTGCCAGCTTCCTTAATGTGGTTCTTACAGAAATCCGTAAAACAGCAGTCTTTGATCCCCTTGCGGACACCGTAGGGGTAATGTGACCGCAGAAAAATTGGTATTGATTGTTTTTTTTTCCTTCATCCACAGTCGTGCTGTGAAGCTATTATTTGAGCTGATGGCATCGTATACAGATGGCCAACAGAGGGAGTTTCTTCAGTTTGTCACTGGCAGCCCCAAACTCCCTGTAGGAGGTATGTGATTTTATTTAGTTATATATTATTTACTTATGTATTCATTTATACGTTTATTTATTCATTCCTTCATTCTTTCATTCATTTATTTGATGAAATGCTGAATGAAATAAGAGTTTTTGAGTTGAAGTAAAATCCCAACTGATTGAAAAGTCAGATTCCTACACTAAAATGCTTCCACATTATCAACCCTCTTTGATAGCACTGAAAGTGGACATACTGGAGCTTTTCAATATGATTAGAATGCGAGAAAGAAATTATATAGAATTATTATATATTGTTTTATTCTAGTGTTCTGTTCATTCATGCAAGTTTGCTCTGAGTGCATGTTGAAACGCATCAGTGTGCCTGTGTTTGAGGCTATTTTCCACTTATCTGAACACTTAATCATTAACCCTCTTTGTTTTCTGCCATTGTTACCCCAGGTTTCAGGTCTTTGAATCCTCCTCTCACCATCGTCAGGAAGATGTTTGAAGGCTCCGAGGACCCGGACAAATTCCTTCCCTCGGTGATGACCTGTGTGAACTACCTAAAGCTACCTGACTATAGCTCCAAAGAAGTCATGGCGTCTAAGCTTTCTATAGCCATTCGAGAAGGACAACAGTCCTTCCATTTATCATAACAAAGGCTCCTCGAGAGGAAAGGACTCTGTGACTATCATACCAAGATGGAAGCTAGGTCTCTGTAATCAGAGAGAACAAATTCTTTTTGACTTATCGCACCAAGATGGACTCTAGGTCTTCTGTAATCATACAAGGAATTCAATGAGGTAATGATCTCTATGAAGATCGCACTAAGATTGATGGGTTTCTCTGTAATCATATGAAGGATCAATTAGGGAATGACCTTTGACTATCACACCAAGATAGGTGCTAGGTCTTCTGTGATCGTACAAAGGATTTAATAAGGGAAGGCTCTCAGCGACTATCACATCAAGATGATGCTAGGTTCTTCTGTAATTGGACAAAGGATTCAATAAGGGAAGGATCTCACGTCTTATCACATCAAGATGACGCTGGGTCTTCTGTAATTGGACAAAGGATTTAATAAGGGAAGGCTCTCTGCGACCATCACATCAAGATGACGCGAGGTTCTTCTGTATTGGACAAAGGATTTATTCGCGTCTATCGTACCAAGATGGATGCCAAGTCTTCTGTAATCATTCAAGGAGAATATTATTTCTCTTTAACAGAAATCATCTAACAAGCGAAGGATCTCTGTGACTTGCACACTAAGACAGGTGCTCCAGTAGGTCTGCTGTTGTAATTCAAAGCAAATGTCGTTCCTTGGTTCTGCAAAAGATCTAACAATTGGAGGATCTGCCGAACTATCACCAAGGTGGCTCCTAAGCTTCTGAAATCAAAGATAACATTCCTTCCATTAACAGACCCTTTAAGAGGGCACCTTTGACTATCGCATGAAGATTGCTGTCTAGCGTTCTGTAGTCATTTTCCAGGACACTGTCCCACTCATTACAAAGCTCCTGGTAGGATCCATGTGGAGCTACTTGACCTAATGTGGAGCCAGGGAATTAACAGCTGAGACAAGGATCCAGCAACCAGAGAAACCTTATTATTAATGAGAAAAGATGAATATCACCATTGATTTGAATTACCGGTATTGACCTTACAGAGCAAGCCAGATGTATTCTTTTCTCTGAATAGAAACATGTTCCCATATACCATATAAATATCTGAATGTAACGTCAGATTTATTCCTCCATTCATTTATTCGTAGGGTGTATTCGTCCCATGCATCCCTTTAACAAAATGGGGCATGCCATCATTAAGGAGCTGTACAGTATGTTGCAAGAATTGCCAGAAACTGGATTTCTGCATCCATGCTAGAGCAGAGTTTATATCAGCTCATACAGGAAATATTACCTTCCTAATGACCCTCGAGCTACTACTGTAATATCGCATTTGACATTGCAATCAACGCTCATTGGAGTTAGTCTTCAGAAACTGAAAACTTTTTATGATTTTATAGGAATACTTGCTCTGAAATTTGTAGGTTGATCTTTGTTTCTCTTCTCTTTTTTTCCCCTTTACTATTTACAGTCACATCTGGATCCAGGGGATAGTTTGTAATTATAATTTATATCAATAATTATATTAAGAATATGATTGTATCATTGTTTAGTTAATCTTGCTTTTTAAGATGAACCTTATACTTATAAGTAGTGCAAGTAACGTGCTACACACGTTGAGAAGTATCGGTGGGTTTTATTATATAGGAAGAATGCCAACATTATTTATATCAAGGTAGATGTGTTGTGGCTCAGTGGTCGAGTCTCCAGACTTTGAACTGCATGGTCTTGGGTTCAAATCCCACTGCAGCACTGGTGTCCTTCGGCAAGCCATTTATCCACTATACGTTTGTCACTCGCCACCCAGGTGTAGAAAAATGGGTAACTGGTAGTAAGAAATTCCTAGAATGCTATAGCTGGGTAGTGAGTAGTAATGTGCGGCACTAAGAAACATTTGGATTTACCACTGTCGATGTTGCATATGATTATTACGATTACTGTTTTGCATATTAAGGTCTTATTCATTTAAAGCAAAATATGTATATTATTACACCAAAGATTTAAATTGCAATGTAACTTTCGTGCACTCAAACTAGTTCACATTTATTTCTATTATTGTGTACGAAGCTTGGGTGCTTTGGTTTTTCATGTAAAGTGGTATAAGCCTCCATTGTCCATGATACACTTCTAGCATTAGAAAGTTGGACTTATATTTTTGAGGCTTGACCAAGCCTGTATGGATAATCAAACTGAATTTACAGGTAATTCTGCCCAAATCCAATCCCCTGGTACCACAGGGCCACATCTTACAGAGAGTTACGATTGATCCAATCAATCTCAACTCTATGGAAATCCATCCATACCACAATTTTTTCTATAGGAAATTGGGGCAATCTCCTTTACAAACAAAGAGAATCACACTGAATCTTCAAGCGAAGGATGAATATATGAATGTATTTCATATCTAGTAATTATTTTGATCAAATTTGCACTTTTGATGTTAATATTGCTGGCCGTCCATAGTTGTGGATGATCAGGTCAATCGCAACTCTTTGTAAGATGGGGCCCTGTTAAGCATTGAGACCTGTAACACAATAGCTTATTGATCAGACAGTTGGTGTGTACAAGTATGATTGATTGCAAATAACGGTCAATGTAATAAATCATAAATATCAGACCTCGGATCAAGTACTCAAATATCTGCAGGGCAATATTTTACTTTTTGAATTTGATTAGCATTTCTGGTTGTAAGAGAAAAAGCTTTCAATTGTGTTCTGTGCAGTCCTATGTATAAAAAAAATTTGCTGCCTAAAAGAAATATTGTGTAGCAGTCATGAAAAAAATGAGCGAATTGCGTGGCGATACCAGGAAAATTATTCCCTGATTTATGCCGGGACCTGGAAACAATTTGACTGTATTACCCACTCGTAACATCCATGCAAGTTAAGATCATTTGGAAATTGGTTGCAGAGCTCATTGAAGATAACAGCACAGAAAAAGATCATTGCCTAAAGGAGATTTTGTGTTATGAATAAAAATGTGGAGCGAATTGCAAAAAGTATTCCCTAATGCGTTATGGGGCTCGGAAACCATTTAGACTTGATTCCTCAATCCATATAACATCCATGCAAGTTGAGATTTTTGTAAGATACATGTCGGCTGCAGAGCCCTTTTAACCCTATCTAGGCCGGGGTATTTTGGGAGTTCCTATGGCCGGGGGGGGGCCTCCCAGGCCCCCCCTAAGATCTTGGCCGTCGACCACGCGATCGCGCTGGAAATTGGCACGCGGGTTGTCTGGGACATAATCTACAAGATTGTATAGTAATTTATTTCATGCGAATCGCTATTAAGTGATTATGCTAATTTATGCGTAATTAGTAAGCGAAATCATACTTTTTCCTCTAATTCCCTAAATAAAGCTCCAAATGTACTAATTTTTGGTATAGAAACTCTTTGTGGTGTCCTTAGCAAGAGTACATGAAAAAAATTGTGATATCAAATCATTTTCTTATGTATTATATTGTTTTTTTGCATTTTCTTATGTATTTCTTTGTTTTTTGACCTTTTGTTTTTCATTGTTTTTTTCAATGAAATTTGTTGGGGACTCTTCTGTGATCATAAAAATCATAAAATGAATACATTTAGACTGGCAAAACTAAAAATAATCATACATTTATGAATTTTGGTTGAAAACACAATTTGCATTGACTTTGTACACGAAATCACGTTTTTGAGCAATTTTCGGTCTGACATGCACTTACATAATGTTGCGTAATTTCGGAACCACATACCCGGGTGACGCAAAATTGGTCTCAAAAGTTGCGCAAGACTCGAAAGTAAAAACTCAGCGAGCGGCGTGGTCAAAAAATTTCGCACGGCGAAAATATTGCGCGATTCGTTGAGGGGGGGCCTCCGAGGCCCCCCCCCCCCCCCCCGGCCTAGATAGGGTTAAGATACAGCTGCACTAGAAGACCACTGACCGTTTCGCAAAACTTTTATCAACTGTAAGTTAATCATTTGCTGTTTTAAGCTATGATATAAGTCTGTCTCATACATGTATATTTTATAACAAATTAAAAGACCAGGGTCAAGTTATGGCTGTTTGATGTAGGTATAGGGTTGTCCTAGGCCCTGTTTTTTTTATACGATCAATCGCAACTATGGACAGCCAGCAACGTCAACATGTAAAATGGTTGTTTGTTCAAAAAAAATTCTAGTTATGAATGCATATCTATACATGTACATGTAAATTCATTGATTTCTTGACAATTTCGGGTGTTCTCCTTTGTTTACAAAGGACATTTTGCAAATTTCCTGTGGAAAAAAATATGACACCGATGGATTTCCATAGAGTTACGATTGATCGGTTCAATCCTAACTCTTTGTAAGACAGGGCCCTGATCCCTTGTGTTCCCATATTCATGTTCTTTTCAAGAAATTGGTTAATATAACGATTGAAAGTGTTGAAGGGAATATAAAAAGGGATGATTCCATCTTACAATTTATGAAATTCATTTGCACTTCAAGAGAATAAAAAGTGTATTGATCTTTTGTATTCACTTTCAATGTCACAACTTCAGTTCACGCATACACATCATATGAGGTACTAGTATTTTCCACTTTGAATGTCAAGTATTGTTTTTTTAAGTTGATCATGATATTGTTTTTGTGAAGAGAATTTCTCAGTGTTCTTGCTCGCTTGTAGATCAAATATTGGTCAAAGAGAGAAAGACGTTTAGCACAATTGCTTTAAAAGATTTAGGGATTGTTTTATTCCTTATAAAAAAGTTCGAGCCCAAAGCTTACTAAAGATGGTTTAGAGGTCTGTCGCTCAGTCTTAAGTTTGGTTTCATCTCTGTACAATGTATTTGTTTTTATCATGTTCCCAAAAGAGTCGACTTAGGCATAGTTGCATGTATATATACAAAACACAATAGAGATCTGGGGAGCGTTTCATTAAGGACTTGTCGGACGTTTTATCCGACAAGTCCCGTTTTATCCGACAGTTACTATAGTAACAGTGCTTTTCAACCAATCAGAATCCAGGAAAGTTGTCAGATCTGACAACTTGTCGGACGAAAATATTGATGAAACACTCCCCTGATAAACTGATAAGTACTGCCAATGCAAGCCAACATTTGTTCAATAGATTAATAGAAGTGACAAGGTATGTGGGAACATATACAACATATTTTTTACAAGAAGTATTGGAATAGTCAGATAACTTTTCAGCTATATGGATGTTTAAACATAGAATGGTTTTGTTCCAAACAACTATAATGGGAGTTGTTAACAAATTTACGGGGATCTAATATCCAAAGCGCAGACAAAACCAGGGAGGATTGTCGATTAGTATACTGAAATTTTAGATATTGTAATGGTAAGAATACATTTGAACATTCATCCTTGTGTATGTGTTTCCTCAATATTTATATAATCCGTAATCATCAAAATGCGTAGACTATATTGGAGGAAAGGAGGAAAAAATGGTAGATTGATAAAAAGAAAGAATTACTATGCCGTGAATTTCTCATGTCCATTGCATGGACGTAGATGGACGACGTCACACCATTCAAATAGGGGAACGGCATGTAGGCTCATCCTTCCTGAAAATCCCTGTGTTGCAACGAAATCGAAGTCCATGGATAAATTGGTCACATACATGTACACATGCATGCCTTATTTTATGTTTTTTTTTTCATATGCCAGCTCTCCCTCGTGAATTTGATGTATAAATCCCCCGATGCTCATCAGATGGTTGGAATTAGAGAGTAATACACGATATTCTGAAGACAATGTGGGGCTAACAAACACTGTACATGCAGCATGCTATATACCGTAGACACTCTATTTATGTTTGAAAGAAAATTAGCATACTAATTGGATTTAAGAATGCTTGCAGTATTTCCGTAGAACCGTTAACCTGTTCATTTCTTGCATATTCTCATTTTGGTTCTACATTGTAAGTCTCGTGTATAAATATGATGGATGAAAATAATATGAAAGAAATATTAACTATTTCCCTTGAAGCATATGACAAATAGCAGTGTAAGAAATTGTATGAGAGAAATACATTAATAACGATATAATATACATTGATGTACATGTAATGTGATATATACATTGGTATGTACACTGATATAGATAAAAAAAAAATCATTAATGTATTATATTGAAAATACTTTTTGAGAATGATCGATGTACACTTTTCCTGTCACTATGTTAATGTAAGGTGTAAAGTTTTGATGCAATGACATAAAAAGAAGTATGATTTCCTTTTCTCCTCTCTGTTATTCATATGTGATTGTGGGTGTACGTTAGTTTGGGTTCACCTAAACTGAAAGTGTAAATTACATGAAAGATTTAATTTTTTCTTTTGCTAGATTTTTTTTTTCTTTTTCTTGGATTTTTATTAATGATTTCTGTAATATGTAAAGATGCTGTGTAGTCTAAAATATGAGAAACAAAATGCACTTCGATGGGTTCAATAAAAAATGAAAAATATGACCAAGTTAAATCCGAGTTAGGAGTGGGTTTATCGTAGTACTGCGTGTGTTTTGTGATTTTGACACGAGTAGTTTAAATCTGAATCAAGAGTGGGTTTATAAGCAAATGATTGGCTGAAACCTATCACATGACCGGTAGTTTATTTTAGTCAACGTGAAAATTTGCTAATGTTTTTATGGAGCAAACCTCCAAATTCCCTGGAAACAATTGATTCAGTTGACAAAACATTCTGGTTCTAATTCAAAATGTGACCTTGATTATAAAACAAAATAAAATCAGTTCGTAGGAGTGCCTAGAAAAATATTCATATAAGCCAGTTCGTAGTTCCTTTCTGCGCATGATCAGAAGAAGGTCATTTGCACTAAAGTGACATGGTGCTTTAAAATCTAATGAGATAAGCACCAACTCTGATGTCTTGATTATTCATATATTCTTTTGAATTGTCGTTTTTATTTACATCCACAAAAAACAACAATGCTTCCACGAACGACTAGTATTTCACAGTTTGTCAAGTACATTGTGCAACATGCTAAGATATGCATTCAAAGTAGCAACAAATACCTTCATTAAGCATTCATTGGTGTGCTATTCTGGTCACCTGGTCTATTCAATTTCTTCATCCTGCTATGTAAGGCAAGCTTACGTAATATCTTGCTTTGAAATCTGCCTATCATGATGAAAGAAATGAAAGGTCATTTGACCAAAATTGCCCATGAAGTAATTACGAACTGGTCTATTATGTGATATGCACGACATAAAAACTGACTTATTAGTGTTAAGAATGGATGTTGTTAAAATCGAAAAGATACAGAGGAGAGCTACAATGCTCCCTCTCCCTTCCATCCGTCCCAAGGAAACGACACAAAAATCATCATCATACACAATTGTTCCTTGTTTCTATAATTTATTATCTCATACCTCAACACAGCACCATTCATCGTATATATTCATATCTTGTCTGCAATTTGATAATACTGATCTCAAAATGAATTATATTCTCTGTTTCAACATATACAAATAATTTAGCACATCATTTTTCAGTAAAACACATCATCTTGCTGTAACCATACACAATTAAAAAATATATATACTTGGTATAGAGGTAAATATATAACTCTGGCATCTTATTTTCAATCCATTCCTTCATCTTCTTGGAAGTGATTGCATTGTACAAAAGGATTCAAGTAAGTATAAATACTATACTTTAGTCATTAAACAAGTTGAATAATCTAAAGTAAGTCTAAAGCTTTGCTACAGGTTTGGAAGTAAGAATTATATTTTTTCATCTAAAATTCCAATCTTTACATAAAGTGTAGAGTCAGTTGAATCTTTTCCAATCCATTGATTCTTGGTGAAAATTAGAATTTTACACATAAAAATATCTAATATTGATATTTTCTGTAAAAAGGCTATTTAAACACCATTTAGCACATTTATGAAATTTATTTATAAAACTGAAATCTGACTTCGATTGGGGATGGGGCTCTTTTAAATATTAATAATTAAATATTAATAATTCATAACACGGAGAAAGAAAAAAAATATATACGAGAAGGTCAGCATTGGAAGAAGTCTGACGCCGAGACTATGACACAAATTAAAAAAGTTCAGTTCATTACAAAAACTAAAATGCAAACTGCTTTCATCAAAAGCTGGCAGATTATAACATGAATCTTACTGATTTCAAAAGATGAAAATATAGTATAAAATCTTGATGCAGGAATGACTTCTTGTTGGAATGCTCCCCAAGGAGTGGGGAAAGTGCATACATTGGTAGTAGGCAAGTCAAGATCTGATGACTGGGGCAATAATATATCTTTAAAGTGCTTAGAGTTATTTCTGTCATTGTTACAACATACATGTAACATTTAACAAAACATGAATTATATGTTTATTCTTGAATATGAAAACAAACACAACTTCTGTTGACATTTAAAAGAAACAAAATATGAACACACTCCGGGAATGTAAAATTTTGGCTTGATAGTCTTACATGTATATCTGCATTATTGATATCCTGTAAATAGCAGAATACCCTTCAAATAAATACCAATGCAATAAGTTGCCAATTTAATGTATTTTATTTGGGTTTAAATACAAAAAAAATGAATCCATTTTTAATGTGGAAAGACAAACACGCACAAAAACACGCACAGGAAAAGACTTTCTCTGAATTTCTGATTAAAATCTAGGTGCATCCTACCATTTTTTTTGTAATCATCAAGACATTTCTCAAGAATGTCTATAGACAAAGAACTAATGCAAAATTACTATCATTTTTAATTAGCATGCTTGTTAAATCAAGTTAAAGGACTTTAAAATGGACAGGTAAAAGTAGGTGTGTTTTTTCATTTCTGCCATTGCATACATTTACTCACTTAAGCTGTGAGGTTAAACCTGGCTAGCTTCATTAAGCTCATGATGAAACATAAAAGAAGTGTTAACACAAATTACAAAATAAACATGGATTATTTTCGAATTTCAAGCCATGATAAAGTACAAAATAAAACATGACATTGCTGAAGTTATGGAGCAACTTCACAGGTTCAAACTCATATAAATCTCAAACATTTCAAGTACACTTTATAGGGAAGTGATGACAACATGCATCTCTTTTATGGTTTGAAAGTCAAATTCTGTCTCCAGTCTGGGGCCCATTTCATAAAGAGTTACAACTGTTGTAACTTTGCCATTATGGCAACTACCATGGTAACCTTGATTCTGATTGGCTGCTGAGCCCTGTTGCCATGACAGTTGCCATAATGGCAAAGTTACAACAGTTGCAAGTCCTTTATGAAACGGGCCCCTGCACTGCATACTGTAGCTAGACTTAGGAACAACTGGCTCTTTGCTTCAAATGCAAATGTTTAAACATGATAAATGATCTTACTTGGTTCAGAAGAAATATAGGAAGGATAACAAAATCGGAATTTGGCAAAATTGCTAGTCTTTGTTTCGGGAGTAATATCCAATATCGGCTTCACACAATAGTTTATTGCATTGAATGCTATGATAGCACTGATGTTCAGAATTAACTGAACTTCCAAATGGCCCACAAGAACGCCAAGTTTTAACAGCCGAGTCCACGCTACTATTCAATACTTAAGAGAATGTGCTTCGGTTGGGCTTTGAAACTTTCGCCATTAGTACATGCAGTTGTGATGTAGATTGAACTCAATGAGTAGGAAGGATGAGCATGATTAACGGTTCTGAGCCGACTCCGCAGCTGCTACCATACCGCTGAATATAGAGTTAGGATTAGCTAGTAGATTGCTTGGCTTGTCAAACTCTGCCACCTGTAGGGAAGAAAAGAAGGCAAAGATTTCATCAGAATAGCTTACCAAAACATATCAATCTACAGTATTCCAAACGACAATCCCCTATATGATTTAACAGCCATCGAGGGCCTAAAATATATATATATATATATATATATATATATATATATATATATATATATATATATAATATAACTTTTTGCCTGTTGCCGTCACCTTATGCCCATGACTTTGAAGTAAGCCATTCGTTTTCTTTTTCCAAACTAAAAAGATAGATTTCCTTCCTTTCCATTTCTTTCGATTTCTTTTCTCTTATTTGTAATGTACATAATTATATCTTAAATGTGAAAGTAGTGCCTTGTTAGTATTTTTCTGGATTGAACATGAGTGCACTGCAAATATGGCCCCCAGCTGTCCAATGTTATATCATACAATGTCTTGTGATTCTTCTTAATTTCGATTTCAGTCTGTACCTGCGAGACATGATGATTTTAATAAAACCCAATGATCTGTCCATCCATCTATCAATCTAAACTTATTTTCGAGACAGAGAGTGGTGAGTTTTCCTTACCCTTCCGTCATCCATGACTAATACTTTGTCTGAATCTAGAATTGTATTGAGTCTGTGAGCTACTGTGAGCATAGTACAGTCCTTGAATTCTTGTCTTATCGTCTGCTGTATCAATGAATCAGTCTCGGTATCAATGGCTGCCGTAGCCTCATCTAACATCAAAATCTGGAAAGGTTTAAAAAAAAGAAGCATTTGAGACCTAATTATAAATCAGACCACATTCATCATCATCACCCCCAAGATTCTCTTCTTCATCATCATCAATGTCAACATCACCATCATCATTATCATGATCACAATTATCATCATCATCAGCAGCAGAAACATCATTATCATCATCATTATCATCATCATCATCATCATTTTTATCATCATCATTTTTATCATCATCATCATCATCATCACAATTATCATCTTCATCATCACCATCATCTTCATCCTCATCACCATCATCACCATCATCATCATCATCATCATCATCGCCTCCATCATCATCATCATCATCATCAACATCATCATCATCATCACCATCGCTTCCATCATCATCATCCTCATCACCATCATCATCATCATCATCGCCTCCATCATCATCATCATCATCACCATCATCATCCTCATCATCATCACCACCATCAACATCATCATCATCATCCTCATCATCATCACCACCATCAACACCATCATCATCATCCTCATCATCATCACCATCATCATCACCATCATTACCATCATCATTATCACCACCATCATCATCATCATCATCATCCTCCTCCTCAATTACAATCTATATGAGATGAATTCTCACCTTGCTGCCTCTGAGTAAAGCCCTAGCCATGCACATGAGTTGTCTCTCTCCTACCGAGAAGTTATCTCCACCCTCTGTTACTGGGGCTTCTAGCTGGCTCTCCAAAGCACTTATCTATAATACACAGCAAAAATAACAGTCAAATTTTAATGATATCAATGTGCATACACAATGAGTGTGAATCGACACAATCGGAAATGATAACTCTTTAAGTTCTCTCTGCAAAATGTTTATGTCAACTTCATTTTGGATTGATATCATTCATGGCTTTGTGGTGCCATATCCTGTTTAAATTGGAAGGAGATACATGTAAAATAATCAGCCTGCATGTTGTAGCATAATCGGGTAGTCTCCAATTAAAGAACTTAATATTGCATTATATCCCAATGATAATCAATATCCACTTGGTTTAAAGATGAAACTGAAGGGCTGCAACAGAGGCAATGGGACGCAACAGTATATTTTCCCAACTACAGTGTATGCCAATTCTGACTCCTTCCCTTCGCAACAAGATCAGTATTGTCATTCTAATTCTTATGCTACAAGCACTGTAGATGATATTGTAGGTATCAAGTTTCACATCTACTTTTACGATTACCAGGATATAAATTGCTGTGATTATCAGAACAATGAATTGATGCAGTTATCATTAGAATAATGACTTGCTGTGGTTGTCATCAGAACAATTTCAGATTTTCAATCCCACCGCTGCCACCAAAAGTCCAAAGATAGGATTTTGATCAGCAATTATGCTGCTACTTTGAATGTTTGTTCAGAGATGGTGCATTTTACCCTAATGGTCATAACTCAGCTCGTCAAAAGACAGATCTCTAAAACGAGAAATCTCTAAATCGAGAAATATAATTTCTAAGCATTTTGGCTTAATTTATCCAAAATTATTTGAAAATGAAACGTGCAATATTCTACTTGATATGTACAAGACAAGGGGCAGTAACACAAAGATTAGATATTTATTATGTAATTGAATTTATTGTACATGGTTTTAATACATTTGAAAATATTAGAAAAAAACAGGCCTATGCATATGTATATTTTTCTTACCCTGTCTTTCATATAAGACCTTTCCAGGGCTTCCCAGAGTTCCTTGTCGCTATGGTCATTGAAAGGATCAAGGTTGTACCTACATAAGAACAAAATTAAATGAAAATTATTTGATATTCTGATCTGAGGTTATAGATGTAATAAAAAGTCCATTGCATGTAACTGGAAAGGCATTCCATGGGGCACTTCATCAGTCGTTTTCACATACTAATCTACTTGGCTCAGCCAATGAGATGAAAGTATTTCAGTAGCTTATATTGTCAGTGATAATCAATGACAAGATGCATCATGAGACTGTTACTATGGTTACCCATCACCAAGTCTGCTCTGACTATTTGTCGTCTCATGATAGAAGTTAAAGATAATTACTACTACCTTGAGAGATAATTCTTGATTAGATTAGACTTAGATTAGATTTGATAGCATTTATTCCATTCATCATAAAAACAAAAGCACCTTAAATGAAATATAAGGTCTGTTATTTGGTTAGGGTGAGGGCAAGGTGGTATAGATGGCCTGCCATAGTTGAGGGTTACACTTACTGTATAAATCTTCATCTATATGATTTGAAGGATCCAGCCGAACTAGACACAATACTTTGGCCAGAACCCCCACTGTGCACAAACAATGTAGGCCGTGAAATGGCATGGTGTCCAACCCTGGCTGGATCCGCCACTGTTCATACCTCAAGCTTTCCTATCCCTTTTACATATTCTGTTCAAACTGATAAAACTGACATAAAAATCTATCCTTCTCATAGAGCTGAATATAATTGATTTCTTCACCTGAAAATGTCTTATCGTACTTTGCAACAAAACAGAAGCAATTACTACCCATAAGTGAGTCTCCGGACCTACCTGACGGTTCCGATGAATAGGACTGGATCTTGGGGAATGATGGATAGCTTAGCACGAAGATCATGGAGACCAATCTCTTTGACATCGATACCGTCAATCACAATCTGGCCACTGGCGCCCTCTACCAGCCGAAACAAGGCAATTCCAAGCGTTGATTTACCTGCAAACCCAAAACAAACATCGGGTTGTAACATTAAGTTCTCTTTCACAAAGTCAAACATGTCTTCTGTTTGAAGGTCACTACACCTACACACCTTACAACTGGGGGGTGTTTCACAAAGATTTAAGAATGACTTAAAGGGGAAGTTCACCCTGAAGAAAACTTTGTTGTAAAAATAGCAGAAAAAATAGTCAAAAATATCGGTGAAGGTTTGAGGAAAATCCGATAAAGAGTAAGAAAGTTATTAGAGTTCAAAATTTGGGATTTGTGACGTCATAAACGAGCAGCTGCCCCATGTGTTATGTAATATAAAATGTATGAATTTCAAATTTTGTATGGTTCCTGATGACTTAATTTTGTTTTCTTTTCATGATCGGGTGTGAAATGATTTGTCTATTGATATACAAAAGTTACAGTGAAAACCATTTTCAATTTTCTGAGAAAATGACATTTCATTGATTTTTTACCATTTGCTATGTAGAAATGACGTCACAAATCAAATAATTGAAATTCTAATAACTTTTTAATTATTTGATGAATTTTTCTCAAACCTTCGGCAATATTTTTTATTATTTTTCGCTATTTTTACAATAAACTTTTTGTCAGGGTGAACTTCCCCTTTAAGAGTCGCACTTGGATGCCTAGTTGCATGACTGCATTGGTCAGATCATGCTATAAAAGAGGACACTCATTATTGCGTATTAATCAATAAGATTACGCATTGCATGATATATACACTTTGGTACTTAAGTGCAACCCTAAGACATACTTAATAAATCTTCGTGAAACACCCCCCGTTCTACAACATAAATTTGGAAGAAACAACATTATGGCCATTTTGTTATGATGCAATCATCTTGAATGATCTTATTCAATGTTCAGGATAACTACATGTATTAGAATACTAAATAATTTTTTTGAATAATTGCACAAGAATTCAGTTTGCAGTAATGGCAACATTGGCTAAAATTTTATTGTACATTTGCCAGGACATCATTACTAATATGATATGAATTTGCACCTATGTAAATGAAATGTGACCTTGTGGCTCTTATACCTCAGTCATATTTGCTCCACAACTGCCGTATGGCCAGTCAAAAACAGCCATTTTTTGTACTAATACATATCGGTGGTTTGAATAAAAATGAATAAAACAGCTGTTTTTTACTTGCTGTACCATCGCCGTAGGGGAAATATGACTGTAGCATTTGTTTGGAGGCTTATCCACTGAGCCACAACAATGGAGAAACGCCTCATCCAAAGAAAAGAAATATTGTATTTATAAATACCTGATCCCGTCCTTCCCACGATGCCAACCTTCTCCATAGGTTTGACAACAAGCTTGACACCTTTCAATACAAGAGGTAGCCCTTCCCTGTAACGCATCTTGAAGTCTTTGAATTCAATCTGACCCTGTTCTGGCCATTTCTTGGCCGGCCGTTTGTTCTTGATTACCCTTGGTGCCTCCGCGACTAGATTCTAGAAAATAGCAAGAAAATGAACAGAAAGGATGTTTACCTTATTTGAAAGTTGTATAGTAATCAGAGATTATTGTTAAAACTCTTATGGGGCATTGCAAGTAACTTACTTTTTTTTATTCCAATCGTAAAGCCCAAGTCCCTTGATTAAAACCAATCTATTGATTAAATGCAAATTTGTATTTGATTAGCATTCAATGGAAACTCAACTTTCTTGCAATATTAAATTACGCTTGATTTACTATTGAACGCAAGTTTCTTGCACCATCTTGTTGGTATCAAATGTTCAATGTTTAGATAGAGAAGGCAACTTAGGATTCATGTTGTTCTATCCAAACTTGTGCTTCAAAAGACATAGATGTCAAGATAGATTTTTAAGTCACCCAGTCATTTGGGTTGAGAATTGTCCACGAGGATTGAACATTAAACATTTTTTTTTCAAATTTAATTAAACTTGTATAGTTGAAAAGATTTAGTTTTATTATAGAGATGACTCTGATCAAGGAATGTTTTATCATGGTAAGAATGTTAACCCATTGCCTATTAGAACCAGGGGCCCCATCTTACAAAGAGTTGCCATTGAATCGATCAATCGCAACTATGGAAAGCCAGCAAAGTCAACACATAAACTGCATGTTTATTCAAATTATTTTCTAGATATGAATGTATATCCATGAATTCATTCATTTCTTGACAATTTGGTGTGTTCTCCTTTGTTTCCAAAGGACATTTTGCAAATTTCCTGTAGAAAAAATTATGGCACTGATGGATTTCCATAGAGTTACGATTGATTGGATCAAACATAATACTTTGTAAGACGGGGCCCAGGTGATCCCTGTACATAGCCTATGTGAATCAATGGATTCAGTAGTCAACCAGTTAAAGGCATTTCAGTATGTAGCTATATAGTTTACCTTCATGTAGCTCTGGATTCTTTCTACCGATGTGAACCGAGCCTCTGTCTCTGAAGCCATGAGAACCAACATCTGGAACATACCAGTCAGCTGTAAACGGATCAAAAAGTATAAAGTTCAGAAAATCATCCATTTACACGCATAATGATAATTATGATGACATCAGTTAGATGTGTTTAATTTCACAAAAAGAAAGAAAACTAAATATAATGAAAATAAACATGAATACATTCATTGTTTAAAGAATGCTGATGATATCGTATAATTCAAAGTATATCAGCATTTTGCTGATATAAAACCATCAAAATCTTCTTGTCAGAAATAATAAATTCTTTCAGGTATTGACACACCATTCTGTAAACAATATATGAGTCTGGTTATAGCCTTTAAGACATACAATGTATGTATCTAAGTGCTTTAATACAGATCCTATTAGTCATTCCCGCGCACAACATCCTCCACTCCCTAGGGAATATTTGTTAAAGATTTTTTCGTTAGAGAATATCAATGTGAGAAAATAACCAAATTGATGAATTACCTGAATAGTATATGAAACAGCAAGACCGGCCGTTGAGGAATCAATCTCTCCGTGATACAGGACGACAAGGAGATGGCAGATGAATGCAAGAAGGATAACAAGAGTCTCTAATCGGACACCGGCCCATCGGGCAGCCATCCTAAAGAACATGTACGGTAGGGCATTGCCGTCGAGCAGCGTCCGGAACCTGACAATGAAATCGTCGGTTTTGTTGTAAGCGTGGATTGTCGAGAGACCCTGGACGGTTGCGGAGATGTGGGAGAACCAAGGCGAGCGGGTGATATTCTCGATACGCTTCAGGTCGCGGATTCCCTTTCGGTAGTAGCGGAGTATGATGACGAAGATGATGAACGTTGGGATGATGATGGCGATGAAGATGGGGAAGACGATGCAGATGACAATCAGAGCGAACGATACGAGGAAGACGTTTTGCAGGAAGAGTTCCAGGTTGAAAGGTAAAAGGACATCAACTGTAAGAAAGAAGTCATTCAATGAATAAAAATAATAACAGTGCTACCACTACTACTACTACTAGTAATGATAATTATAATTACAGTAAATCTAATAATACTTACACTATTAATAATAATTATACTTGCTCTTATAGTGCTAACCACTTGACCCCAAGTCTCTAAGCACTCTTCAGTAATGCAGCATACATTACTCTTTAGAAGATCAGCTATTATGTGCACTGTATTTTCAAGGAATTCCTGTTCTATATTTTTTCAAAAGCCCCAGAAAAAAATATTTTTTTGTTTTGTTTTATCACGTGACCACCTCTTAACAAATCATTTATCAAAAATCCTCAAAATGTTCATAAAATGGATACAAACAACAAATACCTTCATCTAAATCCTTGGAGAATCGGTTCAGAATACGGCCGGTTGGTGTTGTATCAAAGAAACTCATTGGTGAGCGGAAAACGTTGATGAAGACAGTGTCATGCATGTGAGATGCAGCTTTCAGGGTTACCTAAATGTGGACAGATTATCAGATATTTGAGGAATCACACTTTGTATAATCATGCTGGTACATGTATCTCTTTATAAGTTTCTGTGCTCATGAAATATGAAGTCAATTCATAAAGTGATACAAGTTTCTTCTTTTTCTCTTCTTCTTTTGTTACTTCTTTTCATCATTTTCTCTTTCCGTTTCTTGTATATCATTCTACAGATACCTAAAATAAGATTGTATCGTACCTTCATAAAGACCAGACTCTTGAATGCTCCAAACATCATGATAACGATAAGGGACAGACCGTAGATCAGCTGGTACCTCTGGGCATCGGGGTTCAAACCAATATCACCATTGGGATCAGTCTGAAAAAGAGCAAGAGAAATGCACACAGTGAAAATATGCAATTTATTGCGAATACACATCATCATAGCAAAAAAGGACACCCCTATTACATGTACACCCTACCCCCAATTTTGTCTCTCAACTTTCCCTATTTCTTTGATTGTGTTTAATAGAGCCCTTACAACCCCTAACCTGATCACATTCCCTCCCTTTCTAAAGTATAACCCAATTCTTTCATCATGAGAGATAAAGGTGTTGGAGAGGATACATGTAAGTCTCCTGACTATGAACCACAGAGTCCAGGGTTCACATCCCAACATAGCATCCGCGTCCTTAGACAGGGCACTTATCTACATTTGCCAATCTCCACCCTGGTGTAGTAAATGGGTACCCAGAAGGAAGAAATTTCTCAAATGCTTGAGCAACTGGACAGCCCAGCTAAAGCCAGGGTAAATAACAATATTATCACGTTAAACAGGGCCTGCTGGGAGTCCAGGGGGCCATTTCATAAAGCTGTTCGTAAGTTCAGAACGGCTAGTGATCCTTTGCTGTGATAAATAATCGCCAATGAACATTTTGGCATATAACTTTTACCACAAGAAAGGATCACCAGTCGTTCTTAAAGTCGCTCTTAACTTTCGAACAGCTTTATGAAACACCCACCGGTTTCCAGTATTGAAGTGGCTATCCTGGGTAAATATGACATTCTTCTTATTATTATAGAGTACCTATCACCCCAAACCCTACTCATATGGTCATTGATAACTTACTCCATTTCCTTGATTGAGCCAGAAAGACAGGTACATGTTATTGAGTGTGATCGAGCCAAACATTAGGATGAAGCAGAAGAGGACGAGTAAGCCCATGTGATAGCCGCCCATGGACTTGATGTACGTAGCATAGGTGCCCCAGCCAACAGACGCAGTGCTCTTCTCCTCCGAGGACATCAGTTTACCTACAAAGATATAGCATTCGGTACGTAGAATAAGCCATTGGAGGTACATACATGTACAATGAATGCAATGCCGTTAATCCGAGCGGAAACCCTACCGTTCAGGGAGGGGGTATATCTATTGTTCATCCCCCCCTCCCATTTGAATAGTATGTCATCATGGATTTACTTGCTCAATATATAGAGACTAACAATTCCTTTATCAGAAGTCTGTATACCGTTATACAGTAATACAGCATAATTACCCTGGCTTTAGCAGAGCAGATGTTATGCGCACTGCATTTCAAGGAATTAATCCTGGCGGGTACCCATTTACCTCACCTAGGTTGAGTGCAGCACAATATGGATCAATTTCCTGTAGCAGTGTGGTCTATTGTCACGGACATGGAAATAAAAACCACCTCATATAAAGGCACAGATAAGATATCACCAGTGGCGGACCGTGACCCGGAGGAAACAATGATTGGAGAGGCACTGCTTTGTTTGTGAACGATGCTGTGCCCCTCCAATGCTTTGTCTCCTCTGGGTCACGGTTGGGCCACTGGATATCACCATCGGAATCTTCGACAAAACTCACCATCAGTGACGGGTACAGCGGCTTCCGGTTCCGGCGGCACATCCGAGACGAAGCTGGACGCCCTAGATCTTGAGCTGAGCTGGGATTGCGCCCTCTCTCGTCGCTCCACCATGGATTCCTCCTGCTCTGGCATGTCCTCATCGGCTTCAGGGTTGGCGACGTCCTCAAGGTCCTCTGCTTCCTGCTTGGAATGGAAGGTGTGGATCAGGTTTGCGTACACGCCGTCCACGGCCATCAGCTCGTCGTGGTGACCGCGTTCAACGATTCTTCCGTCCATCATCGTCATCACTAAGTCACAGTCCTTCAAGTACTGTCGATAAAAGAAAGAACGAAACAATAGAGATGAATAAGAAATAATAATGATAATACTTCCAGTAATTACAATATTCACATGTATAAAGCCCCAAACTAACAATTTCTCTTAAGTGATTTACAATATACAACCTAACTACTTTAACTACCTAACTTAACTTTAATACTTAACTAACTTACTTATATGATTTAATATAAATTGTGTGAGAATACACCAGAACATTTCTAAGCGCAAGTAAACCATAACTTGTTATAATGAAAAATTTTAACCCTATGTAGGCCGGGGTATTTTGGGAGTTCATATGACCAGGGGGAGGGGCCTCCCAGGCCCCCTTAAGATCTCGGCCGTCGACCGCTTGATTGCGCTGAAAATTGGCACGCGGGTTGCCTGGGACATGATCTACAAGATTGTATAGTGATTTATTTCATGCGAATTGCTATTAAGTGATTATGCTAATTTATGCGTAATTAGTATGCGAAATCATACTTTTTCCTCTAACTCCCTAAATAAAGCTCTAAATGTACTAATTTTTGGTATAGAAACTCTTTGTGGTGTTCTTAGCAAGTGTGCGTGAAAAAAATTGCAATATCAAATCTTTTTCTTATGTATTATATTATTTTTTGCAATTTCTTATGTATTTTTCTGTTTTTGACCTTTTGTTTTTCATTGTTTTTTCAATGAAATTCGTTGGGGACTCTTCTGTGATCATAAAAAGCATAAAATAAATACATTTAGACCAGTAAAAGTAAAAATAATCATGCAATTATGAATTTTGGTTGAAAACACAATTTGCATTGACTTTGTACACGAAATCATGTTTTTGAGCAATTTTTGGTCTGACATGCACTTATATAATCTTGCGTAATTTCGGAACCACGTACCCGGGTGACGCAAAATTGGTCTCAAAAGTTGCGCAAGACTTGAAAGTAAAAAGTCAGGGAGCGGCGTGGTAAAAAAATTTCGCGCTGCGAAAATATTGCGCGATTCGTTGAGGGGGGGGCCTCGGAGGCCCCCCCCGCCTGGCCTAGATAGGGTTAAATTCCCATTAACAAATTTTCCATCAGCCAATCAGATTGCAGGATTTCAATAGCTTTTTAACTGTTATTGCAAATTTCTTATTATAACAAGTATTATGACAAGGGTCCCAGGCCATCAAGATGACCCTTTCCTTCGAAGCTTAACCCTGATTACCTGAAGCTGATGGGTAACAAAGAGAACCGTCTTTCCCTTGAGAGCCGTGCTGATACAATGTGTGAAGATGTGAAGACCCACATGGGCATCCACGGCACTGAGAGGGTCGTCAAGGAGATAGATATCACGGTCGGAATACAGCGCCCTCGCCAGACTGATACGCTGCTTCTGACCTCCGCTCATGTTGATGCCACGCTCTCCAATCTGCGTCGAGAAATAAATCAGATGAAAATGAGAGCAAGGGTTGAATATTCAATACCAGTTCTCCAGTTATTTTGTAGGTCAATGACAATACATGCATATTTATTTTCAGTATTATTATTATCATTATTGTTATTACAATTCTTATCATCATTAATACTATTATCATAATTACGTATTATGCTAGACATTCTAGACATTTATTTATAAAATCAATAGATTAATACAATCATAAACCTTTATATTGCACAGTGTTTACACATACTCTATAAGATAAATGTAAAATCTTTGCATATCAACTAAAACCAAGAATAACTGACCTCTGTTTGGTCTCCCATTGGTAGAATAGCCAGATCGGGTTTTAGAGAGCAAGCATGGAGAACCATATCATACTTTTCCTCGTCGAATGGAAGTCCAAAGAGAATGTTATTCTTGACCGTTGCGTTGAAGATCCAAGCCTCTTGGGCCGCGTAGGCGAAGTTTCCGTTGACGCAGTTGTCACCCTCCATATTGTGCATCTGACCAAGGATAGCCGAGATGAGAGAGGTCTTGCCGGCCCCAACGGAACCACAGACACCTGTTAGCTTGCCCTACAATACAAACAGATAGGTGAAAAACATTGATGAGGTCCTCAGCAACAAGATTATGTTACAGGACAATATAATAATACAATGTATTTAGAGAATTATGCGTTGAAACTAAAAAAAAATATTCACATGAAGGGCATACATGTACATAGTAGAAATGAATATAACTTCTGAGATATAAATATATTGTCTGAGAAATTATCAGAGGAGCGATTGTCGCAGGGGCAAATGTCGCATTATCAATATGTTCTCACCTTTTCTAGTGCAAAGTTGATGCCAAAGAGAACCTTTGAGACTTTGTCGTCCGGAACGTGAGGTCTTGGGTGGATCTTACTCTTCTGAATGAGTTTGTCGACGGCGATCGTATCAAGCCCTGCCTCGGCCAGGGTGACCGGTTTCATTGCCATGCTGAATCGCCTGGCTGGTTGTGCGTCATCGCTCTTCTTGCCGATGGCTCCGTTTGGTTTCTCTGGCTCGATAATGGTGATAGCCGACTTCTTGGAGGGAGCTTCTTCTGTGTCTTCATCCAAATCAACCTAGTTGTGATAATCCAAGCAAAAATTGAATACAATAAAGAATAAACTTGGCAGTTTGGTGATATACATATGTAAATAAACATAATCGCAAGGTTGTGAGTTTGAATCCCCACTCTGCCATTCTCTCCACTTTGAAAAAAAGGCCCATCTTTCGTCTACAAGGTCAGCCACTATGACTGAATAACCTAGACGTAAAATGTTTCCTAGGTAATTGCTAATATATCAGCTTGGCGTTTACCAGAAAAATGCTGTCCTGCCGAGTTCCCACAGGAGTTACATGTACCATAAACAGAAACAGAAACAGCTGCTAACAAAGTGCAATGACCCCATTGCATCCAGACAAAACTTAATGTTACTGGGCCCAAAACTGACCTGCAGATTGACCTCTCGGGTGTGGACGTACGCAACCTTTCTATCGTTGTTGTTGGCGCTGCCATTCTCGATGGCCCGACTTTTCAATTTGATCTCCTCCTCGTCCTCCTCCTCCTGTTCTCCGCTTTCCAGCCTATCCCACGCAAACACTCCGTTTCGGATGATGACGGCGTACTTGTCGTTCCGTGGGAGGACGTCCAGTGGGTTCTGCTCGTCCATCACAAATACACTCTAGAAGAAAATAATGATTATTATTAATCCAAAATAATGATTATACTTACAACAATGATGATAATAATTACCTTCATTTATCCAGGGTAGCTACTTCAGCTCTTATGAACTGTTCTCCCAGCAGGGGCCCTGCATAACAATGTTATTATTACCCTTCTCAATTCTAATAGTGTAATAGCCAGGGTGTAGCGGTTCTGACTCTCGCCTTGTAATCAGAGGGTCTAGCGCCCTTTGGCAAGGCGTCAATCCACGCTTTGCCATTCTCACCCAGGTGCTAATTGGGTACCGGTAGGAAACAACTGTCATTGTGGTTGGTTTAGCAAGTTTGCGCCTAACAGGCTGCTTGAAATGCTATGAATCCATTGACCAGGTAATAATAATTGTGAAGCGCTCTGCACAGTCGTAGATTGATATTATATATATATATATACATAAATGCCAATTATTATTTATACATCAAATGTCCATTAAACAAGAAGACATAAGCTCCCATTTTGGATGTCTTTAGTACATGTATGACTCAGCCGGGGATAGAACCCATGATGTCCTATTCATGAGGTGATACAAACTCTTTATCCATTATGCAGACCTGCCAACATTTGAAAATGGAAAAAAGGAGTCCACGAATCGCGCGGAAAGCCGAACTCCCAACGGCGGGGGTCAAGGGGCCCGCCTTAGGGCCCCTTGTGGGGTCCAGGGGCAAGGCCCCGGCGGGGGTGCAAGGGGACGGAGCCCCCTCGAAGCTGGAGGACATTTAGGAAATTTCACCTTAAAAACAAGCCTTCTGGAGCCCTTCTTGAGCTTATTATGCCTTGTCCTTTCTCTGGAGCCTTTCATAAATTGTGGCTTTTTTGGCACCATGTATTACCTCTCTTGAGCAAGTATGGCATAGTTTCTTTCTACTCTCCATAGCCAATTTATGTACCATCAGAGAACTTAATGTTCTTGTGCTCAGGCTTGCTCTCTGCTTAGTTTTGTTCTTTACCACGATGGAAAATACTCTTTCACAGTCACTGTTGCTATGAAAAATTAGCAGAACTGCTTTCATTGTTTTGCATAGGATTAGGAGGGTGTCTCTGTCACTGTGTGCCTTTAACAGACTAAAAAAAAATACAGCAGGGGTCTAAAAGTTTGCAAGAATCGGCACTGAAACGGTAGACTTTTAAAATCCAAAGCATTTAGCTCACTAAGCACAAAGCACATATAAAAATATCAGGAAAAGATATTAGTTTAAAATGTTACCGTTTCTAAACCCTCAGCTGGCAAAACAATCCATTTCCCACACGGTATTCCAGAACGGCAGTAGTATAGTAGCGGAGGCACGCAAGCGCTGCGCTGCATCGTATGCATAGAGTTACATTCGCTATGAATCCTCGCGATCGCGGGCGAACTGTCCAATGTCAATACACACGATCACTGTCGGATAAATAGCGCGCTGGCCGTGGCTTGTTGCGCTTCGTATATGCACACACGGGGCACAGGCCCATCACGCGTTCTTATCCATTGAACTCTGAACTCCACGTACCCGCGCGTAGTGCATGCGTTTAATTAACGTTACGCACGGTATGTATAGGTACGATCCATAGAGTTAGGTTTATATAACTCTATGGTACGATCCGACACACGTGCGTACGTACGTAAATGTAACATTGAGAGGACTCAGAGAGAGAGAGAGAAAGAGAGCCGTAGGCAGACGGAAAGTGCGTCATTTCCCAAAGAAAAAAGAAAATCATCTGAAATACAAAGAAAACGGAGTTCTCCGCTTTTGGGCCGCTATAAATTCTGAAAAACGGAGAAACTCCGGAAAACCCGGAGAAGTTGGCAGGCCTGAGGTGGGCGCTCTACCACTGAGCCACCATGTCCATTATGTAAGTGGATGCAACTAAAATTTAAGTGTGACTCTAAGTTAAGCTCTGCGACCCCCCTCCCCCCCTCCCACCAGATAACTCTATTTTTTTGATAAAAAAAGTGTTCATACCTTTAACCTGCCCAGGGCGATGTTTGCCTCAGCCAGAGATCGGATGGCCCACGGGGTCGGTCCAATCACAGCTCTGAGAGTATTCAAAATGGCAACTAAGGTGAAAGCCTACAACAGAAAGAAAACAGGAGGTCAAATACTCACACAGAGATTCAATAAGATTTACAAGTTGTCCTGTCAAATGAGAGTTCGGTCTCTTCATTTCATATTAGTCAAAATCTTTGGGTTACACAAGACCTTTCCAAGACAAACATCAATGCACAAGTTCCCAGGATAAACCACATGCCAATTCCATAAATTATGTACATCCGACCACCTATATGTTATATCTTCATGAAATTTTCTGTCTCTGATTTCTTGTTCTTTTGACAGTCTGTAATGTTCTCAAAGGACCATGATTTGGTCAGTTTATGAAGTGAAGTAAGACTTTAGACAATGGAGGTCAGATGTACAAAAAGGTTGATCATTTGCCTCACAGCAAATACTTTTGAGGATGTTGGTGTTAGTGTGTATCTTCTTCTTTTTAAAAATCCATAGATATGAATAATTCTGGCAGATGTTTGTGTGTGTGTGTGCTAATAAGAGGATGTCCAAGTGTACAGTTTCATACTGTACATGCACTGTATAGTTAAAGTATGGGGTTTCGTTCAATTATGGCTAATACATCTGAGTGCTCACAGTGTTTAGTATGTATCTGCTAATCCTACTCTGCATGGAAAATTATGCTTTCCTAAAAATATACTCATATATACAACTGCTCTGTCACATTTCGTACATGTACCTCAGCGAAGAACACAGAATCTGCATTTTAGAAAACAGAAATATGGGCCCCGTCTTACAAAGAGTTACCATTGATCCAATCTACCGCAAGTATAAGGTAATCCATCAATGCCATCATATTTTCTTCAGGAAATTTGCACCATGTCCTTTGAAAACAAAAAGAATCACACCGAATCTTCCAGAGAATGATGAATGTATGAAAATACATCATATCTAGAAAACATGTACAAATTTGCATTTTAGATGTTGATGTTGCTGGCTTTCCATATTTGATTGGATCGATTATAACTCTTTGGAAAACGGGACCATGGATTAATAATAGCTGAAGTTGAAGGAAGCGTAAAGGCACCTTTGTTGACGTAAGAGGCTCCTCGTAGGCAGTAGAGAGGAAGATGACAATGGTGAGAACGGTGGCGATGTTTGGGGTGATGGGAGACACAGACAAACTGAAGCTCTGCATGTATCCTGCTTTCTCGAGAAGGGAGCGCTCCAAGTTCCTGATAGCTGAAAAGGAAAGAAAATTAGACATGATGAAATTAAGTCCACTGTGCTTTGCTGCCCTCCCTCGGACAGAGTTATACAAATCAAATTAAAAAAAAAACATAATTAACCATGTGTGCAGATTTTACTGCCTATTTCCCGCCAACTCTGATGATCATGATAACCAGCATATGTGTAGCGCCATTTATCTGTAAAGATACCATTCAAAGGCTCAGGCTCCCATAGTATGTCACAAACTATTAAGCTCTGCATGTATAAAGTCAAGTATTAGACTTCAATTTGTTGAGTTAACCCTAGCAAGATTGGGGGGTGGGGGATGATTCAGTCCCCTTATGATCTCTGCCGTCAACCACACGATTGCGATGAAAATCGGCATGCGCATTTACCATGGCATAAGCCACAATACTTCTACCAGGCATCACAACAATTGACCAGTAGGGTTATTTAGACTGGTGTCCTTCCGACTTTAACGGTTTGGTGTTAGCGGTGGGATAACCAAACTCAGCAATGAATGACCAGTGACTTGACACTTTCATATATGTTGCAAAAAGAAAAGTTGGAAAAGGAGAAATCATCCCTTATTGTAGACACAATACACCAATCATGAATCCCAAATCTAACTCTTCAATGTTTTGGGGGAAAAAAGATGGGTGGCGATAATATTTCTAAGTGGTTTTCAAGGAGTAGAGGAATCCCCTGGACATTTGCCCAACCTGTTGATGATGCAAGTTACCTGATATGGCTTTGGAGAAGGGCACCTCCCAGGCGTACATCTTGATGAGCTTGACATAGGTGAGCACTTCGTTCATCTTCTGGACGCGCTCGTCGGTCACCGAGATACAGCGGTCTCGGAGGATGGATGTGATCTTACCAAAGATCATCTGCAAAATACAAGGGCATTGATTAACATTGATTTGAGTTTCTGAGTTTCAGGGTTCCATTTGTCACTGGTGCCTGTGATAGGTTGTAAAAATATATCCCTGAAAAACTGCACCTGAAAATCATCATTGGGCTTCAAAAGAGTGAAATATTAAAGTGGCTAGAAACCACATCCTTAGTTTTTACATTTAGGCCTGTATTCTGAACTGTGGTTTAAATCAAACCCTGGTTTAAAGTTGTAGATTAATTATTGAGAGCCAAATGGGGCAAAAATCTCTAATGTACATGTTTAATTTATTAACACTTTACATGTATGAGCCTCAAATCTTTTATAGCTGTCTCAGAATGATAACTGAAATATTTTCTTTATAATGAGAGCAAAGGGAAACAAAATAAGAAATATAAGAAATATACGATATATGGATAATTTTTGAGTGTCTCGCTCCACAAAGTAAGCACAGAGTGAGACCATGGTCTAAATTAAACCTGACTTCAGAATCCATGCCTTAGACTTCAAAGCAGATAAATTAAATGATATCTTGACAGTGCCTGCAGCATTCAGATTTTTTTTTCATCACGATTTAATCGTCATAAATATCAACAGGATTGAAACCAAGTACAGCACACACCAAGGTACTGGACCTTTTTAAAATAAGACCTTTCTAATGTTAAAACCGAGGTGACATTTCACAACTATGCTGGCTACTTCAAGAGAAACTTAACATGCAGTTTCCCTTTTTTTCATGAATGTTAGCAATTGCACATGAAATATGACTTAATAATCTTATAACCATATCTATATATTTTTTCATTATGAGAATCACCACTTCACCCATATTTTCATTCACTGCATTTTACTGCCCAAATCAAAACACGTCCATGTAAATTTACCTGAAGAGGCCAGAAGAAGACGAACGTCAAGAGGACACCGCAGATAGCGGCCCATCCAATAATGAGACTTGCGGCGACCAGGACAGCGATGATCAGGACGATTGATACAAACAGGAAGTTGCCATAGACGCAGACGTCAAACAGACGCTGACTGTCGTTGGCACAGATGTTCACAATCTACGAAGAGAACGAGAGATGATGCGATTGATCAGTCTCAACTAAGGCAATGCATCAATGTCATAATTTTTTCATACAGGAAATGTAAACATTGCCACTTAGGAAAAATAAAGTAGTACACATCTTCTTCCAAAATTGAATCACACAGATTAAATAATAGATTTGTTGCTCTTCCTAAGTTAGAAAGTCCATCAATATGACTTGGAACAGCCGTATAAAGCACCCTATAAATGTTCTTATTATAATCATTGTTATTTGAAGTATAAAGATAGAGCTTATCCATCAGCAATTTCGTAATCCCAAACTTTGTGACTTTGTAGAGTTATTTAATGAACTCAAAAGGTTCCACAAGACCCTCTTGTTGTATAAGTGTAACATTCACAATAACAGATTAAGATTGTAGACTAAGGGGGTGTTGCGAGAAAATGTTTTCAATCAATTGCAAATATTCTGTTGCAATTTTACAACTGATAGATCGATCCTAGAGAGATCAACTGTAGCAAAATCAGACTACACTCCTTGTTTCATAAAGCAGAGCAGCAATCAATCGCAAATTCCCAATTAATTTCAAGACTTATGATTGATTTAGGGAGCAAAAATAGACTTGCAATTGATCACAAATTTCTTGCAATGCCCCGTAAGTTAACGTAAAGCCATCGACCTACCTCTCCCACGCTCCTATCCTGGAGGTTCCTCAGTCTGGCGATCTTCTTGAAGACAAAGGAGAGGATACCGCTCCTAAGCCTGGTGGCCGTTCTCATGGAGGTCATCCAGAACGTCACATCGCTGATGATACGGATGATGTTAACGCCTAGGATACAACAGACCAGGATATAGCCACGGGACATCGGCGCCTCTACGTCATCGGTGAACACCAGCAGCTCTTGCACAAGGTAAGCCTGAGGAAAAGAGAGCAACAAAGAAACGTTTTAGATAAACATTTTATAAAAAGTAAGAATGACTGAGAAAAAGAAAACAAGAAACAAATACCGATGTGTTGGCTCAGTGGGTAGAGCGTCGCCTCAAAACCGGAAGTCGGGAGTTCAAATCCCGGACGTGTCAGACAAGAAGAGATGGGAGTTGCTGCTACCCTGTTTGGCGCTCAACGATTCAAGGGATAGAGCAATGCCGATCTTGCACTGCACAGTTGAGGCCGGTCCCACAGTCAATTGGGAAAAATGAATTTCCAGAGTATTTCTGCGTCAAATTTCTTTTTTTTGAACAATAAATTATGGATTTTAATTTTTTTTTAAATTGTGATAAATATCCTTTAAAGTGGCTTTAAAGTAAGTATGAGAAAACGAGAGGAAGAAAAATTTACTTTGAGATACACAATTTATAAAGAACAGAGATGTCTTCAACTTACGGAAATGACAATGAGGCAACCAGCATATCCAAGGAGAGCGGAGATGATGATGACGAGTCGAGTCCGAACAAACTTCATGGCAATCTTACCCATACTGACCTTCTCCTGGCCCACCTTAGCAACTTCTTCATCCCACATCTTTTCAAATCTGGAATGGTGAGGAGATGGAGGTTGGATTATTAAATAATGCTTAATTTGGAGCAGGAAGTTGGGGGTACATTATGGCTCATGTTACACACATCATCACTATTATGATACCATCATCTCTGTAATCAACAAAAACTTCATCATCATTATTGTCATCATCATCATCATTACCTTAACCCCCACAGGTATCATCATTATAATCATCATCATAATCACACTCATCATTAGGTGGTTTCAAACCGCCTCTATCACAAGAATCCCCGCTAAATTACGAGAACTTTTTAAGGCTAAAAAATACCTGTTAATTATTCCTGCATTTACACCGCCCCGAAACACATCCTTTCGGGATAAGTTCCCGAAGTTACAAGCATGCGCAGTATGGTCTGATAAGCAGGCAAGGCGCGAGATTCAAAATCACTAGCCCAGCAGCCACCCACACTGCCCCGCCCAACGACACGCTGGGCTAAAAGTTCCCGTAATTTGCTTTCACATTGCCAAAATACCCGCGACCATGGAAAAATCCCAGCGAAAGTTCTCGAAATTTCGCCAAGTACCTACTATTTAGCGGGTATTTTCTTTCGGGGAAATTACGCGTAGTTTGCTTTCACATTACCAAAATACCTGGTATTTTCTGATCGGGGTAAATTTCCCGATCAGAGAATACCTGGAACTGACGAACTTCGAGGCGGTCTGAAACCACCTATTGTCAACATCATCAACAAAACTTTCACCATCAACGTTAACATCATCACCATCCCAATCACAACCACTGTCATCATTATCATTATCATCACCTGAGGAGCGTTTCATGAAAGGAGTTGTTGGACGTTTTATTTGACAAGTCTGATTATATCCGACAGTTACCATAGTAACACTGCTTTCTGGCCAATCAACATCGAGGAAAGTTGTCAGATCTGACATCTTGTCGGACAAAAGGATTGATGAAATGCTCCCCCGCATATCAAATTGTAATCATCATCATTACCATCTTCATTATCAACATCAGCACCATCATCATCATCAGAACCACCATCGTCATCATAACCACCACCACTATCACCAACACCATCATCATCATTCCTCACCATCACCACCACCATAGACATCCCCACCATAATCCTCCTCATCATCCTCGAATCACCATTAACATCGCCACCATCATCATCCTCATCCTCCTCATCATCATTACCACTGCCATCATCATCATCATCATCATCATTGTCATCATCATCATCATCATCATATCATCATCATCTGATTATCACCATTAATATCATAATTACATGTATCATCATCATCATCCCTATCATCATCATTATCCATATTTATCGTCACCATCATCACTCTCAGATCACATTTACATGTACCTTTTAATATCATCAACACATCCCGATACTACCAGCTTTGTTTCATGCCCAAACAACAATCCATACTCTTGTCATACTTATGATCAAGATCACCAACATTACTATTATCATCACCACGATCAACATGATCAAATAATCTCAAAATTTCTTCCAATTTCATCGATCCTAACCTCAATCCGTTCAGGTATCCAGTATCAAGTTCCGATTGGTCGTAGAGGTCATCAAATTCAAGGTTGTTCTTGACTGCTTTCACAAAGAGTTTCGTCAACCAGTTGACGGTGAGGAAGGAGAACAGTCCATAATGGTCAAGGGGGGAGTAGTTCTCTTCTCTGGAGGGGCAAAAGAAAGGGGAAAAGGATCAATGAATTATTTGTTTACATGTACATGTATGTAAGTACTGGATTAAAAAAAATCAATTCCTATCTAATTTCAATAACACTCGATTAAAAACCACTACCTCAACAACTACAACATACATGTACATTTGATCTTTTTTTATATAGTTTCATGCATATGAAAATTTGTAGCATATAACCATCAGGAACAATTAATAATAACATTAATAATAATAAATAAGGCGCCATATCAATTTTGTTAGAGATGCTCAAAGTGCACAAAGGGGAGCAAACAGCAAAAAGGTCAGGAAAATACCTCACTTTCAATTTCCTCACCAAGCTTATCATGAACCATTATGACATCATAATTACTAATGCATGAATATGATTATTCATCTACACTGTACTTGTTCATATTGAGATTCCACCCTATTAAATCATACTACCACGCATTCCTCACTTCAAACTGTTTCACAAAAAATTAACCCCAGACGCCACACAAACAAATTACATCATAAAACACTCGACGGTAAGTCAGCAGAACTACGGAAAAAGGCAGGGCCGCTAATTAATGAACTTTGGTCAAATACTTCACGATAAGACAAACAATTCTTGTTGTTTCTTTACCTGTTGACTATTCTAGCTACTTACAGCATAAAGCCATGTTTGCTTTATTGATAAAGAGGAGAGCTGATTAAAACCTATTAAGGATACCTCGTAACTTTTCGTTCACCCAAAAGTTTCTGAGCCTTTGTATTAACCCTCATGACCTATTTTAAAGTCAGTTGGTAACAATACCAAGAGCATTTATTTGTTTAGAGTATACACAATGTGTCTGTAAAATGCATTGTGAGTTTATCTCTTTATTAGATAATAAAAACAGAAATCAAATTTAACAAGTCAAGGATTATGTTGGAATAAACATTGCATTTTAATTGATTAAAAGATTTGTGTAGATTTTAATAAGAGTTTGATCAAGAATTCAAGTCCATCACAGAAAACAGAAAAAAAATCAACTTACATGTATACACACTGATGTGACAGAGACACCACAACAAAACTTTTCTCTATGAACATGAGATACAGTCAGTATTGATCGACTCAAAAGAGTATGTCTCATGCCTAATGCTGAGATTTAATTTTCTTACAATCTTACCGGTTCTGTACATGTACAGTATTATCGTGAATCCGTATATATATATATATATATAAACCTTTTGTGAAAAAGAAAATACATTTCACCCATTGGCTGCCATTTTATTTACTTTATGAATCATTATAGCTCTAACATCATACGGGCTCAGTGAAAGATACAAGAACAATTTACAGGAAAAGATAAACAAATTTTCAGAATTCAGATCTCAATGTAACTATGAAGATACAAAAATATTTCTCTTAAGACTATTTCCAGAATCTGTTTGATTCTCTTTCTTTTTACATAATTGATACTTTAATAAATTGTAGTCATCCATTATGCTCATAATAAGATTATATGATTAATATATGTTTCTGTTTGTCATATTTTCAAGCATTTTTGCTTACAATGACAATCCATCTTCTGCAGCTGATTTTATGTTCAATGATATACATGTTTATGTCTGATTTTTATTAAAACGCATTTGTTATATTTATGCTACATGTATATTGTCATGTAGAAGAAATAATAGATAAATCAAAATCAAATCAAGAATACGGCCCCAGCTGTAGCAAACAAAATTTCATATACACACGTAGGCCTATCTGTAACCAATGTCATAATACCCAATATGTACATGTATACATGTTTATGGTCACTATGATAATAATAATAATAATAGTAATACCAACATGCTTATATAGCGCATATCACTGCCAAATACGTCCATGTGCGCTTGAATATTATTACCCTGGCTTTAGCCCCGCAGCCTTTTACAGCGCGGTGGCATTTCAAGGAATAAATTCCAGCCAGGTACCCATTTACCTCACCTGGGTCGAGTGCAGCACAATGTGGATAAAATTCTTGGCGAAGGAAATTACGCCATGGCCGGGATTCCAACCCACGACCCTCTGTTTCAAAGTCCAAAGACTAATCCACTGGGCCACAACGCTCCATAGACTATGAAGCACTATAGACATGATAGACAGGTTTCAGCGAGGCGTGTATAACTTACTTGGGTTTTTTCCTGATGGGTATAAAGACCTTCAGCGGATCCTTGTATTTGGCGATGCCTTTCTTCTTCTTCTTCAAGTCACGGTATGTCACCTCGGGGACGAGCTCCACCCCTTCCTCCGTCTCGATCTCCGCGAGGGCGGCATTGTCAATCAGGTCGGCCGGTAACGACGAGATGAACCCACCTACCCCTGATGACTTGCCGTTCTTGGTTGCGCCTACCGTTGTGGTGGGCATCCTTGGCAATAGGTCAGTAACTGCCCTGTACACCAAAGGAAATAAGAAATACATTTATAATAATAACAATATGCAACATTATATTAGTCTGCAGGCACAGACCCTGATTGGAACTTTGATCAACAAGTGTGTCTCTACACAAAGACTAGCACATACAAAACTTGCTGTTTCAATTCAGGGCTTTCAGTACACAAGGCATTATGAGTAGGCTACACATTCAGACCCTTAACTCGCGTGAAGGGTTTGCCCAGCAGACTACATTCATATAGTGCTTACTTAATACACCTGGTGGGTGTTTCATAAAGCTGTTCGTAAGATAAGAGTGACTTTAAGAACGACTGGTGATCCTTTCTTTTGGTAAATGCAATACACCGTTGGCGATGGTTTAGCGCGTAAGAAAGGTTCACCAGTCGTTCTTAAAGTCGCTCTTAACTTATGAACAGCTTTATGAAACGGCCCCATGAATGGAGAGTGGCAAATGTTGATAAATGCCTTGCCAAAGGATGTAAGAAGAAGAAGAAATAAGGAAGAGGAGGAGGAGGAAGATATGAAGAAGAAGAAGAAAATAATTTACCCAGTGCAGCCACTTCAGTTCTTGTTGACAGTATCCCAGCAAGCATTGAAAATGTTAAGTTATTATTATCCATCTATGTTTTGACTTCTTTTACATATTTCAAATAATACAGAAACAAGGTGATCTACATGTATGAAAAAGTAAATGCAGTGTTTCATAAAACAATTTTTAAAGATCTTTCCTCGAATTTACAATAATTAATTCTGGGAAATGATGTAACAGTATTTGGAAATACAAATATCACCAAGAACTAGATACAGTACGTTGTATCATGGCACTGTCACATTTCGCCAACGATGGGCAAACTGCAGCGAGTCAAAAACAGTTGTTTTATCATTTTTGTACAAGCTTTCGACTTACCATGCGGACACCGTAGGGTAAATGTGAGTGCAGCATAGACCCACAATGCTCTAGGATCATGATTTATTTAAAGGACAAGTCCACCCCAACAAAAACTTAATTTGAATAAAAAGATAAAAATTCAACAAGCATAACACTGAAAATTTCATCAAAATCGGATGTAAAATAAGAAAGTTATGACATTTCAAAATTTCGCTTCATTTCACAAAAACAGTTATATGAACGAGCCAGCTACATCCAAATGAGAGAGTCGACGATGTCATTCACTCACTATTTCTTTTGTTTTTTATTGTTTGAAATATGAAATATTTTGATTTTCTCATCATTGTCATGTGAAGTGAAGTTTCATTCCTCCCTGAACACGTGGAATTCCATTATTTTAACATTTTGTGCTTCAGGCAAGGAGGTCCTAATCGTCAAATTCGTAAAAATTGAAATATTGTATTAGTCAAACAATAAAAAAAAAATAGTGCGAGAGTGACATCATCAACTCTCTCAATTGGATGAAACTGGCTTGTTCAGAACTATTTTGTTAAAAATAAGCGAAAATTTGAAATGTCATAACTTTCTTATTTTACATCCGATTTTGATGAAAACTTCAGCATTGTGTTTGTCTGATTTTCTCTATTGATTCAAATCAACATTTTTCTGAGGTGGACTTGACCTTCAAACATCATCCTTGTATGACATATATTTCTTGAACAAGCTGTTTTATGATCTTTTTATAACTTTATGCGATATAAAAGAGTGAGAATGATATGGTCAATGTAAAACAATTCAAGTTACCTTTCCAGCAGTTAACAGCAAGATCCAGTCCAAAATACAAGTGTAAGAAATGTCTATGTTTGGAGAACAAACACTGTAAAGTTCCTGCAAAAATAAAAACAAGATAACAAAAAGAAACACATGATCAGTACTAGTAAGTTGTAATTATCATTTTTTTTTAATTTAGTGATTAATCTTGTGTGGTGAACATCACATGACAGCATTGAATTTACCATAACTGTGAGTTGCAGAAAAGATGGGCACTTACATTGTGGGAGAGATGATATAAGGAGAGGAGATATAAGAACGAGAGAAAAGTGATAAACAAATAGATGGTGTGAGAGAGGGAATGGGGCATGGTGAATTAATATATTGCAGAGGAAGAAAAAGAAAGAGAGTACGTATGTCGGTGAGTGGGGTGCATGTATGGGTAAGAGGGTTTGTGTGTGTGCGAGGGTGTGTGTGTGTGTGTGTGAGAGAGAGAGAGAAGAAGAGATAAATGGAGATTAAGAGAGAGATAGAGGAAAAGGGTGGCAGAAAACTTGGTAGATATATGTTGATATAGATCATTTATATCAAATAAAAGTCAGAATTGCTCATTCAATCTAAACAAAGGAATAGATGAATGGTACTGTAGATCATAGTCGAGACCATGTTCCAGTAACACAAAGATTAGCGATTAATCGTACGCTTGATTTTTACGATTGACTGTACACTGTAGGCAATGCAATCAATCGTAGAAAAATGTTCTACAATCATTGCTAAGCTTTGTGTTACAGGCCCCATATGTTATTAAGAGTGAAACACTGCATGTTGCTAATAAACAGTTTTACAAGACAACCAAGTACCACAAACCATTCATCATTGTCAGCGTCAAATGGAGCATCCAGTTTATGGCAAGTACTTCACACTCTCATTCCTCCTTTTATCCATTTTACCCTCTCTCTCTACTCTCACTTTCTTCCCATCCCTCATTCCATCTCTCTCTCTCTGCTGATCTTTCTTTCTTTCTCTCTCTCTTTCTTTCTTTCTTTCTTCCTTCCTTCCTTCCTTTCTTTCTTTCTTTCTTTCTTTTGTTCTTTCTTTCTTTCTATCTACCCCTCCATCCTTTCTTCAATTGCCCCTCCTCCCTTCCTCTCTCTCTCCGCTCTTCCTCCCCTCTCTCACCAGTCCACACCCTCTTCTCAAAAACCAAATCTTTCTCTTCTCTCTTTCTAACATCTCTCTTCGGTCTCATTCCCTTTTCATCTGCTACTCCTCCCCAAGTGCCCTCTCCATTCTCTCCCCCTCTCTATCTCTTTCTTCTCCCAATCCTCCTCCCCCTCCCTTTCTTTTCTTCCATTCTCTCTCTTCATCTCTCTCTTTTTAACCTCTTCCTCTTGTCCCATTCCCTTTCCATCTGCTACTCCTCCCCCAGTCCTCTCTCCGCTCTCTTTCTTCTCCCGATCCCCCTCCCTCCCCTCCATCTTCTCCCTTTCTTTTCCCTTTCTTTTCTTCCAGTTATCTCTCTTCATCTCTCTCTTTCTAACCTCTCCCTCTTGTCCCATTCCGTACCCATATGCCACTCCTCCCTCATCCCTTCTCCCTCCCTTCCCCATCTCCACAGTCTCACCCCCTCCCCCCTCCACATCAGTCTACATCCTCTCCCACCCTCTTACCCCCTCTCCCTGTCTCTCTCTCCTTCTCTCCCTGTCTTTGTCTCTCTCTTCCTCTCATTCTATCTTCTTCGTCCATAAAAAGATCATCTTCGCTACTTCACCTGATGAACTTCTTGAGCTTATCCTAGTGGACACAGGATATCATATTGATACCGAAACATAAATATCACTGGAAGGAAATAAATATTTTCTTTCAAAAGTGATTATTTCCTAAAATACACCAAATCAAATTGTAATGATTAATGTTTAAAAAGCCTTCATGCCGGCCAATTGATATCGGATCATCAAGCAGAAATGAGCACTGCATGCTTCATAGAAAGGTATTCATAATGGTGACACGACATTTGCTCCTGTGACTATTGCTCCTGTGACTATTACTCCGGGCTTACAAGATGTAGGGTTAGCGTTAGGATTACAATAGGGTTTTATGTTAGGTTCAGGGTTGGGTATAGTATTTAACCCAGGGTTGAAGTTGGTCATTCGATTAGAGTGTACAATTTACAGCAGAGAAATTGTCGCCAGAGCAAATATCATGGAACCATCACTAACAACCATCCTGTTAACTGTCTCCCATTATTAACTCACATCAGTATCATGAAATATTTTTCACTCGCTCACTGCAAAAGTCTCTCAACAACTCAACGAATGAGTCCCAATTGAGTTGTTGAGAGATTTTTGCAGTGAGCGAGTGAAAAATATTTCATGATACTGATGTGAGGTAGTAATAGGAGACAGTTTTACAGGATGGATCTTATTAAAGTTCCCTGATATTTGCTCTGGCGACAATTGCTCCGCTCTAAATTCCAAACTCTAATCGAATGACCAACTACCACCCTGCCACAAGTACAGAAAAGATACAATTGATGCTTCAAATTGAGCTCCCTTAACGAGACCGATTGCTTAAATCCTATACACAAATAAAGATCCTGTGTTTAATGAGTTAAATGCTAATCACGATATAACTAAGCGCTCGGTCTGACCAGGGTCGGTTAACATCAATCAAGTTTTGGTATGAACCCTATACAGAGTGCCCTTTGGACCTCAAGGCAACGTGTGAACGGATCAATCAGATACAGTTAATAGAAACACTAAATGCTATCTTCTTCTTCGAACCAATTGAGCTTAGTCTTGTAACCATTCATTATTAATCATGAACTGTTTTAATCAGCTCCAAAGAGGACAAATGGGGTTTAGATAATGTGATATAAATAATAAAAAAAATGAGGAATCAATAAATCAATAGAGACACCAGAATATGACAGAAAAATATTTTTCAAAATGAAAAAAAGTCTTTGCACAATTAGAAAAAAATTACAATGGACCTTGTAGCAAATTAGCCATTGAATACTGAAAAAGTTATCCAATAGAAGTTAACTACTACAATAACTTCTTCTACATGTACTTCTAACATGGCATGTAATAGTATTATTACTACTGAAGGTAGTACTACTATTTGAACATTTGAAATTTTAACAATGAATGTTAATTCACAATATATCAACTTGAAAAAAAAATGTGATCAGTATTGAGGATATTCCATTTAGGATATTCCCCATCAGGAAAAAAAATTACACAGGACACCCCCACCCCAATAAAAAAGCACAGAAAAGTACCCCTGAAATTTGTAAAAGCCGCGAAAAATTACCAATCGCTGCAATATTAGTAAAGCTTAACCGATGTTGTACATCTAGGCAGTATAGGTTGCGAAAAGTACTCCCCAAATATGAATATAGAATTAATAAACATTCAAGAAGACCTGCCTAGAACTTTTTCACCAGAATAATGCAAATCTTTAAAATTCAATGACTTCATTAATTTGTTGTCCGATATTGATGAAAATTTTCAGCATTTTGCTCTGTGAATTTCACTCTATTTATTCAGATATAAACATCTTCAGCCCGGAGCATCCCAGTAATTATTTACTTGATTTCTGACATCATATGAGAGCAGCTTTCCTCCATAACGTATGGTAAAAAGATCAATAAAATGTCATTTTCTCATAAAATTGAAAATGGCTGCTACTGTACCTTCAGTATATTAATAGAGAAATCATTTCATACCCGTTTCTAAAAAGAAACAAAAATTGGTAATCAGGAACCAATAAAAAATTGAAATTTATGCATTTTATTTTACATAACATTAACATATGGGACAACTGCTGTTTATGACATCACCCCCAAATCCAAAACTTTATATTTGAATAACTGTCCATATCTTTAGTGGATTTTCCTCAAACCTTCAGTAATATTTTTAAATAATTTTTTCTGCTATTTTTAAAACAAACTTTTCTTCAGGGTGAACTTCCCTCTTTAATATCGCCCCCAAGTTCATGGTGAACCATGGATATCTTTATTAATATCTCTGTTGTTGGACTGTATAGCCCTCACCGTTGTCCATAAATGCTTCAATCCTAGGCCTTCATAGATTGATTGATAGACACTCTAAAACCAAACAATTAATCTTTACTTTTAATGAGCAAGTAACCCTTCCTCTTATTACTTGAGTATATCACCAATAATTCACATGTTCATTCTTTCTACTGTTTGAAAGCTTTGAAAGATAATAGTTTGCTTTAAATCTTAAAATTCATAGTGATTTGGACATGTTTGTTGCTCGTAAGTATTCATTTCTCTGAAGCAAATAAGTTTGCCAATCTCAATTGAATATTCAGTCTGGAAAAGAAAAAGAATCTTATTGTACATTCTGATAAAGAAATGGTTAAAATAACCACATAATTTGTTTTTGTTATTGTTATTACTATCATCATAATGAGTATCATTATTAATATCATCATCTTCTTCATCATCATTATCACCATCATCATCTCCATCATCATCATTATCATAATCACCATCATTATCATCACCATAATCATCATCACCACCATCTTCATCATTATTATTATTATTATTGATATTAATACTACTGCTACTACTATTTATATCTTTTCACAATTTATATCAAATTATGGTTATTGTTTAAAAGCCATTTGTACATGTAGGAAAAAATTCTATGCAATGCCTCCATTTTTCACGAACCATTGAAATCATCTTTACATTCCTATTGTAACCCCCCCCCCCCCCGCCATCATGTACATATATGCATATTAAAAAAAGAAACCCAACCTGCATTATGAAAATTAATAGTGTAACTTCCTAGAATTGTATGAATATAAAGGCAGAATGAATCCTAACATCCTGATTCAGCTTGGGGTTACTGGAGAATGATGGTTGTAAAAAAATCAATTTCCTCAGAAGGATTTCCTTTATGATTAACCCAAGGGACTCTCATAACACTGTACAGAGTGACCCTAACAAGAGTGTTAAATGATCTCTCTGTCTGTCTTTGCTCTCTCTCTTGCTATCTTACTCTCTCGCTCTCTCTCACTCGCTCTCTCTCTCTACGCATAGTTTGATCTGTTTTCATTTTTCAATTGTTCACAGGTGTCAGTAGATTTTTTTTTTCAAATTGGATGTGCTGTTAAACTTTGTATCCCAAAATTAAAATATATATGTAGGCCTATATATTGGGCAGCAAAGAAAGAAACTCTATTTTAAAAATATTTCAGCAATCTCACATTGTCTGAACATTCTCCAAAGTACTGTGGAGAATTCATCCGAGGCAAAAGAAGGTTGCCACTTATGCAATCATGGTAGGGTGGAGCTTTTTTCTGAGCTTTCTTCAAAACTTTGTGATTTTGAGATACGAGGTTTAAACAGCCCAATGAATACATCATATCCAAAATGTCATTTATAGCTCTGTCTATTATTGGTTTCATATCTCCCTCTTTCCTATCACTATTGATAAATTTATTTCTGGTTTTTCTTTCATTCATACGGTGACATAGAGTGCCCCCCTCCCTCCTCACTCTTGCTCTCCCCCCCCCCCATAGCTCTCTCCCAATCTAGACTAATAATCATGTATCTTAATCCTAATCGTGCCGGTAGTCATTACAGTACCTCAGTAAGAAATTTTATTTCAGGGAGAACTATCTTGATAAATATTTGTTATAAAGTTGCAAACAGTTACTTTACAAGAATATTATGCAACCTACCTATTACATGATTCTTAACACTGGTTTTATTTATGCTATGTAATCTAAAGTGGTTTATTTATGGGAATCTAAATTAGGCGGCATTGAATCCCTCCAATTCGGTAATCAATTTATCATCACAATTTGCATTGGAAAAATGAGCAACATATATTTTGTACAAAGAAATATAATTTAAAGTCTATATTTGACAAATCAATACTTTTGAGATTGGGATAGTATGGGATTATCAACCCTTGAAGGTATATGAAATGTACTATATCTATGCTAACATTTAATTCATAGTTAATATTGCTTCAATGGTTTAGGATTTGAAAGATCCTAATGAAATGGTTGCTTTTAACTCGAACAAACATATTCATGACAGTCTGCCCCTGCATTAATTGTTCTATAACCTCACACATTGAAATAATGTGGTAATTTCTTGTCATTATATTATAATTAAATTGCTTTTCAATGTTATTGAATAAAGAATACATAGATTCTTCAATAAAAGCAGAAACTCCAAAAAAAATTGAATCTGAAGAAATAAACTTCCCCCTCCACCCTCCAAAAAAAAGAATGAAATGGAATATGAAAACAATTATCTTCTCCAGATATGAAAGTATTATCTTGTTTACTCAAATTTACAAACATTTATCATTCATGAAGAGGCAAATATTGATTATGCCCCAAGAACACCCACAAAATGAAAAATAAATAAATTACAGTTCTCAATTCAATGCAATATACATGCATACAATCCTCCTCAATACAAAAGGCCATGTATTTATCAATAACAAAATACATAACTCCTGTATGAAAATAGACCAAGACAAAGATTGCAACAAATGTCATAATTGTTTGATTCTGCTAATGCTTGCCAGCTTTTTAAGAAAATATCAAAGTTTGTGAGAATTTCTATTATTATCAAGCTATTTGCTCAGACACTAACAGCTAGTAATGAAGAATACCATATACATGTACAAAAAGGTGGGAAAGATGAAAATGTGTGTAGGCAAACTCATAATGGTAGAATAGTAAAAACAGTTAGAAAGGTCATTCTAAAAAGATGTACAATTCCTAAGCTGCACTCAATACATTCACATATTCTATGAATATTACATTACTGTAGATATACCATTTTGTTAAATACTTTCATACGTTAAGATGAATCAACGTAGAATTAATAAACTACATCTTACAATCTGAGATCCAAATTTAAAAGTTTATACCAAACTATGAAATTATCGAATAAAATTTAATCATACACACACAATCATCATACAATGAAAAAGAATCCCTCTAAATTTAATACTCATTTTGAAGGAAGGTGTATTACCTTTTCAATTTTATCTGCATTGATAATAACAAAGTTATTATTCATATATATATTTTTTTAGGACTGCATTCATCATGAGAAATAATAGGTCATACTTCTGAAAATAAAAAAAATTCTAATCCATTTTGATATTAAAATAAACTTTTGTATTCCAAGGCTGTGGCTTAATTACAAAGAAAATAATTTGTTCGCATGTTGAAACTTTGGATTCAAAACAAGACAAAAATTTATAAAGTCGATATTACACAGGTTATATGGAATTACACTGTTTTATGAAAATAAACTTCAAAATCAGGCATCCAAATGAATAATAGCAAAAGAAATGAAAAAGAGGAAAAAATTGCAAAATATAATGGTTAAAACATAATCATCTTCACACACGAACATCAATGGCAATTACTGACTGGGTAGTAATAATTAGACAACTAACCTCTTGAAATCCACTTGTGTTTTATGGCTCGTAAAATAAAACGGCAGTTCGAAGTCAGCTGATCACACAAACTCTTCCATCTTGGGAGAAAACCTGGGAAAAACAGTCCAAAAATGGAGAAACTTGAAGAGGGAGGAAGAATTGATAGCTATACTCTTCCAAAGAGAGTTAATATATGACTGAAGTCCTGAATGATTTGGTGGTGTATTTTGTGGCCTGCTAGAAAAAACTGTATCAGAAGTTAATAGCACATACTATGCATGGTATATGACTATACCATTCCACCTGCAGGGGTGCTATATAAACGGAGGGGTATGGTGGTGAAAATTAATCCTTGATTCCAATGTTTGATTAAAAGTTTAAGAATCTTTGATAATCTGTCTGTAAGTATTCATTTACTATGATTGTCACAATTTGCTACAGATTTCTGGTAATAGCCACATTATTCAAGTTCTTCCTTCCTCCCTTCCTTCCTTCTTTTCCTCTAAGGGCTTGTAATTTTGAAGGTTGATTATTTCAATTTTTCAATCTTACGCTGTTTGTTGTCCCTTTTTTTCTTGCTATTCTTGTCGATGCCATTGTATAGGTTTGAATAATAATTGATCTTTCCATTTGATAATCAAGAATAAAGTGAATTGGCATTTATGTTAAAGCCCATCTTAAGTTATGGTAAAATTCCAATCATATGAATCAGACTCAAGCATCATAATATAACTTTCCGATATCAAATGGGTAGCAAGAGGAGTTGGATCTTTTGTCATCCATTTATTATTAATTGAAATTTTTATATTTTGATCTTTTTGTATATTAAGGGGCCTCAAGTTTCAATCTCTTTTTAAAAGGGCACATGGGGCACTTATTCTACAAATGCAGTGATTGCCTATCAGAAAGCTATAGACAAAATTAATATTGCAAAATATTTCAGCCCCTTGCTTGCTTGGGAAAGGTTTAAATATCAAAGAGAACACACAAACATATCACCTTCCTATTTCCATTTTGACTGGGCACCCGAATAAATTTCTATGTAAAATTACAAATGTATTCCCCCCCCAAAAAAAAAAGTCATTTGATTTTATATAAGTACCTTTCATATCATTACTGTTTTGGAGAATATACATTCATGTAATCTAGTCAGGAAGAGACAGGATCGAACTTTGGGAAATAGTTGTCAAAACATTAAAAAGGCTTTAACTTTAAGTATCAAGAGTTCAAGAGAGCAAATCTTATTTCTTATAAAAGTTTATTAAGAAAATATACCTAGTTCCACACAATTTCCATGCCACACTTTCATCTGTCACTCAAAATTCTAAATTAAAGGGAAAAGTTGTGTTTGGAGAAATTTTGTCACTAAACTTTGTCTCTGAAATCATTTCAAGTATCAAGTATTTCAAATGAAAAGAAAAACAACAACATACATCAAGAGGGAATAAACTAATAATACTGTAAAATATGAATAAATTCAATCATTCATCAAATGGGATTATCTTCATCATTAAATGAAGAATGATTGAAAAAACAATATTTTGCCATATTGAATATTTAAAAATTGACATAATTACATCTCTTGACGTAAATAACACCAATCATTTCAAACACAACAAAGCTTTTCAAAATGATAAAACAATTTTAAAAGATTGAATATTCATTAAAACACATACAAAAAACATGGAGCTTTAAAACCCCTTTTATCAAGCAAAATGCATTTGAACACTGTCAAATGTTAATAAGATCATACCAGAATTTAAAAAACAATGTTTTTCTTACTCCAAAAAGTAAAGTAGCTATGTCATTTATAAGTACCTATTTCATAGATGCTTTTCTCCTCTTCCCTCCCTCAATGCAATCCATCTCCTCCCCGCCCTGTGAATGGTACAGTCCTGATCCGTCATCATTGCATTTGTTGAGTAAGACAGCTCAACATTGCATTTGTGGTGGTGTGGGGGGGGGGTGTTAGGATCAAGATCGGGCTTGGTTAATGAATGTTTGAGGGGTGGAGATAAGAGGAGACAAAGGTTGGAGATGGGCGTCGGCATCCTCCCATTCACACACTGACCACATATACATCATCGGAGAAGAATCCATCCACTTGGTCTTCTTGCGGAAGGTCTAATTCTCAGGCAGATGGTCTAATTTAGCGGCCCCAAGTTTTCCAATTTCCTAAAATGCAAATTTTGTGTACTTTGGTGTTATAAACATCAAATTCTGTATTTTGATTTGGTTTGTTTTCTTCCTTTCTTTTTCATATCATTCGTATAATATATTTTTCATTGCATAACACTGATTACTGTTTTGGGGGCATGAATCACGTCAACAAAACTTGACTAAAAATCTTTGCGCACAAATATAATTTACTACTAAGGTATTGCAACATTCAAAATTTGCAGGAGATGGATTTTCATCACAAGCAGATTACTGGGGACAAAATGACGACCCCAGATCCCCATCCAGCCTGTGCCCCCCTTCTTGAGAACCATAATGGAAAAAATTATGTAAATATGCCGTTTTTACACAAGTGTGCCCCCCCCTTTCAAAGTCACAGCATGTTTTTTCAATGACAAAATGTTGCTCATATACAAGGACCTTTTTTTTCTTTTGCTTGTTAATTTTTACCTGGAGGAGGTGACCTTAAATTTTTGGTGAAGACCATTTTTTATTTTTACTTGTCAAATTTCCCTCTGGAAAATGTGCCCCACCTTTTGGAAAATCCCGAATCCACCCCTGGTGTAGCCAAATTGGAAATTAGACATAGTAGTAGATGGGCTAAATAGCAATTAGACCAACTGGCTGAAGACAAACTAGGATTAGACCAACTGGTAATAGACCAACTGGATGAAGACAAACTAGGATTAGACCAACTGGCTAAAGACAAACAAGGATTAGACCAACTGGTAGTATACCAACTGGCTGAAGACAAACTAGGATTAGACCAACTGGTAGTAGACCAACTGGCTGAAGACAAACTAGTATTAGACCAATAGGAATGCGATCATCAGATCAAATGGAAAGAACACGAAGACAAAGTGGCGACTTTTGGAAGAATGTTTTCAATGTCAAATGTTCTGGCTAATTGAATAAGAATGTGAGGTAGGAACTTTTCACAGAATCAGAAGATGTAAGATAGCGTGTGGGACCGTTATTAAAGGGGAAGTTTACCCTGCCATGAAGAAAAGTTTTTAATAATAACAGACAACAAAAGAAACATCATGTACTGGTCAGGATTTGGCAAAAACTGATCATGGAATAAGAGAGTTATGGATCTTTTTTAAGGTCTGGTTTTGTCATATCATGTGCAAACAGCTCCCTCATGAGATATGAATTCCACAAAAATCAATTTTCTCAGAAAATTGGCAATGATTTTTAAATGTGCTCTCATTATATCATCAGACACATCATTTCATACTCGATTTAAATCAAAGAAAGATTATATTGAAATACTACTGAAAAAACATATAAATAATTCAAATATCCTCAAGATTTCACAATGACCTTCTGAGATAAACTTTTACTATAAATGTATATAATGTGTAGGTTGGAAGTTTCCAAACTAAAAAAAAACATTCCAAAATACTATTGAGAAAAAAGTCAATTGACATTCAATAAACCAAAACAATGTACAAGGCTACATACATGTACAAATACATCCATTGTGCTTGGTATTATACAAGTTATCAAAAACATAATTATTGGATAATAATTTCTGGAATTTACATAAAAGTACTTTGAATATCAGTATAAACTGCCTATATGATACATATACATGTATGTCCATTGTTTTGGGGTATTATGGTAAAGTTGTAAAAAACATAATTGTTGGATAATAATTTCTGGAATTTACATAAAAGTACTTTGAAAATTAGTATAAACTGCCTATATATATGTGCATTGTTCTTGGGTATTATATAAGTTATCAAAAACATATTGTTGGATAATAATTTGTGGAATTACATAAAAACAACTTTAAATATCATAATAAACTGAACAAACATGTACACAAGTCCATTGGTTTTGGTTATTACTTGATAAGTTATCAAAAACATATTTATTGGATAATAATTTGTGGACTTTACGTAAAGTACTTTGAATATCAGAATAAACTATTACCTTTGGGGTCAATATGATCATGAGCATTTCTTGAAGTAGGTTCCTGATAAAGTGCTATCTTTCCTTCGCTGCGATCTTCGCCCGGCGCAAGCATCCAAAGATCGTCCGAGCCTGGGTGTCGTGTAAATTTGAGCAACGGCTTACCGATGCTCGATTTAAGTTGCCATGGCGATGCTCACTGGTGAGGCTACTGCACATGCTAACCCAGAAATAGGGACAGATGTTAGCCTCTTCTCAAGTCTGTGACTTTAATCAACTCACAGTATTCTTCATTTGTATACACTTAATTAAAAAAAACTCATGCGTGACAAATCCAGAAATATACCCTTTTTACTTGCATTTTTAATTTCTAAACATGTATTACCCTTTTTCAGATTTAAGGCTTGTTTTACACTCATAATGTGCTTTGACTCCCAAAACTGTACCTTTCTTACGTGTTTTCCTTGTCGTCCATGTATACAGAAATCCCCGCCCCTGGAGCAATCATTTCTGTACTCACAATTGAAAGCTATTTAATAGCGAAATCTTTTCCTTGACACAGGCGTTTTAATGTAATTTTTGTAATTGGGATAATCATTTTTGCTTCCACAAAAACTGATATACAGTGTACATGTACATGGCTGACTGATGAAAATTTCAAAGAAATGTTTTTGCACATGTGCAATTAATCAAATGGCACAGCACTTTAATAAAGAATATGACAATCATGTTTTGATCGAAGACTATCTGTAACTTGATAATACCAGTTCTTTGTCTCGGTTCTTAAATTAGTAAAACAAATAATTTGGAGAAGGACTTTGTCTTGGATTATCATTTTTCAGGGAGTAACCAAAATATTTTCAATTACAAAATACTATTGAAAATTATAGCATAGGGTCAAAATTCGTTCAAACAAAAAACCTTTATCTGTTGTACAAATCTATGAATATATAATACATGTGTTTACATGTATATTGCAATTGATTCAATATAATTATCTTATTACGCTATGGCATTCAACCTTAATATAATTGAAGTCATATTTATATGGAAATTTGATGTCATTACATATCAAATAAGTCTGGATGCTTATGTTTTAGTAGTGGTGGTGGAGAGAATTAAGATGATGATGGAGTTGATGATGATGATGATTGTGATGATGATGATGGTGGTGGTGATGATGATGATGATGCTGATGATGGAGTTGATGATGATGACGATGATGATGATGGTGATGATGATGATGATGGTGATGATGATGATGATGATGATGATGATGAAGATGATGATGATGATGATGGTGATAATGAGGAAGAGGAGAATGGTGATGATGATGATCATCATCACAACCATCATGATGATGATGCTGATAAAGATGATGATGATGAGGATGATAATGACATAATGATGAAGATGATAACGATGATAAAGATGAAAATGTTAATGTTTATGATCATGAATTGATTGTGTTGGCAGGGGAAAAGAAGGGAGAATCATCATACATTCCTCCCTTTCAACATATCAATCATTAATCCCAAAGATCCAATTTATTATTTCTGAATCTAAATTGCAAAAGCAAATTGCCAACACTCCCAAGTTTCAATTCAAAGTTTTCATAAGAAAACCATAACACTTCACAACCAGAAAGCCCTCTAATTCAATCACAATCAATACATCACCACATCCTACAGTCACTAAGTCACTACCAGATCAAGCCAGAGCTATTTACAGAGGACCAACAAGAGATAAGATACTGTATGTTTACAAGAGAAGATACTGCATCACACTATTACCGCAATAGAGGACAAGCTTGATTGGACAATGCCTACTATCAAGGCGTTTCAATTAGCCATGCGAGAGATTTGGTACGAGGTTCTTCCCATTGTAACCTTTCAAAGAGAGGAAATCATTACATGATTTACTTAAAAGTATGATACATGCATAAGAACATGTACTTGGCCAGCAAAAGGGTGTGCATTTGTTTGTAAAATGTCCAAATACTGTATACAGTGCGTTCCACAAAAAGCAAAACCAAGATTTGTCGATTCATCATAACTTTATCGCAAATACATGACAAATGACATACCATTGTACAGCTTAGAATCTCTTCTTTCATCTGAAATTACTTAGATTATTCCTGATTCACACATGAGTGAGCAAAAATAATTTGAAGAAGGGGTACCAAAAACTCATTTGGTGGACTGTATCTGGATTTCAAAAAAGGAAAACCACATGCATTCTGATATTGATATTGGCATGGATTCTAACAATCACCTACATGTACCAAAGCAAAACACATACCATACTGCACAAACATTAATGGGTATTTCAACTCATTACTCAACCAATTTTATCTCACATAATCTTCATCACATTACCACTTCTTCTTTCATGTCCATCAATCTACAGTGTACATGTTACCAACGAATGTCAGATATTTGGCCAGAACTTGGCATATTGCATATCCCTGGGAAAAATGGCAATTGGGGGAAACGGCAATAAATGAAACAGGCGATTAGACCAAATGGTTAGCAGACAAACTGTTTGCAGATGAAATAGGATTAGATCATGTGTGATAAAGACGAAATGGAAAGTATGTGTTGGTAAATCTGCAATTACCCTTCTTAAGTACAAAAAAAGTAAACAATCACTTCAAAGATGGAATAACATTCTTTATATCGGTTATAGTTTGTGTTTTGTTTATTGTCCATTCAAAGCTTACAGTTCTCAAATAAATTATAAATCAGTGATCATCTGTTAAATTCACTCACTTCATGAAAAAAAAATTGTGGCTCCATCTTGTCCACAATTTGAAAAAGTCTAATATTATTATTCAATTTGAGCATTTCATAAAAACATGTGAGCCACCGCATTCAGGTTTGTCTTTATCCGTCCAATTCAGAAATTTGGATGAATTCATTACCATGAGAGGTCTTGCAGGTCAAGAACTTTAGAGACATACAAAATAGATAGTCTGCAGTGCAAACTCTTTACTCGATCGAGTTAAGGGTCTGAAAGATCAGCCTATAATGCCTTGTGTACTGAAGGCCCTCCCACCCTAGATTGTAAAAGCAAGTTGCTGTTTTAGCTTATACATATACATATCATTCAAAGGGAGGTGTGGCGCTGCATCATTTGCGCAATTTAGGAGAACCACACCAGACTGTCAAGTTGTTTTACATATGCTAGTCTTTGCATGGAGACCCACTTGTCGATCAAAGTTTCAATTAGGGTGTGTACCCACAGACTACAAAATAGCACAGGCTGTGAGTGACAATTGAAAAATTGAGGAAATTTTGAGTTGAACGAAGAGTCCCAAGCTCAGAGAAGAATGAGGGTTAATCAGAAGAAATTTATGTGAGATCCTGGCAAATTGAAGACCCAGGGGGGAGGGGCACTTAGTATAAATGTATGATATGCATGTGCCGCAATTGAGACCCCCATTTTTATGCCTAAATATTCGTTCCAGAGTATCGCCAATTTAGAAAGCCTTAGAAATTCCTATTTTTTCCCCATTCCCGAGACCCTAAAATTTTTTTGTTCCTCGTACCAGTGCACGTCCATCATGAACTAAGCCCCGATCAGAGTGGCGAGCTCGATCGGCGTGGAGCCATATGCCGGGCCGCCAAAGTTTGCTGCGCCTGTAGCTGTCTAGCACTAGCGCTGGCCCGATATACATATTTCTTTTATATTGCGCTAGCCCGATGTTAATCTAGCAAGACGTGTGCACGTTTTTTACACGGCCGCTACCATGCTACGCCTACTATCTAATGAGTTCCAGAGACCCCCCCTTTTTATGTGGTCAGTTCCAGAGAATTGCACTTTCAGCGATCGTTGATCCAAGAGCCGTTCAGGAGACCCCCATTTTAAGACCAAGATTTAGTTCTAGGGCCCCATATTTTCAATTTCGGTGTGGCACATAGGTATCATGTCATAATTTGAGTAGCCCCCCCCCCCCGGGATTGAAGAACTTAAAGGAGATATGTGATCACTTTGAAAGAGTAACACGGTGACCATTCAATGCATGCTGTTGAGTACACGGTGGTTAGCTCATTTCTCAGGATAAATGTGTATGAGTGATGTCACAATGAGGGAGCGACCCGTTCACATGTATCATGAAACGCACAAATTGAAAGTTGCTACGTTAGATGGACAATCAGAAGAGCCTTGAATGAGTGACAGTGTCTTGCTTCAATACACACACAATAAATACCCCTATCATGACATAAAGAAAGTAAATTGGCACAAAATCAACAATAGGATTTGTATTCATCTACATGTACCAGTGAAACAATAATCATGATAAATGCTTGCATGAAAATAAAGAGTAGTATAACATATTCAAGTCAATGGTAAAATCATCATTATTATACTGTACCTATAAATGCAATTTATACATGGAGATAAATGCGCTAGTCTTTTCTACTCAATATACAATTTACCTGTCAGAAACCAATACTCAATCCATATCAATTTAATACTTGAAAACCTCCATTTACATATCAAATTTCATACACCATGAACTGAAACTTCAATTTTAGAGGTTTTAGAACTTAGAAATAATTCGCTTGTAAACAGATAAAATATTTCACATACAAATACCATATGCCTTGCGTATACATATGATGATCTGTCAATTATTTCATATTGCTTTGAAATTAGAAAGATATGGTCCCTATTCCATATACATGCATACCATACGTCATAACCTTGACAATAGGAACAGAAATGTTAGGGAATTCACACACATGCAAAGTGGATTTTAAAAAAAAAATTACTTGAATTGCAATCTGTTTTTTTAAACAAGACAATTTTCTGAAATAATGCAATAATCGTGTGGCAGCAAAAGTCCAATTCAGCAACATTTTCGTGAATGAAGTTGATGAAATATCAGGCATCAAAACATGTAGAAATAAGCAACTTTTCATTTTATTGCAATGCTGCAACCCCCCCCCCAAAAAAAAAAATATATATATATATAAATAAATAAATAAATAAAATGAAAAATTAATAAATAAATGAGTAAATAATAAAAAAAATACTAAAAACATAAATAAATGAATAAATATTTAATGATTGAATGAATAAATGAATGAATTTTTTAAAGTAGCAACAAGACTTTATGCCAATCGAAGTCTTTAATTCTTCAAAAAAGAAAACAAGTAAAGAGCAAAATAATCGGTCCACGGATGCACTGATAAACTGATGACAATCACGACATTATCCATAACCCCTTTTATGAGTAATGAAATCATTATGATCATCATATACATGTATTACATGTACACATCTGTGGGGTGTTTCACAAAGATTTAAGTATGACTTAGGTCGCACTTATACAAGATATGCAACGCGCAATCTTATTGATCAATACACAGTAGTGCCCGTCCGCCTTCCATGATCTGACCAATGCGGTCATGCTCTAAGTCATACTTAAATCTTTGTGAAACATGCCCCTGGTCAAGAATTAAAAGAGTGAAAATCTTTGTGTGTGAATCCCCCCTAGAAAAGTTTGTCCACTGAATTCCTAACTTAACACAGAGCCTAAGAATGAGGTCAGGTTTAAATTTCAAGAGAATTCAGACCAATGCATACAGTAGCACCTTGAAAATCAAAGAATAAATAACAGTTTGCACAAAAAATCATAAGTATTCTCTTTCTTACAAGTTTTACTACTAAAATACATTTTTTTCTTTAACACATTTTGCAGCACATACATGTAGATCAAATGACATGAGGGAAACAAAAGTGACGGAAAACCAGTGGAATGCCTCTGGCAGTCTCACCTGCATTACGCAATTCAATATAGCAGCAGTGTTGACTTTGAAAACTACTATAAAATAATTATTCACAAAATACACCATTCATATCATGATACAATACAATGTTCATTGACCCTGAATGATATTTGGCCTTGATCATGTGACCTAAGACTTGTCAGTGATACCTGATTATTACCCCTAGTTATGATGGCAATTCAAGAAATACCCCCAACTTGGTCAAAGTTCATTGACCCTAAATGAACTTTGACCTTGGTCAAGTGAATTGAAACTCAGGCAGGATGTTCAGTAATACTTGATTACCCTTCATATCCATGTTTCATGAACTACATGTAGGTCCATATACTTTCAAAGTTACGACAAAATTCCAAAACTTAACCTTACCGGACGCAGCGGTGGAGGCGGCGGCGCGTCGAAGCCAAATCTATAGTATAGTATCTATAGTATGAAATGAAAATGAAAACGCCGGTGTGTTGGCTCAGTTGGTAGAGCGTCCGTCTCACAACCGGGAGGTCGGGGGTTCAAACCTCGGCCGCGTCAGACCAAAAGACGTTAAAAGATGGGAGTTGCTGCTACCCTGTTTGGCGTTCAACGATTAAAGGGACAGAGCCTCGTCGATCTGGCGCTGCAGAGTGGCTGCCGGGCCCACGATCAATTGGGCAAAGCAAATTTTCGGAGTATTTAATTTCATGTCTATTTCGAACAATAAATTATGGATTTTCATTTCTTTTCATCCTCCGAAGTCTGTTCGGGGGATACAATGATGGTTCCCTCTTTATTTCCTACAGTCATTCATAAACTGTAGGCAACATGGTTTGCCTATCATGGCATCATTGTGAGCACATCGTTCTAGTGAGCACATCACTCCAGATGCAAACTGAAGTGATGGAAGCCAAACAATCTGTAGAATACAGGAGATACTGGTAATTTCAAAACATTTTGCATTCTCAGTACATGTACATGACTACACATTGCACATAACACATATCAAACAGGTATACTCGAGGTACAGTACTTACAGATACTACAATTACATGGAAAATACTACACCACATAAAACTTCGCTATAAAAACAGAATATTTGACAATCAGTTCTGAATTCTATTAAGCAAGACTTCAGTCATTTTTGGTATGTAACTTTACATTACCAGATCTTTCTTCCAAATGTACAGTATCAAATCGTGTTGTTCATAAATTACAGAGGCTTCAAATGTATATGCAGCACTGCATTTTTCACTGTCGAGGTTTTTTTCAGTTGAAGTATTTGACACCAATATTATGGTGAATTATATGTACATGTAGCTTTTAAAATGCATGTTTATATCATAAGATTTATTTCCAGTATAATTGCAGTACATTTACAGTAGACCAACATGCAATAGCACTGCTGGAAAGAATGACCTAAATCCATTTCAATACTACCATTTTTTGTCATTGAATGACGATTACATTTCGTGACACTATGCCCCCCCCCCCCCCCCCCCCCGCACACATGCAACGACCAATCACTACCTTATAATAGTGGAGAAGATAGATCTGTTAGTCCTATTCCCTACATGTACTTCTTTGCCATACATGTGTTTAGAAAATTCACTGATGATTTGGCAATCGCTCTGAATTACATGCTAATATAAAGTAAATATCACATTTTGGAAATATAACATACATATGAATAAATATTAATCTTAAAATAGCACATACAATGTCAATGTATTTTGAAAGTTAGAGCAAGCACATGTTTGTGTATAAGCTGAATGGACACAATACTGGATTTCAAAACCCGTAATACAACTCTGCGTAGAATCATAGAATTTAGAAGGAAAAGAATAGCATTTATTTTTAAATATCTCAGGATCAATGTGCCATCTCTGACTGTATTCATGCACTGTACATGCCTACAATGCTGTAGTTTGGTTACAGTATGTTGTAGCTTATCTGGTGGAAGCGCCGCGGTGTAGCAGTTCTGACTCTCGCCTCGTAACCAGAGGGTCGTGTGTTCGAATCCAACCGTGGCCTAGCGCCCTTTGGCAAGGCGTCAATCCACACTTTGCCACTCTCACCAGTATTGGGTACCAGTAGGAAACAACCGTCATTGTGGTTGGTTTGGCAAGTGTGCGCCTAACAGGCTGCTTGAAATTCTATGAATCCAGTGACCGGTAATAGTAATTGTGAAGCGCTTTGAGCAGTTGTAGATTGATAAAGCACTATATAAATGCCAATTATTGTTATCATTATTATTATCTCATCTGTATTACAAGTGTTTTTATGTTATAATATCCACTGTAGTTTTCATCTATTTAATGTATGTTGCATAATACATCGTTGTGAATGTATTTTCAGGACAAGTCTACTCCAACAAAAACTTGATTTGAATAAAAAGAGAAAAATTCAACAAGCATAACACTGAAAATTTCATCAAAATCGGATGTAAAATAAGAAAGTTATGGCATTTTAAATTTTTGCTTTATTTCACAAAACAGTTATATGCACATCTCAGTCGGTATGCAAATGAGGAACTGATAACATTACTCACTCACTATTTCTTTTGTATTGTATTACATAAAATATTTTGAATTTAATAATAATAATAATAATATGCAACATTTATATAGCGCTTAAAGCTTGTGTAGTTTTGGTAAATCCACCAAAATGCACCTATCACTATTCCAATTCATTGCTAGATAATATGAATGGATATGCCCTATAACAGTTATGATGTGGAGGATATGAAATGAAAATTTGTTTTACAGGATAAATTTTGCGATTTTACATGGAAATTTAACTTGATCGGGTCACCCGATCAAATTAAAATATCTGTGTATTTTTGTCTTTCAATTAAATCCTATTCCAAATCATGGAATGGGCTGAAACTTTCAAGATATGTTCTTTGTCTGTAACGTTTGGATATCTAATCACTAAATTTATAAGATAAGTGCTTGAATGCCCATTTTTTAAATTTAAATCAAGCATCGCCGAGAGAGGGCGCTATATATCCAAAATTGAATATTTGAAATTTTCTCAAGAGAAGTGCAGTTGGAAAAATATCGAACGGTCTCTACGCTTCAGTAAGACTGTCATATTAGATGATATTCGATTATCAATCACATTATTTACCCTTTACCAAAGCTATACACAGGCTTTAATACAAATGTTTCTAAGCACTGCATACTATTACCCCGGCTTTAGCCGTCATTGTCTCGTGAAATGAAGTTTCATTCCTCCCTGAACACGTGGAATTCCATTATTTTAACATTTTGTGCTTCAGGCAAGGAGGTTATATTCGTCAAATTCATAATAATTGAAATATTGTATAATTCAAACAATAAAAAAAACAAAAGAAATAGTGAATAAGTGACATCATCGAATCTCTCATTTGGATGTAACTGGCTCGTTCATATAACTATTTTGTTAAAAATAAGCGAAACTCTGAAATGTCATAACTTTCTTATTTCTCATCCGATTTTGATGAAATTTTCAGCATTGTGCTTGTCTAATTTTTCTCTATTGATTCAAAATCAACATTTTTCTGAGGTGGACTTGACCTTTAAGTTTAAACCTCTTCAGTTCGCTTTAAGTATCATCATCATCTTTGTGACATGAGTCAGCATTGTTTCGATTCATTCACACGTACTAGTAAAGTTCATGATGTGTTCAATTAATGTTCATATAGGACTAGCAAAGCTTCACCACAAGATGGCGCTAGACAAAATACAGCCAAGATACACCAAGATGGAGCATCACCGATTCATCTGTACACAACAAGACGTACATGTAAACCTCTGGAAAAACCTTGTTCTAGATAACTATTAATACCAGCGTTTTTGAGATTTTCCCCAAAAATGACCAATAAGGACCAGCAATGAAAGCTTTCTCACTGTTGTAATCACTCAATGCGTTATTTTTTCCGAGTGACGTGAAATGAAACTTTATGGCAAGGAAGTAAATCTGAAAAGTTTTTGGCACAGATAGCTTTTTTTTAATCATAATAATGATAATAATAATAATAGTAATTGATATGGTGCTATTTATTTAGAAATAATCTATTCTGAGGCATGCTACCATTATTACCCCTGCTTTAGCTCAAGCTGACATTTGCACTGCCAAGGGCATTCAACCAATCACTAGTGCCAGGTGCATGAACAGTTGTACCCATTCACTTCACCTGAAGAAGCCCACGACCCTCTTGATTTAAAAGATGATTAAAAACCAACAGATCACAGCCATGAAGTGATATCCATCACCGACATATCTTTTTATTAACATCACAAAGCAATTTTCGCAGCAAGCTTAGTGTGGACAACTGCATTTACCTTGAGATAAATGAGTATCTGAACATAAAAACGACCCAAGTCCAATTTTGGCGAAATTGAGTTAAACACAGGACATTGTTCCTCATACAATGACCCATCTTGTGTGCAAATGATAAATCTAAAATCATCTCAGAAATGCCTTTAATAAGAGGAAAATCAGGTATGAGTGTAAGAAAAGCCCAAGTCGAGAACTTGGGTTTTTCTTACATTCATATCATAGCGTGCTGTCTCATTACTTCTAGTACTTACTGCAGAAGTCTACCGGTCAATAAAATTTGCGCGGTGGCGAAGCAGCGAAATTTGTCGAGGGGGGGGGGAATTCCCCCCCAGTTTGATAAGGGTTAAGACAACCTGTCATCGGGATTATTTCTACACGTTACAAAGGAATATGGGCATACGTCAAATAAATGTACAGATAAAACTGGCTAAAACATTTTGAGGACTTGTTTGACAAAAAAAAACTGAGAACCATGTAGGATACAGACCTTCATAATAAACGTCCCACCCCCCCCCCCCCTTTACAAATATGGATAAAAATGAAGGTCCACTTTATGTACAGAAGATTGTGAGTTATCAATAACAATGACAATATGCACCAGCTAGAAGCCCGAGATCATCACACCAGCAACTTCTTAAGACTCTCAAGACACGTGTAGCATATGGTGCACGAGCTTTCTCTGCCTCAGCACCTTCTCTCTGGAATAATTTGCCATTAAATTTAAGAATTATACAATCACTGGAGACCTTTAAATCCAAACTGAAATCTTATCTTTTCTAACAGTATTAGTTATTGGCACTTTGACTCTCATCCAAACTTTCTCTTTCTTTCTTTTCTTGTGCGCCTCGGAATAGAATATTTCTAGATAGATGGCGCTATATAAATGCCTATTATTATTATTAATATTCCACTTATATGTAGTGCTTATTTCCAAGGAATGACATCTCTATTAAGCACTTTGTAGATATATCATTATCACAAATATCTGATTCTTGCTTGCCTGAAGACGATACATGCACTTTCTCCCCTCCATGAATAATATCCAGGTGGGTGTTTCGTAAAGCTGTTCGTAAAGTTACGAACGACTTTCTGCACAACTGGAACATGTTCCTAGGTCATATCTCAATTACATATGGATATCACATAGCACAAGAAAGGATCACCAGTCGCACGTAAATTCATTCATATCTTACAAAAATTATGAAACACTTAACTGCAACATTTTTCTAAACCCACTTGCGAGGCATAACATGATTCCAGTCGGTTATACCTTACTCTAACAGCAAAATGCTATACATCTTTTTAAAGCGTAAAAAAAAATAACTCTACTTCCTTTTCGATTTACAGTCACATAACTGTAAATTAAAAGAGAAGACCACAAGGGTGAAAAAGAGCTTGAAGAACGAAAACCATAATCCATTCACGGTATAAAACACACATCATTGCGCAGAATTATCACAGAGTTTTGCGTATTGATGAAACATCATTACCCATACACATTGAATACATATATTTACATTAACATGCATTCCATAGCACGATATAAAGTTGCAATATTGGACCACGACACAAAAAATATGAAAAAGTAGTGATTGCTAGGTATCAGGATACTCATTGCCTTATATTATAACACACGAAAGAGGAAGAAGAACATTACAATATTACATGTATATCTTGATTTCAAAAGAATAATCTTAACATTGCAAACCCAAGATGTAGTCGAACAGGCCAGGCTTCCCGGATTCTTCTCCAGACGACGTCACACGATGGCAGTATTCAAGAACAATACGCATCAGGTCGCCGACGCTCCAACGTTTGGTTTGTATCTTCAATGTGACTTGCTCAAGCTGGAGGTACATGTACATGTACAAGAAAAATGATACATGCACAATATTCAATATATGCAAATAATGTTTTTCTTGAATAAATTTGCATATTTAATTAAAAATAATGAAAATGATTATTTTTCAATTCCCTTTTTATACTGGCTTGTAGGTTAAGTTGAAAAGAATGTCAAATTTTGGAGCAATTGTGTCCCCCAAATCCCCCCCCCCCCCCCCCCCGTCCTCAAATCATCTCAATTAGCCCAGTCCTTTGAGGGTTGAAGCCCAACTAAGGCTAAGGCTTAGGGTCAATTATGTGAAATATACTGAAGTACCATTTTAATATTCCAATCATTCATAATTGTAGAGACCATTGAATTGTTTCTTATCTAGCTGCAGTAGCACCATCCCTCGGCAATGTCTTGAGATTTTTTTTTATTCATAAATGGCTCTTTGAGTGGAGGCATGACACTCGCCCCTGCGACATTTGCTCAGGCAACATTTGCTCCAGTCTTGATATCTAAACAGGGCATAGGGTTAGAGCTATGATTATAAAGATTTAAAGTTAAGGATAAGGTTTCTTTTTTTGAGGTTTGGTTTCACCTTTTGCTTTAAAAACGTGCAGATTTTCCATAGGAATAATAATTGCCTGATCATTTATTTTACAAAGTAAGAATGAAATACACCTCACCTGCTGGACTCTCTTGTCATTGAAGCTGTAGTAGAACAACGAGGGCGCCCTACACTGTGACGCAGCCACCCACTGAAGAAGAGATTTCAGCTGGGGATCCCCGCCAAAGGCTCCACAACCCCAGTTGCCAGTAGCTATAGGCTTCCGAGCATGCGTGCCAACAGGGTGCCGAGAAACCCCTGTGGTGCTTGACAAGGAGGCCTGGTACAACAACACCGCATCTTGGACAGCCTTCTCTACGATGCATCCAGCCGTTTCCTGGATTGAGAGGACGGGTGGCAGCTCTCCTGCAAGACTTGTGCACGCCGTCTCCTGCCGGTCGAGGTTGGACCCGTCGTAGGTGGCCAGGATGGAAACTTCATCCATTGTGTCCTGGATCTGACTGTCCACTTCCTCGGTGGTGCTCTCAGCTGCCAGTCTCTGTGCTGTCAAGTACTCGTCTCTGTATGTCTGCAGTGCTGACTCAATGATAGAGTTCGCTAGGTTGGTGGCCAGGGTGACAAGGTCCATTTCAGAAATGGTACTCCTGACAGACATAGAAGTAGAGGATACCGATGATGTTCTGAAGCCACGACGGGGATAGCTCCTTCGCCTATTTCCTCCACCAGAATCAAGGTCTGACAGAGAGTCAAGGCGTATGAGTTCCCGGAAGGGAGTTGCACCATACAGCTGCAGAAAGGCATCGCAGATGATGTCATCTGAAAGTCTGTTGGCAAGTCGGCTTGCAGCATGGATTTTGGACTGGGTGACTTCATTCTTTTGACTAGCACTACTTGATATAGAAGTTTGGCACAGTTCTTGCTGGAAATCTTCCAAGTCTGACTTTCTTCTCTGACCCAACTTTTCTTCCACCTCTGCCACACGAGAGAGCTCTTGAGAGAAAAAAGCTATGTTCTCTTCGGTCTTGCTTGGTCTCCTCCCAGTTGGGTCAATGTTACCGATGCGAAGGAGATCCTCTGTAAAGCTGTCCATACTTGACCTCTTGGAACTGCCAGAAGGAACTGTCAAGGAACTTCTTGAACTGATGCAGCCTGAACTACTCTCTCTTCTGAACTGTCCACATGAACTGACTATCTGGGTCGAATCAGTAACTGCCTTGGACACCAGGCTGTTGGCAAAGCTCTCAATTTCCTGGAACCTTGAGTATCCATCACTTGCCCTGGTGCCCTGCTGTCGTGTGGAGGCCGATTCTGGGGTTATTGAACTAAGGAGCTTTTCTGCAAATTCCTCTAATTGCGTAGGATCCTCTAAACTGAATCGCTTTGAGCTCCCTGTGGATGCATTGGAAGGAGATGGAGGTGGAGTTGATGGAATGGTTGAATACTGTGAGTACTGAAACCTTTGATCAGGAACCGATGCAGTCATCTCTTTCAGAGCATCCTTGAAAGCAGAATCGGTAATACTTGTAGCAAATGCATCAAGTCCTGCTGACACCACAGGTTTGAAGTAGGAATTTCTCAACCCATTCTCATCATCCCTTTGCAACTTTTTCTTAACGTCCTCCATCACTCCACCAACAATTCTTTCTGCTGTGGCATTAATGTCATACCCAGAGTCACTCGGTTCTGCATTTTGAGTTCTTTGTTGTTCCTCACTCACATCGCCATCTTTCATCTTTTGCATCGCCCCAGCTACAACATTAGACACATACGTCTCCACAGTCATGCCAACCCTCTCAGACCCTACACTTGACAGACTGCCTACACTTCGAGTGCCACTGGCGCTGAAGTCGCTATCCATATCGATCCGGACAAAGCTGTCTGACTTGGACGACGACCACGTGGATATCACACTGTAGCCTTCCAAGCTTGGGCCTCTGGTGCTGCTGGTTTCTGATACGCACATCCCAGCGATTTCTGCCAAAGCTTCCTTGATGACCACACCTACGATGTCGTCAATGATTGCACCAAGATTCTGGGTGATACCATCTCCATCCCCAAGAGGGCCTCCATGACCATTCTTCCATATGATGCGGTCATGAGACTGGCCATCACCTAAGTGGGAGTTAATAGCATTAGTTATCAGGGTATTGGAGATGTCTTCAGCAATACCTTCAACAGCCTGTCCATGGTCGCCCTCGGCTCTCTCCGATGCTGATCTCCTAGAAGCATGCACGTACCCCTCCCTTATCACATTACCAGCTATCGAGGATGCAAAGTTGTTCAGGCCATCATGACCATCACCCTTTCCTGTAATTTCCAAGTCAATAGAGGGCTCACTTTGGGTTGCCTGGTCTCGCTTTCCCTGGCAGTAGTCCTTGACTGCTATGTCAGTGATAGCTCGGCTCAGAGAGTTGCTGTAGTCGGATATGGTTGAGATGCATGGTGTAATAGATCCTGATAATCAGAAAAAAAAGAAAGAAAGATAGTTGGATGATGTCATTTGCATAAAACTCCTGGGTTTATTTATCACTGGTTCCTTACGAATTTTCAGTTCAAGAAATATAAGTTCATCCTTTTGCCATCATACCGTATTTTTCGGAATATAAACCGCGGCCGTGTATTAACCACACCCCCAAAATCGGGAGGCTCTAAAAAAAAAAAAAATTGGCAAACCAAATTTGGTATTATTTGGATGAGCAATTAGCCTTGTAAATCTTTGACAGACCAAAACATATATTACTAATTTTTGTATATTAAAAAATGGTTACTACATTCTTTAACTTTATTTTTCAAAGAATATGAATTATTTCTTTGTAGAATAAAGAAAAAAAAGACCATGAAATGGCAGTATTGTATATCAAACTTACAGTCTCAAAACGGAAAAAGAAAACAAAATTGTTGAGATAAAGTGAGGGAAAAAAATGAAGAATAGAGGACATTTTCTATTGCCTATTTTCAAACCGATTACGATCGATTACGATTACATGCCTATTGTAAAGCATTTTCAATGCACTTTTTAGGTGTAAAAAAAATAAGTTTTCATTACAAAAATATAGGTTTTTTTGGAAAAGGTGACCATAAAATGACATTTTTTAATATCAAAATAATGGTATAAAAAGGGAATTTTTTTTTAATATTGAGAGAAAAACTAGAGAAATAAAAAATTAAAGGACATTATTTATTGCCTTTTTAATAACCGATTACGATCAATTACGATTACATGCCTATTGAAGAGCATTTCCCATGCAATTTTAGTTGAAAAAAAAAGTTTTCATCACAAAACAATCAGGTTTTTTTTGGAAAACATTTTTAAATTGATAGTAGTTAAATAAATAATATAAACCAATCTTTACAAAGAAGATTTTCGAAGAAAACTTTGCAAAATATACTCCCTATTTTTAGTAACCAACAAATAATTATACATTAAATATTCTATATTATTGTTGGTTCACATGAAAGTAATATTACCGACAACACGTAGTCAAATTTCCTACGAAATTTTGTTGTTTCTGTGTATAAACCGCACCCAATATTTCAAGTTTATAAAGCGGGAAAAAAGGCGCGGTTTATACACCGGAAGATAACGTAAACAAAGGTAATCATGAAACACTGACATATATTGCAACTCTTCATCTGAATCACTGCAACAAGATTTTGAGCAAATATTCATCTTACATGTGCATGCAAATATTACTTACTAGGATGGCTATCAAGACCTTCAGAAGCTGTCTCAAAGTCACCTTCCGTCGACATCTGCGACTGGTCCATGGCATCGAGATAGATGCTCTCACTATTGAGCTCGCCGCCCATCTGGCCGATCATAGAGAGTTCATTCTGGAGGAAGCCTACGTAAGCCTTGTTGAGATCTCTTAAGAGAAGTGCATCCTTGTACTGGTCATCACCAGGGTTGCAGGAAGCGTCGATGGCTACGAGAGATGTCTTGATGTCGCCGCTGCTGGTGATCTGTGGATGGGGAAAACAAGGTGATATGGGGCGGATGCGATAATCGATACCAAAGAGTGTATGTCTAAGGAGTATTTGGTAGAGTAGAGGCTCAAGAACGGGTAGAACTACAATCGCCTACTACTACTGTTTCTACTTCTACTGCTACTACAACTACTACTGCTACTACTGCTACTACTACTACTACTACTACTGCTGCTACTGCTACTACTACTACTACTACTACTACTACTACTACTACTACTACTACTACTACTACTACTACTACTACTACTACTACTGCTACTACTGCTACTACTGCTACTACTGCTACTACTACTACTACTACTGCTACTAAACTACATATACCTACTGAACAAAATAACTAACTTACTGACTGACTGACTGACTGACTAACTAACTAGAAGTACATAATTAACTAACCTGAGCACTGTCTCTGAAGTCTCCTGCATATCTGAGTCCCCAGCCATAGCCAGAGTAGGACGAAAACTGCTCGAACCCACTGATAGAGATGGCTTCGTTTTCTTCCATGCTCTCCATGAAGACCAGGCTCACCAAGAGTTCCGGGCAGATGGAGAAACGGATCTCTTCCTGGACACACCCAGACTCCAGGACTCCACCTCCGATGTACTCATTGGCAAAGTCAACCTACAATCATTCCATGGGAAGAGATATTTATAACAATAATAATAATAATAATTTGCAACATATGTATATAGCACTTAATACGAATGTTACTGCGCAGCATACTATTACCCCGGCTTTAGCACAGCTACTCTTATCGGACGCTCGAGCATTCAAGGAATTTCTTCCTACTTGGCACCCATCTACTACACCCTTGGTTGGCCTTTATTTATGCAGGTTTCGCTGTCCACAATATCTTATTTTTTCTCTCCATTAGATGGTGTTTATAATCACACAGGTTTCACAAGATTCTGTTTCAGAAAATCTTAAATTTCGTTTCAGCATGTCTGAAAACGGAAATTCAATTTCTTTGTGTACATGAAAAGTGACAATTCTGTTTACCCATTCATTAGCAATATCACAACACTCGCACTTGTCAAAATTTGTATCTGTCACTGTCCAACAACGCAGTAGCATCCGCTCTAATCGGATTTATGCAGGAACACAAAAATATTTTTACAAAGACATTTAATATGAATACATCCTCACCTTTCTGCAGCATCTTTCCCTCTCATGTGAAATAAATAAAGACTAACCTGAAGTGAGCTGCTTCCAGCCTCCTCAATCGATCCATCGGGTCGGACCACAAGAGGGCACAGTTGGAGTCTGCTATCCTTCCAAGTCTCAAGCATCGGCATCTCATCCCTTGCTAATACCTGAAGGAATACATGTATGAATAATGAATATTGATATACATGTCAATATAAATTCATATAGTTTCATCAACATTACTGTAATAACTTATGTTTCTCCCAATGGAACCTAATTTTCTACAAGCTCTGTTTTTATTTAGGCTCCCCACTTCAATTATTTACTGTTGAGTAGCTTATGTTAAATACTTAATTTAATCTTGAAACACTACTTAACAATACATTTGTGTATACTTAAAATATGTTATTTGTCGTAAAAGTGGAACAAATACATTCAATGTACAACTATAAAAATCAGGTGTTTCTTTAATTATTTGGGGGTTCCAGCGGTAGGATATACTTTGCACCCAGTCATCCACACCATCAAGATGACTTGTGCATCAAAGCAATGTCTTACTTTCTGTTAAAGACACCACTGGTCCTCTAATCCTGAAATGGTCAGGTGTTTCATGAAATTAATCTTTGTTGGTGGCAGCGGTGGGATATTTGAGCTGCCATTGTAAGAAATGACACAGGCATGCAGTTAGATTGAACTCGCAACCCTCTGATTGAAGATACATGAAAGAAGTTGCATTGGACATCTATTTCATGTGAAAGTCTGTGAAACCAAGATTAATTGTCACTATATCACATGTAGATATGATACAATTACATTTGTGAAGTCAGGAGTTAAACTGACCACAATGAAGACCACCAACAGAGATCAGAACATGTGGGACAGTGCATAAATATTGCTTGGGGAAAATACCCAACGATGGTTCAAATGTCAAGCACATTTTGCTCATTTCTCTGCAATTACAAAGTTTCTTTAATACATACAGGTAGAGAACTAGAGACACTTGGGCAGTTATTCATTGAATTTTGCATGATATCATTTTGAAACTGTAAACGACGGATGCCATTTCGAACCACAACATCCGACCTCCATGAGCATTAAAGGGATATATCTTAACGCATAGAGTAGAATTCATTGAGCAAAATGCCGAAAATTTCATCGAAATCGGATAACAAATAATAAAGTTATTGAAGTTTAAAGTTTAGTAATATTTTGTGAAAAAAGTCGTCATGAATATACATTAGGTGGGCTGATGATGCTACATCTCACTAGTTGCACTTTATCATCCGTTTTCTTATGTTATTACATAAAATCATAATTTTTTCATTGTTTCATACTTGTGTAAATAATATATCTACCTTATAATGAAATAAGTTGCAGCAATTAATATATAATGCACTAAATCAGTTGTCAATCCAATTTTTCTAGTTCTTGCAGGAACAAATTTGAATAAACCTAATTTCATATAATAAAATACAAAAGAACAAGTGGAGATGTGACATAATCAGCCCACCTAATGAATATTCATTACAACTGTTTTCACAAAATATTGCCAAAATTTAAAATCAAATAACTTTGTTATTTGTTATCCGATTTTGATGAAATTTTCGGCATTCTGCTCAGTGAATTCTACTCTATTTATTAAGCTATAAATACTTTCAGCGCGGACCATCCCTTTAAGACTTTCACCAAACTTCCTTCAAAGTATCGCCTTCATACATGTATGTACATGTATGTGTGAAGATGAAAATAACCACAAGCAGGTCTACTTGAAACAGGAAGGAATGAAATATACTACGTGATTCCCCAGGAAGCTAAAGATTACGACGAGATATTGGGAGTGTTCGAGATATCAACTGTGGATTCCGAATGAAGATGAGTTGATAGCAGATTTCACCTTGGATACAAGAACACTTACATACAGGCTACAGTGTTATGGGGGTACAGGTATTAAATTTGATTAGCACAAGATCTTCAATATTCATTATTTGTGAACATCCCAAAATAAATCACTGCATCCAGACATGTCTGTTTCTAGACAGAGTTATAATACAAAATCTTCAGACTTTATTTCTTCATTTTTTTCATTTATTTTGAAATCAAGATACTGTGTATCATCCTGTTTATAGCATCATACTCACCATCATCATCATCACCTTCATCATCAATCGCACCATTATAATTATCATCATCATCATTAAATCATTATCACCATCTTCATCATCATCATCATCATCATCGCCATCATCATTATCATCATCATCATCGCCATCATCATCATCATCATCACCTTCATCATCAATCGCACCATTATAATTATCATCATCATCATTAAATCATTATCACCATCTTCATCATCATCATCATCATCATCATTGCCATCATCATCATCATCATCATCATCACCATCATCATCATCATCATCACCAGTCATCATCACCACCACCACCATCATCATCATCACCACCACGACCAACTCCACCATCACCACCACCGCCACCATCACAGGCAACATCATTATAGTCGCAACCACTCCCCATCATTCTCATCATCATCACCACCGCCACAAAGGATGATGACGAACCAACCTTTCTCGTGAACGTAATGCTCCCAGGCGGCCCACTGGCTGAGAAGTCGGTCGCTAAACGATTGAAGTAGTTCAAAATACACCGCAGCTTCGCTGTCTGGGAATCTTCTTCATTCGAACTGTAGAAAACCATCAATGAAACAATGAGTTAAAGAGAAATGCCAGTAGTTGCAGTAAACACTGATTTCATGAGAAAGTCTGTAAAACAAGGCTTAAAGTGATTGGTTAACATTGGTTTGACTTTTAAAAAATCTGAGCTAGAAGGTCACACTTGTCACCTGTGTCTGTGATATGTTACAAAAATGAAGCCCAGAAAAAATTGCGTTCCAAAATAATTATTTAGTGCTTCAAAAATTGAAATATAAAGTGACCGGAAACACCATCTTAATTTCATCCCATACACTTATGTGTACTATTTAGGCGTCTATAAGACGCCTATTTACAAAATCGGGGTTTGCCTTGTAGTTTTAGCTTTTCATTCTCAATAATGGTTGTTTTCAGAGTTTATTAGTTCTAATACATGCACTTGTACACATGTTTCATCTTGGTTTGAGAATTTTTTAAATTGGCTGCTCACAAAGTTAAACAATACCTTTAATTGTCAGTATATCATCGAGGATCTAGATCTGGTAAAGTTACATAAACTGAACTTTGTGAAATCTTGAAATCTACGCTGAAAAATGTTCACACTGAAGATCACCAACACAGATAGGCACACGTGGGACAGCGTATTATTATTGCTGGAATAAAGACCCGACGGAAGTGACCGAATCCGCGCTTATTTTGCTTATTTCTCAGCAATTACACAATTTCTTCCAGAATCCTTTGGCACATATTTTTTATTCGTACAAACAGACACTTGGGTGGTCATTATATTAGATTCTGTAAAAAGTCATTTTGAGATTGTTACCAATACTGGAATTTATCTTTAAAGGGATGGTCCGGGCTGAAAAATGTACAAATATCTAAATAAATAGAGTAAAATTCACAGAGCAAAATGTTGAATATTTCATCAAAATTAGATAACAAATAACGAAGTTATTGAATTTTAAAGGCTATCAATATTTTGTGAAAACAGTTATATGCACATCGTCATTAGGTGGGATGATGATGTCACATCCCCACTTTCCTTTTTCTTATGTTATTACATGAAATCATAATTGTTTCATTTTTTCATACATGTGTAGATGTGTCTCCATTATAATACACTTACTCAGTTGTCAATTAAACTTTTTGTTCTTGGTAGAAAAATTTTGAATAAACCTTATTACATATGATAAAATACAAAAGAACAAGTGGGGATATGACATCACCAGCCCACCTAATGAATATTCATAAAGACATGCCTAGAATTGTTTCACCGGAGTAATGCAAATCTTTAAAATTCAATAACTTTGGTATTTGTTATCCGATTTTGATCAAATTTTCAGCATTTTGCTCTGTGAATTTTACTCCATTTATTGAGGTAAATTTTTCCAACCTGGACCATCCTTTTAAGTTTCAAGCCTGGCTCACACACTTGTGTTCTATGGTGCATTACCCCCCCCCCCAAAAAAAGGAAAAGTAGCCTCACACAGCATACCACGCAGCAAAATATTTGGTTGCAAATCATACCATTGTCTATGCGCTATGACAAGCTTGTACAAAGTTGCACGCCGTAATGGAGGTGATACAAGCTAAAACAAAGTAAATCGAGCAGTAACGCTGTCTGATCACAAGAAAATTGTGAGGCAAGCCAAGGCATCGCTAATGAGCTCAATCAATCTGTGCAGCAAGTTTGGCAGTGCATACAATAATGTCTCGAGAGGCAATTCTGTAAGAGCACTATTATATACTTCACGATCAGTACATGTATGCTTTTATGTCTTTGTGATTCCCAGGGCCCTCTTGTAAATCAGTTTATTAAAGTAAAACTTAAGGGGCTTACCTGGTGAAAGAAAACTGAAATAAATAAATGTGATTATTTCCCCTCCATAGCCAGCAGTATTAATTAAAACACCCATATGGATGCTGATGATGACGATAGTCATTATCGCAACAATTAATTGGCCGATCAGTTGATTCCTATCTGGCCATGGAGGTAGAAAGAAATTGTCTGACCTAAAGATTTTGAATCACTACAGCATAAGATTTAATTTAGAAAAACAAAATTTCGACTGTACGTACATCCTGAATGGGTGAATTCATGTCCAGTGTTGGCATTAGAAGCACAATTTGGATTGAGGTTCCTGCATGTAGCTTCAAAACCTATTCTGAGTTTACACAAATAATCCGGATCACAATGTGCTCAACACTTAGTAAATGAATTCTCAGGAGTCAGGACCATCTTCATTTCATGTTTGGTGTTCATATACTAATGTAAAAATTGACCTAACACCAACACTGAAAGGTCAACACTGAACTTGAAATCTCCTGGGCAATTGAGTTAGATGTAAACAATCCCATTAAAACAACTTTGAATCACTGATGATTTAACTTACATGTTTACATCGCTAAAGAAGAGTGCAAAGTGAGTTAGGTTGAGTGAGAGGCTCGATGGCTTGGGTAGCGTGCTCAGGAAGAGATGGGAGATCAGGCTTGCAACAAACCGTCTAGGTAGTCTAGTTTCACCTCCTATTATTTGGGAGAGAAGAAGGAAGAAAGAAAGAAAAAAAAGAAAAGAAAGAAAAAAAGAAAGTGAAATAAGATAATTTAAAACATAATATGTACACAATCTTCGAAATAAGGTATTTTAAATTGCTCAAGTACAAATTAAGTATCAAATCAACAGGGGGGGGGGGGTACTAGACCACAAAAGTAATAGGTATTTGCCGTGGGCGAGACAAAAACGGTGGCTTTGGAGTGGGCTTATTGAAAAAAGGAGGGTCCTCGGAATATGCTTCAGAACTACATGTACAAATGTTTGTGAAAACGGGGTCCTTGGAATGGGTCGCCTGCGTGTGAGTGCGTATAGTATGCATCCCTATGAAATGGGCATCGTGCATGCAGCTAGCCAGGGCACCAGGTGCACTCGCACAGACGCGATGGTCAGACTGCGCTCTGCGGCTACTTTTCACCAAAATTGCAGCTCATTGTAGCGGAGCAATGCGGCCAGAATGGCGTAACGAAAAATATGCGAAGCTTTAGAACAGATTTTTTCTTTTTTTTCTCGATAAGAAGAAAGTGCTATGCTTTGGAGCGGCTTTCTTTGTACTTTTTCTCCATAAGATAAAAATGCTACGTCTTAAAATGGAAATTCGGGTGTAAAAATAGGGGTCCTCTCCGCGGCACACATCCACCACATATTATACAGTGTGTATGTATAAAAAAATGGGACAGATTTCAAAAGTCTATAAAATTTTTGTTTCAAATTATGATCTCTATATTTTGGTGTCAATAGGTGCTCTGAAGTCTTATCCTTCAAATGCCAATAAAATAATTTAGTTTCATTCATGCTAGAGCGACCACGGAATGTTTTTGTGTGTGGTTAAAAGGAGGCTTGCGCCAAATGGCATAAAATGATAAATATGATGGTCCGACTTTTTGCTAATCAGCAGACTTCCTTTTAACCTTTTCATTATTTCTGCCATAATTTTCGAATTATCCGGTAAAAATTCATTTCCAAATCTACTTATTTGCTTGAATATTTCTCTTCTTAATTTACTATCAATTGTCCACGGCGGACGGCATTTGAATAGTAATGAGTCAGAAAGAGGATCGAGGGTATTTGAATTCCAGTTCATCGTGGCTTAGCCGTGAACCAGAATAGCCTGGTGGTTGAGTCGCTGCCCGGAAAGCAGTAGATGGCAGGTTCAAATCCCACTGGTTCCAATTTTTTCTGACTTATGATTTATGATTTTCATACAGATCGAGCATACTGATCTTATGATTTTCATTACAGATCGAGCATACTGATCTTAAACAAATAGGAGTAATGCCGAAAATTTGTTAAACAAATTATAATTTCCTCCTATAAAAGCCTCTTAATTTACTATCTATTGTCCACGGCGGACGGCATTTGAATAGTAATGAGTCAGAAAGAAGAGGATCGAGGGTATTTGAATTCCAGTTCATCGTGGCTTAGCCGTGAACCAGAATAGCCTGGTGGTTGAGTCGCTGCCCGGAAAGCAGTAGATGGCAGGTTCAAATCCCACTGGTTCCAATTTTTTCTGACTTATGATTTATGATTTTCATACAGATCGAGCATACTGATCTTATGATTTTCATTACAGATCCAGCATACTGATCTTAAACAAATAAGGAGTAATGCCGAAAATTTGTTAAACAAATTATTTCTGCTGTTGTTCCATTTTAATATGTTCTCTTTTAGCTTTGAATGATCCTTCTTTAGGCGAACAATTTTTCTTAAACCAAAGTGTCGGAGAGTGTGTTTTTTTTCAAATCCTTTCATTGTGTGCTACAAAGATCATGGTGCCTTTGAACAGTGGCATACTAATGGATGGGGGCTCAGGGTGCCCCCCCCACCAAAAAAAAATCATGACCAAGAAAAAAAAGTGGAAAGAAAAATAACAGAAAACATAGAACGTGAAATATGATATCATTTACTGGATATTATGTCAAAATCACAAAATATTGGATATTTCAATTGAAAAAGTGGAAATTTTTGCTTGCTCGCTTCACAACTTTTTAATAAATTTTACCCGATCTGCTAGATCTTGCTCCTTCAAAATTGACTCAATACACCATTGCCATTGAGAGACATGAATCCTTTCCTGTTTGTCCTGTCAAGAACATAATTAAACTTGGTGAAGGATTCAATAACCCCTTGAAAATAGGATTCACGTCTTTTAAAGACCATAACATAATTTGTTTCACATAATATTAAAAAAAGAATTTGATTAATTACAAATTCTCCGAATTAATATTAATAATGCAAATCTTCTTTATACTTGGGTTGACATAAAGTCTTCTTACTTATGAAGGAAAATTCAAATGTAAAAGAAGTTTAAATAAAAAAAAATATTTCAGGTAAATAAATTAGCAAATGAAATTTGACATCATAATTCGAAAAATTATGGCACAGATACATGTAATGAAGAGATTAAGAAAAAAGTTTTTTTTATGATTAGCCAAAAGTCCAATCATCAAATTTCTCATTTTTGCCATTTTGGCGCAAGCATCTTTTTCAACCCCCGACAAAAACGTCCCGTGTTTGCTCAAGCATGAACAAAATTTATTTTTTCCAAAAGGCATTTGAAAGATAAGATCTAAGAGCATCTGTTAACATCAAAATATAGATATCATAATTTGAAACAAATTTTTCATAGACTTTTCAAAATTGTCCCTTTTTTTATATGCACTGTATACTTAATACTTGTGAGCAAATGCGAACAGGCTTCAAATCACTGATTTTGATATGTTTACAAGAAACGGTAAGGAGTGAGTCTGTGTCCAATGGTAAGTTTAGTCACTGTAGAGTACGCTTTACATGTCTTTTTTTTACACGACATGGTGCCTTTTTTACCAAAAAGTGACACAGTTTGTCACTGTTTTTTTAAAGCAAGTTTTCATCACCCGATGGTTTGGGTAGGTGTATAGTGGAGCCTACACGAACCATGCTTGAGGTAGTTTTGGGCTGGCTGGTCACATATTGTCCAAAATGTGCAGGTAAATCACGTTTTCTCTGCACATACAGTATGTAAATGTACTGGTAACAATAGATCCTTTTGGCATTTGTTTTGCATATAGGTGCACTATCAGCACACTTCAGTTCCAGTGTACATGTACATGTACAAATTTCTTTGACCAAATGAAGCTTTCAGGGGGCCTACTGCCCCTTTAGTTCCCAAGACCCTGTATTTTACCCTTGTAGTCAGTTCCTTAGACCATGATTTAAGGGGTTTCTTGAGGCACACCCCATCAAAATATAATCCCCCCCCCCCTTACCCTGGCTGGTGCCCCCTTACCCCCATCTACAGTACATGATGTACCAGTTAATGTTCCATCACTCAGGGTCTGTTCTGAAAGACTAACTATAACTCATAACATCCATGGTTGGGATGATAAGCAGGAGAGATTCGGTGTTATTTGAGCTGAGCTTCAGGGAGAAGCCGTGTGATAAAAACATCAATTTAATAAATATTGATTGCGGAAAACCTTGCTGCACACTCACTGATTCTGGCTTCATTTCTTTAGCAGAGAGTCGGGATGGATGTACATGTATCGTCATTTTAAGATTTAATTTAATGAAATTATCACATTTCTTCTGAATGCTCTTAAATGTAAAACCACAAGCTACACGTACAGTATAGATGTACATGCAGTATATCAGGGAGCCGTTTCTCTTTTAATTTTAATGCATTGATACTACGTATTTCTTATGATTACAATAGTATTCAACATGGCTTTAAAATCACAGTTTCCAAAATACCCACAACCTTGGGAAAATCCCTGCACAAATTTCTTGTAATTTTGAAGAGTACCCACTGTTTTGCATGCATTTTCTATTTGTGGATGATATTAAGAGTAGTCTGATTTGCTCACACATTGGCCAAAATACCAGGGTAGATCAGGGAAAATTTCTCTCATCAGAGAATATTCTTGAACTTCGAGGTTGTCTGAATCGGCCTAAAAATTTGAATTCACAAATCATTGTACTTTCAATTCGAGGCTGATGTACATTCTTATACATGTAAATTTGTAGAAAGTAGTGTGAAATTGCACTTTTTAGGGGCAAGCTCAGTCAGAGTTTGCCTTTGCCCCTAAACAGTGCAATTTCACACTACTCAGTAATCATACTGCACATGTTTGTAAATACATTTTATGATATTGTTAGGAGGTGAGAAAAGGGATGTCTACGACTCTGCCAGCGAGTCAATGGACTTCCAAAGAGTCTATAAATTGTACTCACGACTGGAATTTATCCATGCAATATTGTTAAAGCAGTATGCATTCTTCTTTTACAGTGTACATGTATACTGTCCACGATTAGGGCAGATTGTGAAATGTACAAAAATGCAGGTGTTTTTTAACATCCAAAGTAATGTTAATGATGGACAGACCTGCCGGCATCTCTAATTGATAAAAAAATGATGACTTTGCTTTAAAAGTATGAAAGAAACACAAGTGTGCCACAAATGATTTTACAAAAGAATATTATAGAAAAAGACTAAAAGCTAGCACTAAATGTACATGTACATGTATCTCTGGCCAAGGGTGAAGTTGTTTAGTAAACAAGACAGCCTTTGAGCCTGCATCAAACCAGTGATACATGTTAAGAGGCCTATTAAGGGCAAAAATATACCTTTTTTATTTTCAGGTGCTGCATGCACATGTACTGAACCTAAAAGTGCATTCAAGTATTCATCTGATATTTACATGTACATGTAAGTGCTCAGGGCGCTGATTGTCACTATCACAGCAGAAAAAATCATTATCCTGGCCTGTACATGTACATGTACCTTTAGAAATTATTGCAAATCAACCTTTTTGGGGTGGAAGGGCCCGTTGACTTGCCCTTGGAATGTTTTTTACCCATATTAGTGATATTTAGATTTGTATGTCGTATTAGATGACTGCTACATGACTTCTATGAGATGACGTCATTTTGAGGCCTGCCATAGGCATCAGGTTCTCACCCTTGTCTTTCAGAATTGAGAACCTCGCCACCTCCATTCTGCCGTTCTCCTAAATCATAGTCGACGTGCACGTAAGTGACGTAGTTTCAACCGCTCAAGCTCAGAATGAAGATCAACCTTTCCCTTTAATATAAACTCAGATTTCAGTGATTTTTCACAAAATTAAAGTTGTACAATGCCTTTAATGTTTATCATATTAAAATTTTGATGTTGATTCTCCCAACATTGTCTAAGTTCATTGACCCTAAATGAACTTTGACCTTGGTCATGTGACCTGAAACTCAGGCAGGATGTACTGTACATGTACTTGATCAACCAAGTTTCATGAACTACATGTAGGTCCATCCATCGTTACGCAGTCATTTAAAAAACTTAACCTTTGGTTAAGATTTGGTGTTGACGCAGTCGCCGTCAGAAAAACAGCGCCTACATCTGCTATGCAGGTGAGACAAAAATGACTCACCAACCCTTATTTTTCCCTGTTATGGCAAACAACATTTTTCTTGAAACGACTGCAAGTGACAATTTGTCTAAAGACTCAGTGGTGTAATTAACCAGAAATGAGTTATGGAACAAAAATTCTTAAAAGATGCCAGTGCGCGAAACAAAATTTTGGCCTACAGGTAAAGTACGAAAATGTAAACAAAAATGTAATTTTCTGATCATGGATTCTGACATAATATGCAGGATATGTCACATTTTACCTCTTTTCTATAATTCCGTTTTCTTGCTACAGTGTGTATTTCTCCTTTTTTTTCATGCTCGTGAAAATGTTTGGGCATACATGGCCCCCAAGCCCCCCCCCCCAAAAAAAAAACTGCATGCCAGAGACAGACTATGCCTATGGCCCGTATTCTGAACCTACATAGGTTTAAAATTATTAAACCCTGGTTTTAAGTTGTGGTTTTAATGGGTAGCCAATCGGGGCACAAATCTCTTTTAGTACAATTTATCAACTCACACGACACTCAAATCATTCATAACTGGAATGAAAACTGAAGTATTTTTCTTCATTATACAAGCAAATGCAAACAAAACTGCAAACATAAAGTATACAATGTAACCAGATTTTTAAGTTTTTGGCTCCCCATAATTCTAGCACAGAGTTAGACTGGAGTTTATTAAAGTTAAACCTGACCTCAGAATATGGGCCTATGTAGAATAGAAATGTACCGTGTACATACATGAGAACGTGCAGAACATGAATCTCAACTGTTGCACAGGCATCACCCTTGACATTCAGACAAGGGGATAATGGCCCCATGAATAATTTATGTGTCATTGATCACCAGGGCTTGCCTTTAATGTCAAAGAACTTTAACGGTGATGGTAACTCGTGCATCTATCAATCGGGGTGAATTTCCATCTTAATTCCGTCAAAATAAGATTCATGCATGCTACATGTATTTCTATTAGCAAAAATTTGACTAAATAATCACTTTGTCTGCTGAGGAGAGTGTAATTACTGACGTAAAGGAAAGGTGCAATAGACACCGTTCTCACTACGTTCCTATTATACTGGAAACTATGTAGTTTAGTGGAAACTACAAGTAGTTTGACGCGTAGTGAGAACGGTCGAAGCGGTCTTGGAAGCAATCTTCTAAACCAGTTCGGAAAACCACCTCGCGATGTAGTAATTCAAGATTGCTTTGCCTTGTAAAACTGGTTTTAGCGTGAGGACACAACCACTCTTCGGGAAGCGATCTTCACACGTTTTGAGCGCGATAATCCATCAGCAGAATGCCTACGCCGCAGTTTTTAATTTTGTGCGAAATGTGTTTTCCCACTGACAGCGTTTCCATAGCAACAAGATCGCTTCACATGAAGTGATTTTGAAAACCACTTTCATATACATGTACAACTGTAGGGCAAAATGGGGGAGATAGAGAATAGCAAAACAAATGGGAGAGACATTAAAGACTGCCTTTAGTTTTTGTGGATTCCCAAAAAGTGCACATTACTATTTAATTCCAAAACGTATGCTCCAAAATGGTTGTGGTGATTTTCCCCTTTATTTTGCATATTTCACATTATCTCCTCCTGACCTTGACATGTGGTGTGAATTATGTTTTCCCCCATGACATACATGTAGGCCTATGTTGTGCTCAGAAGGAGGCAAGATGCGATTTGAAAGATGAGGAAAATCTGATAATTTGTGTACAAAACAAATGGAGAGTTGTCCACAAAATCAGCCATTTTGAAGCACGTTTGCCAATTTGAGGATCCCCATAGAAAGTACAAGACTTTTCAAGCATCCATATTAAACTTGCTTATTTCAAAACCAATTTTTATGAAACTTGGTTTAAATTGTTCATCTTGTTTTAGTCTTTTCAATAAGGTTGAGCTTCTCTTCTTGAGTTTTGGTTTCCTAGCAAAATAAAACTTAAATATTTGTGAAACATCATCCAGGTTGGTAATTACATGTATTGATTTAACACTGTGTAAAATACTACATCAAGAACACTTCAAGGTCAAGTCCACCTCAGAAAAATGTGAATCAATAGAGAAAAATCAGACAAGCAAAATGCTGAAAATTTTATCAAAATCGGATGTAAAATAAGAAAGTTATGACATTTCAAAGTTTTGCTTATTTTCAACAAAATAGTTATATGAACGAGCCAGTAACATCCAAATGAGAGAGTCGATGATGTCACTCACTCAATATTTCTTTTGTTTTTTATTGTTTGAATTATACAATATTTCGATTTTTACGAATTTGACGATTAGGACCTCCTTGCCTGAAGCACAAAATGTTACAATAATGGAATTCCACGTGTTCAGGGAGGAATGAAACTTCATTTCACATGACAAGGACAAGAAAATAACAATATTTCATATTTCCATATAATGAAATACAAAAGAAATAGTGAGTGAGTGATGTCATCAACTCTCTCATTTGGATGTAACTGGCTCGTTCATGTAACTATTTTGTTGAAAATAAGCGAAACTTTAAAATGTCATAACTTTCTTATTTTACATCCGATTTTGATGAAATTTTCAGTGTTATGCTTGTTGAATTTTTCTCTTTTTATTCAAATCAAGTTTTTGTTGGGGTGGACTTGTCCTTTAATGAAAGACGATGGGGATCTGATCCCTGTCTTACAAAGAGTTACGATTGATCCAATCAATCGTAACTCTATTTGCACAAAGAGTTACGATTGATCCAATCAATTGTAACTCTATAGACATCCATAAAGTGTCATAATTTTTTCTAAAGGAAATTTTATACAAAATGTCCTTTGTATACAAAGGAGATAACACCAAATCAATCAATTTATGGATATACATTCATATCTAGAATTTTTTTGGAAAAAACATGCATTTTATATGTTGACTTTGCTGGCTTTCCAAAGTTGCAATTGATCGGATCAAGCGTAACTCTTTGTAAGACGGGGCCCTGCTTTATTCAAGTGAAAGATATGCGGTAATGACTACATTGTACACCGCTTAAACCCTGTAATACGAAATCAGCCCACTCCTAAATTATACTTCATCTGTAAATTTTAGTCCTAACTCAATACACTGTATGCCACAAGTGCCTCCACTCAGTCCTGAGGCTAATACAATGTACATTACCACTATAAAGGGCATACACAAATGTAAACTCTACATGTATATAAAGCAACACATACAATTTGCTTTCAGGATTAAATTTCAGTCAGAATACTGATCTAATTGACGTTTTTACTAGAGCTTTCTTAAGCACTGTTCAGCAACTATGTTTGTGTATAATTCTATAGACATGGCAAAGCTACAGAGTATATAAAGCTGCAAAGGTCAACTGGATTATACAGCACTGTTTAAAAAAGCTACCATTATTTATTCACCACAAAAATTGTAATACACTGTACAACAGTCATCATGATTATCAACAGGCAATAAGAAGAGCAGTGATGGTCTACATGTATCAGTCAGGAGTACAGGATCTTTCTTCCAATACATGTCCATTTTCATTCCAATTCTGTTCCTCATGAATCTTTATTTGTACTGTATGCACTACAGATACATGATGTTTGATTAAAAGGTATAGTAATAAGGGTCATACAATACCTATTTGTTGAACACTGTAGAAAAAGCCCTCCTTCGGCTTCAGTTCTCCAAGAGCCAAAGCGAGATCTACTATCATGGGTAAGGTTTGGTCAAAGAACAGTATCCGCTCCTCCCGCGTTGCGATGACCTCCAGGAAATTGACCAATCCAGCCAGGACTGTCGCTGCCCTGGTCCTGCGAGTATCTGCCGACTTAGCACCACCATGGATAAGAGCGTAGATGTGATCCATGATAGGTATGGCTTCTGACACATTGGACACCCTCTTCAGTCTGGTCAGGGCTCCCTGGACCAAGGGCCATGTCTCTAGGTCACAGGGAAGTACCACAGGAACCTTGCTTGGATCCCTCTGGAGGGAAGGGTGTGGAGATACTTTCTCAGTAACCATGGCGATGGAGAAATGATGCGGGGATAAGCGACAAGAGTGTGATGTCACAAAAGGTTCAGTCTTGTCTTCAGGATTGGTTTCTTGGCCTGAATATCCTCAATGATCAACATTTTCCATCTGCAGAAGGAGCAAAGAAAAACATGTATCAGTTCTTGTACAACACATCTACATGTATCACATTTTCATAGATCTACTATCTAAAGGGCTTGTCAACATTAAAAACACTAGAAAGAGACCGACATGTACATGTACAGTAGTGGCTAAGTTCAACTACATGGTAATAAATTTAAACTTGATCTGTGATCTCAACCATATGCCTGTCAATTGAGAGAATAATATTTATACAAAGCAAAGGGAACATTTTCATACAAAGTAACAATTGTTTGGCACATGAATCTTGCATCAGTGATACTGCAATCAAGATTCTACACTACTGTAGAAGTCATAACTCCATACCTAATCCTACATACATGTATATACATGTAGATGTAGTAAATCACTAAACAAGAATTAATTCCTCATAAAAAAAAATGCATGGAGAGGAGATTGCTACACTGGGTCAGCTAAAAAGGATGTTCAGCATTTGGAGCAACATGGAATTTGTACTTCGGAAAATAAGTAAAATAAAAAATATTAAACTTTTCATACAAGATTGACAAAATGGGCATAACACACCTATTTGCAAATTTGCAAAATGCTGTTCATGAAAAAAAAATTTAAGTACATGTACATGTGTACATATATCCTAATTTTTGCAGAATTTCATATCAAACATTCCTGATACACCCTGAGAAGACGGGGGGCTGATTCAGCCCCCCCCCCCCTCGACATTTTTCACGATAAATCCGCCCCGCAAAATTTTTAGTTTGTGTCACTCACTGACTTTTTACTGTCAAGTCTCACCCAACTTTTGGGACCAAAATTGTGACCCCCAGGTACGCGATTCCAAAATTACGCAACATTTTGGAAGTGCATGCAGACCCAAAATTGCTCAAAAACGTGAATTTGTGTACAAATCCAATGCAAATGGTGTTTTTAGCCAAAATTCATAAAATGTATCATATTTTTCCTTTTACTGCTTAAAATCAATTGATTTTATCTTGTTTATGGTCAAAACAAAGTCTCCAACAATTTCCATTGAAAAAACAGCAAAAAACAAAAAGTTGAAAAACACAGAATAAGAAATTTAGAAGACAATTATACATAATAAATGTGATGTTGATGATTTTTAAATAAATTTAATCAGATGCCGATAAAGAGCATATGAAACAAAAATCAGAATGTTAGGGGCATTATTTTCTTAATTAGAGCAAACTTACATATGATTTTACGCAAAAATTACATGTAACATAATTAATGAGCAATGAGATTTTTCGCAGAATTTGATATTAATTGTAGTTTTGTAGATAATACATGGCCAGGGTACCATGGGTAATACCATGTCAATTTTCGTCACGATCGAGATCATAAGGGGGGGCTGAATCCCCCCCCCTCCCACCTTCGAAATAGCCTATTTACATGTACATGTACATGTAGGGTTAGTCTACAAATGTAGACCCACATCTGCAGTGTGTGTACCTCAGCTGATTCAAAGAGTCTGCATACATGTAGCAGACTAGGTCTACAGAGGCTGCAGAAGGTCTACTGAGGCTCCTTCGCTCGCCCTTTCAGGCTGGTTTGCTTCGCAAACCAGTAGCAGATCCCACCTCACGAGCCATTCAGAGTCTGCATAGCAGACTAATGTAGGGTTAAAGGGGAAGTTCACCCTGAAGAAAACTTTGTTGTAAAAATAGCAGAAAAAATAGTAAAAAATATTGGTGAAGGTTTGAGGAAAATCCGTTAAAGAGTAAGAAAGTTATTAGAGTTCAAAGTTTTGGATTTGTGACGTCATAAACGAGCAGCTGCCCCATGTGTTATGTAATATAAAATGCATGAATTTCAAATTTTTTATGGTTCCTGATGACTTAATTTTGTTTTCTATTCATGATCGGGTGTGAAATGATTTGTCTATTGATATACAAAAGGTACAGTGAAAACCATTCTCAATTTTCTGAAAAAATTACATCTCATCGATTTTTTACCATTCGCTATGTAGGAATGCTGCTCGCATATGACGTCACAAATCAAATAATTGAAATTCTAATAACTTTTTAATTATTTGATGAATTTATCTCAAACCTTCGGCAATATTTTTTATTATTTTTTCTGCTATTTTTACAATAAACTTTTTCTCAGGGTGAACTTCCCCTTTAAGACCTAAGAATTGATAGATCTATGGAACAGCATAGGCCTACACTGTACATGTATATTTTGGCTATTGAGTTGAGAAACTGGTGCTTGTGTACAGGTAATTTACACAATGTACATTCTATTTAGTGCTGCAGCCGAACTGCTGAACCGAACGGAAGTTCGCCGAACTTGGCACTTCCGAACTGGACCGAACCGAAATGAACGCAAAGGCCTGGTTCGGAAGTTTGGTAAAAAAAAAAAAAATGGTAATATGCATTGCGTAAGTGCGATGACTACTACATAAATTTAAGTATGAAATTAAACAAAAAAATATTGGTTAGTGATTGTGCACAAAGAGAATTCCACTCAATATATTTTTAAAATTCACTATGATAGCTCCCATCGCGTCTTTAATTGAACTGTTATCAACTTAAGAATATTTTATTAACATAAATATATTTTTTCTTGATAAAATGAGGGGACATTTTGAAGCTAAACTCGGTATAAAAGTGTGGTGTAATTACGTATTGCCGTAATCGATCGTGATCGTAATCGGACCTAACCATTTTGTATTTAATAAAGAAAAAGAACCAGACATAAATTCATTCCTCGTAAAGTATGACAGTTTTGGTCTCGTGTTTTATCAAATTTTTATCATTTTCAATGTTTTTTATAAACATGTTTTCCTTATAAAATGTGGGGACATTTTAAGCTTAACTCAGCTAAAAAGTGTAGTTGAATTACGTATTGCTGTAATCGGACGTACATTTGTTTTGTATTTAAAAAAAGAAAAAGACAAGACATAAATTAATTCCTTGTGACTGACAAAGTAATGGTAAAGTATATATATTCCACCTTCTGAAATTTCCATATTAATATAAAAGATAAATAAATAAGAGATGAAGGAATGAGGGTGAAATAACAGAAAATATAAAAATTCAAACCAAATCAACGCATGTTCCCTGATCGATGTTTCGCCTTCCGGAAATGGTTGGTAAGCAAAGTTGAAACAGGAAGTCCAAACAACCTGCTCTCGGTTGCTATTATACAGGTAAAATTCGTATTCCGAACTTGAAACGTTTTTCCGTTGTTAATATTTTCTTAAAAGTGGTTTAATCTGGTCAATTACTGAAAATGAAATGATAAATTATCAGTTCCGTCTTAGTTCCGACGATCAACGCCGAGTGATTTCACAACACTAAAATACACAGTACAGTCCCAAGTACTCATTTTCGTGTTGGAAATATGTTTGAAGTCATGTAGCGTCGATCTTTCTGGACCAAGAATGGACTGATATTTTATCTTTTTAAAGTAATTCATTGACCAGATTTTACCACTTTTCAGAAAATAGGGACTTTCTAAAACACTCATATTCTTTGGAATGTGAATTTTACCGGTATAATAACAGTTGAGTGGAGGTTGTTTGTCTACTGTTTCGACATTCCCGATCAACACTTTCCAATTTGAGAGCTGCGTTGGCAATGACATCGTAATCGATCATGATCATAGCTACATGAAATAATCATGAAAAAAAATATTCTGATCTTTGTAATTCTGTTTCTGTCTTGATTCTCTCATTATCAATATTTTTTTCTTTTGTTTTTTTTAATTTTCATTTTAAAAATGAAAGTAGAAATGCAACCGTTATTTTTTGTTTAAAGATTAAAACAAAAGAAAGTTCAACAATTTTCATAACTCTTCTTTTTAGAAACAAAATTTATTATAAATATATGACAGATCATCCTGGAGAACACTTGTTTGTGGGTCGGTGATCTTTATTTTTTATATGTTAAATTTAATTTGGCATGTATTGCCGAACCAAAGTTCGGAAAAAAATTGCCGAACCGAACCCGAACATGCCGCCTGACTTGCAGCACTAGTTCTATTCCACCGAGATATGCCCCCCCCCCCATTAAATGAAAAAATGACCAAAATCCTATTTGGTATTTGTAAACAAAAATATTTCTAATTTGTTAGGAATTACTTGAAATAAACTAACATGGACTTGGGTATAAGTATGTAATGCAGGGAATAATTTTCCTGGTATCTCATCACAATTTGCTCCATATTTTTAAAGACTGCTACGCATAAAGTCTTTTGTATAGCATATTTTTACATACATGTAGGACTGTACATTACTTACATGTACATGTAGTTGTGAGCTTTTATTTAATGACAAAAAATGTTACTTAAATTTGTAAAGCAAAATCATTCCCTGACATGTATCTAATGCCAACTACATGTATGGATGTGCAAGCAAAAGCTCTGTAATCAATTATGCAGAAAATATAGGCCTTTAGTACACTAGGACCAGAGATACTGATTACAATTTTTTTTCTAAAACCATGAATTCTGCGTGCATGAGCATATCTTCTACATGTATCTGTATGTATGCAGGAAGGTGAATATTGGATGTCACATGGGAGAGGCTTGGCCGTCACCTGCGCATACTAATCAGAAAACCTGTGCTCCAACATTTTATTAAAAAGCACTGTTCATACACTGTAAGTTCCTCTAAAATCCTCTTAACATACAGTCAAGCCTGTACTGAGAACTAACATGTATCTGAAGTCAAGTTTAGTGGCCTCAGGGATTGTCTCACATTTGAAAGGAATTGTTTTACAACCTGTCTATAAAGGTCACCTGTCCACAATGGCCACATTTTTCTGTTAGCCACAGGCCTGGGAGGGGGGTGGGGCACTCAAATTATTGTTTGATGGGAGGTGTGCCTCGTGAAACTATGAAATGTGGGTCTGAGGAGCTGACTAAAAAAAAGGGTAAAATTCAGGGTCTTGGGAACTAAATATATACTGCGCGATGTGAAAAACAAGGTCTACGGAATGGGATCTCGCGGCACTGCGGGTATGTTGCACCGTACATGTAGGCTGTGCATGCACTAGCAATGCATGGAGCTGCTTCTAGTTTTTTTTTATACATACATGTACAGTGTATGTAGGGAGTTACGAAGCCGTACATGCCTCTCTCGCATGCAGTGCTCGCACTTGACAATTTTGGCAGGGGCGGTGAACTGAGGAACTGAGATGTCTCATAACGGGGATCTTGTGAGCGGGGCTGGGTGGGTTCTGAACTTTACTTTTGTCATTACGAGTACATACACATGTACATCTAGAATACTGAAAATTAAGTCTGGAAAAGGGGTCATCAAAGCGGTGCCGGGTAAAAATGGCAGAGGTAAAAATGGCAAAGGTAAAAATGGCAGAGGTAAAAATGGCAGAGGTAATAATGGCAGAGGTAATAATGGCAGAGGTAAAAATGGCAAAGGTAAAAATGGCAGAGGTAAAAATGGCAAAGGTAAAAATGGCAGAAGTAAAAATGGCAGAGGTAAAAATGGCAGAGGTAAAAATGGCAAAGGTAAAAATGGCAGAGGTAAAAATGGCAGAGGTAAAAATGGCAGAGGTAAAAATGGCAAAGGTAAAAATGGCAGAGGTAATAATGGCAGAGGCAAAAATGACAGAGGTAAAGATCATGACATGCTAGATCAGCAAGGACAAAAATAGAGCCTTTCCAGTTAATATCAGTCATAATTATTGACCTTGAATGGACTCCTATCGACAAAATAAGTATTATGAACTGATGAGATTTTTTTGGATTTTTTTTTCATCACTTTAGGTCTATACTTTATATCGTTGATATTATTAAACATTTTCATGCCAAAATAATTTCCATAGTGAGTGAAAGGATTTATCTTGGCCAGTTCGTATAGTGGAACAGCACTTAATCACACATACCAAACGAATTGAAATGTAAACACCAATGTGCGCTATCATTAACATACTGAAATAGACGAGTTCGAGATTTCTTTGAACCACTTGCATAACTTATATAACAGAAAAATAAAACGTTCTGTAATAAAAGTAATTTTACATATTTTAACATCATAACCGATCCGAATAAATATTGATGTGATACGTATTTTAGTTTAATGTAAATTATGTAATAATAACAACTAGTGCTCATTTTTCAGAGTAATACCTCATTGCAGCTAGTCCAAGTGGATGTCAGGTTCCTTAACTAGTTTCTATGGTAACGGGTACCGCATGAATTTTGAAATGTGTAGCGAATCAGGGATTTAAATTTCTAGGTATTTCTTAGGTACCATTCTATCGACCTGTTTTAAAGGGGAAATTCACACTGACAAATGGTTTACTGTAAAAATAGCAGAAAAATATTTTGGTGAAGGTTTGCAGAAAACCCATCAAAGATTAAAAAAGTTAGGCTATTAGAAGCTTGAGTTTTTGATCTGTGACGTCATATACCAGTAACTACCCCGTATTTTATGCACCAAAATGTCTACTTTTCAATTTCTTAATCAGTGGTTCACGTTTGCTAAAAAAAATCTTTCAGGAGCGGATGCAAATTATTTGTATGTTAATATACTTAAGGTACAATTAAAACCATTTTCATTTTTTTTTAGAAAATGACATTTCATTGATATTTTTTATTACACCATATATGGGGAAAACTGCTCGCAGATGACGTCCCAATTAACATCTATAATTTAGTAGCTTTTTAAATCATTGATGGATTCCCTAAAACCCTCACCAATATCATTTTAATAAACTTTATGTCAGTGTGAATTTCCCCTGTAATGGATTAAGTACAATATTTGGGATCCAAAGTGTTCTTCAAATTTGAATATTAGAAGAGCGATTTGACATGAGAAGGTCGTGTATGTAAGTCCAGGAAAAAAAATACCAACTCAAGTGTTATCCTTTTTACCTCTGCCATTTTTACCTCTGCCATTTTTACCTTTGCCATTTTTACCTCTGCCATTTTTACCTCTGCCATTTTTACCTCTGCCATTTTTACCTCTGCCATTTTTACCTCTGCCATTTTTACCTCTGCCATTTTTACCTTTGCCATTTTTACCTCTGCCATTTTTATCTTTGCCATTTTTACCTCTGCCATTTTTACCTCTGCCATTTTTACACCGAGCCATAAAAGCGGTACATCCCCGTACCACCAAATTATGTGAGTGCCTCCCCCCAGGCAGGTGCATACAATATTCATATTGGATTATATTAACAAAAGGAAAATTTGATTTAAGAAGTTTTTTCACATCAAAACCAAATGATATTGTGTACATGCACATTACCCAATGCCATATTCATCCAAATTAAATAGCGAGACCAAATGATATTGTGTACATGCATGTATATCCACGTGTACATGTAAAGTACAGCTCTGTTCATGCGATGAAATAATACAATGTTTTTTTTACATGAAGGCCATGTACATGCACATGTACAAGAAATGCAAATGAAACAGAGTTCCGATTTTAATTTTTAAAAAAATAGTCTTGTACTCTCTGTATCTCACTATTAAAGGGATGGTTCAAGCTGGAGATATATATCTCAATAAATAGAGTAAAATAAAATAGAGCAAAATTCTTAAAATTTGATCAAAATTGGATATCAAATTGAATTTGAAAGATTAGCATTATTCAGGTGAAACAGTTCTTGGCATGTCTCATGAATATAGGTTGGCTGATGATGTCATATCCCCACTTGTTCTTCTGTATTTATGAAATTAGGTTTACTAAAAAAATTTCTTCCAAGAACTAAAACAATTAGATTGACAAATGAAGAGCATTAGTTATTTATTGCCGCAACTTATTTCATCATAATGGAGACACAATACACACGTATGAAAAAATGAAAAAATTATGATTTCATATAACATAAGAAAAGGGAAAGTGGGGATGTGACATTATCAGCCCACCTAATATTCATGACAATGTGCATATAACTGTTTCACAAAATATTGACAAAATTTAAAATTCAATAACTTTGTTAGTTTGTTATCTGCATCTGATGAAATTTTTAGCATTTTGCTCTGTGAATTTTACTCTATATCAAAAAGGAAATATTTTCAGCCGGGGCCATCCCATTAATGCTTTTAGTATAAAGCATTAGCTCATAGACAGTACTTCAAAGTTCAATGAAAGATACAGGACTCTATATTACGCAGAAAAGGAGAACAGAAAGAGATAAAAAATGGTGCTACTTTTTAGTAATGGGTGGAAATGGAAAAGATACATTTGTAGAAGAGAAACCATCTTAGACTTTTTGTAGGAGAAACAATTATTTACAAAGCTTCTGGAGGTGTGTGGCAGGATATCTTATTGGCGGGGGGGGGGGGGCAAAATGATCTAAAAGTGATTTTTTTAATAGTTATTACGGTACCAGTACTTTTTATCACCACAGACTCTCTTTTTAATTAGAAAAAAATTCAAAAATTCAGTTTAGTTTTGGGCCAAGGCCTTTTTTTCATGATGAATATAACTTAAATCTAGGGCAAGTCCAAGAATTTGCACGCATTACGTATGGGACATTTCAGAGGCTTTAACGACCTGAAAAATAGTGTTAAATGACTTTGATTAGATTGAATTCCCTCATGATGGTAGACATCTAGGAGAAGAATAATCATGCAAAAAATTGTGACATATGACCTTGACCTTTTAGAGAGAAAAGATGTGCCGTTACGTATGGGACGCAGAAAAAATTCAATTTTTACAACATTTTTTTCAAGTTGAGAATTCTCTGAAAGTATTTCATTTGACAACTTGTAACTCGGTGTGATAGAAGTCACAATAAGGCAAGTTTCATGCCATAAGCCAAATCCCTCTAATTACAGACTCTAATTAAACAAATTAATGACATGTTACGTATGGGACAGTTACGTATGGGACATTTTGTCCCCATAGAGAATGTACACAAATTTCCCTATAATTTAAAAAATTGAAATAATTTGAAATATGGAAATAACAAGAGTTTCTTTCTTTTAAAATGTTCTATTGAGACATATTTAATATGACTGAAAGGGAAATTAGCCATTTCAATAATTTTTTTTCTTGTTTTTCATGGTTTTATGAATTTCTAATGTATTTCTATTGTTTTTTATTTTTTTCATATTTTTCCATTTTCACAATTTTTTCACTTTGTTTTCATTTATGAGTATTCATAACAAATCAGTCTTTAAAAACTAAAGAAAAGGTAAATAATCACTATTTAGAGCACTCTTGAAATTTGTTTTTCTCCATTCACTTTGTACACAAATCTCCCCATTGACATTGTGTGTAAATGTCCCATACGTAACTATTTTTTAATTAACAATTTTTTAATTAACTTTTAATTAAAAAGTAAACTCTATTTCTTAAACTTTTTGTGGTATAACATTTTTATACTCAATAAATTAGAAATTCCCAGAGATGCAGCAATGCAAGTATTGTATTATGAGAAATAACTTTATAAAAATCCTCAAAATGTTACGTACATTGTATGGGACATTCCATCCTTGGACAAGACCTAATTTGCATAATTAATTAGATGATACCACTTTTTTCCCCAAAAAAGTAAAAAGATGTTAGGGGGTCCATGTACATGTATGACTAAATCTTAGAAGTTTTGTTTTCATTTTCTATGAGTTTTTATAATTGTCCCATACGTAACGCCCAATTTACTCAAGCATTTTGGACTCTTGTTCATCCCCTCGAATCTGTCTCACGCCACTTGTTCACTGCTACCATCTGGCCTGTGGAGAATCTACAGGTATGACTATGGTATGCCAATGCAGTATACTTTAAAAAATCATTAAAATATCACTTTTGTGACCAAAATTACTAATTTCCATACAGTTTTAATTTATTTATCATTAGTAATGTGGGAATAATTTTTGTATTCACCAGAGCGCTCAAAAACTTGAATTTTGGGCATATTTTTGTGTACGCCCTCTATTGGTGGAAAGTAATATGGCAAGAAAATTTTCATTTTTTTATCTCTATTTTTAATTAAGAAAAAACAATATAAAGAACCAAATTTAAATAAGAGCTAAGTGGTATAAATTAACAGGTCTAATGGAAACTGTCAGTGTAAAAAAATCAAGCATTTGCCCCAAAGAAAAAGAGAAAATAAGCCAAACATTGCCACCCTTATTTTGTCACACATGGAGATATAACTGAGAACAAGGTTATAATTATTATAACCTTGTTCATTGAATGAGTGTCTCACGCAACTATCACAGCCAATCCTCATAATCATATACATTGTACACAATGTCTGTGATCTCACTCAGATTCACAGAAAATCTCACGCATAGCACTAGCTGCCTGGTCTTTGAACTTGGCATCTCTCATGTCTCTGCGTCGCGTCGGGGGGATTTTGCATTGTTAGTGTTACTCCCCCAATGGTGGCTGCACGATAGCGAGCCATATGTGTACGAGGAGAAAAAAAAATGTTTAAAAACTCCTTGAAACAGGCGGCTGCCAGCTGTCTACAATTGACGTTAGTTATTATAGTCCAGCATCAGTGAAGCCCATTCATGTTAGCAGTTTGCTCCATAATGCATAATTGCTCTGCGGCTGCATCGGCGGTGTCACACACAACGTTCCCGATCCGAACGATGATTGGCATGATGATGTCATATAAAAGTTATATCGACCAAACTACCTAACTTAATCATCTTGAAAAAGAAGAAATTAATGAAGGTCATACTCACCAATGACTTGTAATGAGGATAAACGAATGACTAAAATCGAATAGAAATTCCTTGAGCAGCAATCCTACTTCGTTCGCTTGAAAACAACCGCGGCTACATACGGTACCGGTACGTGTATCTTTTAGTTTTACGGTACCGGTTCGGTACGTTTTATTTGCATGGATCCGGATATGGTGATATTGGGATCCGGAAAGGATGGGTCAATCAAGGGGGGGGGGCGGAGGTGATGATGGGGATCTAAAAGTCTAGAAAGAGGTTGGTGATAATATGAAAATAGTCTTACTTGTAAACATGTTAACATGCGTTTCAGAAATTGGTAAATTGAGTCAGACCCGGAGCTGTCCGGGGAGCTGTACAGGTTTTTTTTTTAATTGTTTGTTTATTTCCCCCACAATTACAATTTGGGTTGGCAGCAACGCAACATAACAGGTTGACAGGTCACTTTAGAAAAACCCCGAGAAAAACACGAAGATGACCAAATTTTGAACCGTTTACAAATAATGATGCCTACCATTGACTATGAAAGAGTTTTGGTTTCTTTGGACTCTTGCCCAGGACTAAAATCCAGTTAAAACCAATTAGAGCAAAACCAATTGAAACCAGTTGGCCAACTGGTTTCAATAGGGAAATTGGAACAACTGGTTCCAATTGAAAACCAGTTGCCAATTGGTTCCAGTTAAAACCAATTGGGCAACTGGAACCAGTTGGCAATTGGTTTCAATTGGTTTCCAATTGGTTCCAGTTGTTCCAATTTCCCTATTGAAACCAGTTGAATCCAATTGTAGGTAACTGGTTTCAATTGGTTCCAGTTGAAACCAATTGGAGGCAACTGGTTTCAACTGGAACCAGTTGAAACCAATTGATTTCCAACTGGATCCAATTGGAACTTCCAGTTGGAATGAACTTAATTAGTTACAAATTAATTAACACTTGCACTAACTATTGCTCATGTCAACACAGAAGCAGTGTTATGCCTGTATATACCAATGTAAAGGGCATTGATAAAATGCAGACTTTCATATGTACATATTTATATGGAAGATCTTCAAATATATGTATTTTTATTTGATGCAATTTGGTAACAGTTATTGGTGTACTAATTATCTTTTAATCTATTCTAATTATAATCTATAACATTTATGAACATGGTTTTCACTGCTAAGTATTCCAAACACTTATCTTAAAAAAGTGTGGTACTTCAAATTAACAAAAATCAACAGATATATTGTAAATTATGATGAATCTCATAAAAACATTAATTTGTGCACACTGGCAGAAAATATGCAAATTAACTGGTTTCAATTGGATCCAGTTGGGTAACTGGAAAATTTCCAATTGGAAACCAATTGGAAATCATTTCCAGTTACCCAACTGGATCCAGTTAGGATTTCCAGTTACCAAACTGGTTCCAGTTTTATTTACAGTTACCCAACTGGTTCCAATTAGAATTCATTTCCAGTTACACATCTTTCCAGTTAGAAGTCATCTCCAGTTACCCGATTGGTTCCATTTAGGATTTCCAGTTACCCAACTGGTTCCAGTTAGAAATCATTTCCAGTTGGAAGTCATTTCCAGTTACCCAACTGGTTCCAGTTAGGAGAAGTTCCAGTTGCCCAACTGGTTCCAGTTAGGATTTCCAGTTACCCAACTGGTTCCAGTTAGAAATTCCAGTTGCCCAACTGGTTCCAGTTAGGATTTCCAGTTGCCCAACTGGTTCCAGTTAGGATTTCCAGTTACCCAACTGGTTCCAGTTAGGATTTCCAGTTGCCCAACTGGTTCCAGTTAGGATTTCCAGTTGCCCAACTGGTTGCAGTTAGGATTTCCAGTTACCCAACTGGTTCCAGTTAGGATTTCCAGTTACCCAACTGGTTCCAGTTAGGATTTCCAGTTGCCCAACTGGTTCCAGTTAGGATTTCTAGTTGCCCAACTGGTTCCAGTTAGGATTTCCAGTTACCCAACTGGTTCCAGTAAGGATTTCCAGTTGCCCAACTGGTTTCAACTGGAAATTGTTAAATTCCAGTTAAAACCAATTGAAACCAGTTGAAACCAATTGAAACCAATTGAAACCAGTTGGAAATCCAACTGGTTTCAATTGGATTTTGGTCCTGGGTGGCCCTGGGCAGTGAGGGTGCTAAAGCCCCCCCCCCCCTCCGGATCGAGAGGTTTGACCGATAGCACCTTCACTTATTTATTTATTTATTTATTTGTTTATTTATTTATTTAATTATTTATTTATTTATTTATTTATTCATTTATTTATTTATTTATTGACAATTTTTTTTTTTTTTTGGGGGGGGGGGTGATTGTTGTCAAGCTAATCTTAACGAACTAATATACCCTATATGCTTCTTCAAAACCACTGAAGCAGGGCCGTCGCTCAAAGGGGGGGGGGGGCAACTTTGATATCGTCGGTATCCGGCGCTATAGCGCGCGCCGTCGGGAAAAGGAAAAGAAAGGAGAACGAGGAAAGAAAACGGGAAAGAAGAGAAATGAAGGAAAAAAAAGGAAAAACAAAAGAAAGAAATGAAGGAGGAAAAAAAGAAAGAAAGAAAGAAAGAAAGAAGGAAGGAAGGAAGGAAGGAAGGAAGAAAGAAAGAAATGCGGGGATCTGCGCAAGTGAATCCTATATGTTTATGTATATACTGATCACCCCCCCCCTTCATCCTTCTCTGATGTCATATGCTTGTATACTCCACCAAAATCTGTTCTCATGATTAAAAAAATGTTCCTCCAATAAGCTTGATGAATTCCCGATGAATCCGCCCTATGGGGCACAGATCGATTTGCCAATTTTCAAACTTGCTGAGACTTTCTGTTGTTGAAAGATAGTGTAGCACTCAATTACTTCACACTCTTGGAACATCCAAACTTTCCTTTTGTTCTCTTTTTTGATCCCTTTTCTCTTGATCCTCTCCCCCCCCCCCCCATTCTTCTTTCTTTCTTTTTCTCCTCCCCCTGTTTTATTTCTTTTCCTCTCTCTTAACGTTTTCCCTTATTTATCTCTCAATTTCTTTCTCCGCTTTTGCCTACCCGGTGTCCGCAGCCCTATACATGCCCCCACCAGTTTGTTACCCATCATTCAATTGAGGAAAGGGTTGTCGGGTCATCTTGACTGCCGCCCCTATAAAAAAATGCCTAGTGCTGCCCCTGAAATTCAACTATCCTTTGTAATTAAATTCCTATCAAAAAAATTATATACTTTTAATTAATAGCCGTCTTTTTAACTTCTTTTTACCTTTTCATTCTATCTATTGTCACAAGGTTTGGTATGTTAATTGTTCAAGCATTTTGTATTTGATATGTGATATAGCTCAATAACAATTTTGAGGGGGGGGGGGGTGAGTAAACTGTGAGCTCAGTTCCTTGAAAAAATTATATTAGATTTCTGAGGGGTATGTGGTGGGAAGGGTTTAGGGTTTGGCTCAATTACTTTATTCAATTACATAATTGAAAATCGTTCAATTACAATTACTTTCTTTTCGATTACAATTTAAGGTTACTAAAAATTGGAATTAAAGGACAAGTCCACCCCAACAAAATCTTGATTTGAATAAAAAGAGACAAATTCAACAAGCATAACACTGAAAATTTCATCAAAATTGGAAGTAAGATAAGTTATGGCATTTTAAAATTTCGCTTCATTTCACAAAACAGTTATATGCACATCTCGGTCGGTATGCAAATGAGGAACTGATGACATCACTATTTCTTTTGTATTTTATTATATGAAATATTTTTATTTTCTTGTCATTGTCATGTGAAATGAAGTTTCATTCCTCCCTGAACACGTGGAATTCCATTATTTTAATATTTTGTGCTTCAGGCAAGGAGGTCCCAATCGTCAAATTCGTAAAAATTGAAATATTGTATTCAAACAATAAAAAACAAAAGAAATAGTGAGTGACATCATCGACTCTCTCATTTGGATGTAACTGGCTCGTTCATATAACTATTTTGTTAAAAATAAGCGAAACTTTGAAATGTCATACATGTAACTTTCTTATTTTACATCCGATTTTGATAAAATTTTCAGCAGTGTGCTTGTCTGATTTTTCTCTATTGATTCAAATCAACATTTTTCTGAGGTGGACTTGACCTTCAATTATGTAATTGATTAATTACTTTGTAATTGAGCCCAACCCTGGTGGTGGGCATACAATCATTTTATATCTCAGACATACTCACGACAGTTATAGTTCTAGAAACTCCATACCTTTTCTCTGTGCATTTTAACAACTTGTAAAGAACAAAGGAGACAGACGTTTTTTTTTCATTAGGATTATTTATTTATTGCAATATGAATTCCAAGAATACATCATATGTTGTATTCCCTAAAAAATTAACATTTCATAACATTACAGCAGACTGAAGAAGATAAGATATAATATTCCATGTTTCATCTTAAAAGACAAATTGGCATCACCTACTCCATGATATGAATAATAATGATAATAATAATAATAATAACAATAAACAGACTGGAACAATTCAATGTCAGCTTTGACAGCAGGGTTTCATAAAACTTGTTATAACAAATTACGATAACAGTTAAAAGCTACTGAAATCCTTTAATCTAATCTGTTGGCTGATGGTTAATTTGTTAAAGACATTTTGTATTTGTTATCATAACAAGCCTTTACGAAACCGGACACTGATAAAGGAGACTCAGGCAAGAGCAAATTATTTACAAATTATTGTTTATACCCTAAAACAATATACAAAGTTTATTACTGTATGTGTACCACAGCAACATCAAATGACGGTAACCAGTTAGTCTGCAGGCACAGACCTTAAATTTGATTTTTGTAATTCATATAAGGCATAATGCAGAGTCTGAAGTAGTGAGACTATATTCACTATGTACTGTGGCTGACTAGTCTGCAGGTACAGACCCTGATTGAAACTTTGATCAACAAGTGTGTCTCTACGCAAAGACTAGCACACATTCAAAACTTGCTGTGAGCGAAAGGGCCTTCAGTACACATGGCACGAGTAGGCTGCAATTCAGACCCTTTGCTCCAGTGAAGGGTTTGCACAAAGATGCAGAGTTTGGAGTCTAGTCTCCACTCCAGACATTGTATGATAAGTATGGATCTATTTTGGTTCAAGTGTCAAATTTGAGCCTGTGCATGCAGACTAGTCATCAGTTGTCCATGGTGGATTAAAGGAACTTTGATTCTGATCATCATCACTCCCACACTGCAAGAACTCCGGTGTTGATTTAACACCAGCCCGGAATCTATACATGTCCACAACAGAGAAGTACTGAAACAACACCAGTTTGGGATCTACCGTAATCCTTGCTGTTTTAATTCTAATTGGTGTTGTATCAACACCTATCTGGTGTTAGACCAAAACCAAAAAGGTGTAGTTTAACACTTCTCTGGTGTGGACAAATATAGATTCCAGGCTGGTGTTAAATCAACACCGGTGTTTTTGCAGTGTATAGGTAATTCCCATAACTAGATTTGAAGTGGGATGCCTCCCCAGTGTTTCCACTTTGAAGGAAATTACCCGAATTCCGGGAAATCCAGACGTTTTCCAGGTTATTTCCGGGAAATCTGAAAATTACAATGAAACAACAATTAAATATAGCAACTATTAATATTCATGTTATATTTACATGATTTTAACCTCCATACGTAGCTCAAAATTTTTCGCTCACGCTCCGCGCTCGCATTTCATAATGTTGTTCCTATTTTTAAAGAGGGCAGGGACAAAACAAATGCTAAATTCCCTGATTTTTGCCACCTAGAACAAATTTACGCTCGTTGTATTATTGCCCGATTTTCGTTAAAAATCAAACTTGAAAATTCCAGGAAATATATGAATTTCAGGAAATTTGGAATCCAATTTCGGGAAATTTATTTTGGAGCTGTGGAAACACTGTGCCTCCCGTCCCGGAAGGCAATAGGTTGCAAATGAATAGACTAGGAAACTTCTCTATACATTGCAGAACATCTGATTACAGGACTATATATCCTATCCTATATATTCACAGTATTTCTTAAAAAAAAGAGTACTGTTGATATCAAATTCTTTGTCTTTTGGTTCTTTAGAATACAATGAGCATCAAGATGGCTACAATGTTATGAGGTACTTGAAGTACTGACAGTATTTGCAACGGAATCAACAACAACATAATATCATGAAATGAATGGAAACTGAAATAGTTGTGCGAATCTGTGAGAAATTAGGTGTATTCAGGCCCCATTCAGACCGCCTCGAGTGCCAGAGAACCCCCATTAAATCCTGAGAGCTTGTTCAGGCTAAAAAAAAATACCAGATACATTTGTAATTAGTTTGTGCATCTATACTAACCCGAAGCACACCCTCTAAGGGAAGATCAAGGTAAATTAAAATCATACGCAGTAGGGTCTGATTAGCAGGTGAGGCCAAGGTACCTGAACCCCCGCCCCCCCCCCTCCCTCCCTTCCAGCCTAGTGTGCTCAATAATACACATGCCGTGAGTAATATTATTCATAACTGATATACAGATAGCCTAAGTAAGGATCTATAACTACACCAATGTGGATAAGAATACACAAAGCTTGATGTGATAAGGCCAATATTTTGAAGTCGGGTTCAACTTAAACTCAGGTTTAAGTTGTGGTTTAAGTGTGGATAGCCAATTCTTACATAAATCACTAACAGTTTATATATCATATTTCAGCTCATTTGGCTCTCAAATCATTCATAATTGTCTAGGAAGTATAAATAGATGATTGTCTTCACCATTGATGAATCAGGAAAGAGCACAGTAAACATAAGAAACATACAACTTGATTAACTATTGACACTTTTGGCTTCCCATAGTTTTAGCAGAGTTAGACCATGGTCAAAGTTAAACCCGACTTTAGAATACGGGCCTAAATGTCTTGAAAAGGAAAAGTTTGATTCTGTTTAACAATAACAGTTGCTTAGATTACAGAAGCTACATATACATGTGCTGGAAATCCATACTTTACAGTTGTTCACAAATATAAAAAAAGGGAATACAGGTACTTCGTTACTGGTATACAAAAAAAAATATTTTCAAATTCTTTTGAAATGCAAGCACTAAGAAATTGATACAAGGGGTTTTGCAAGAAAATGTTTTCTATCAATTGCAAATATTCTGATGTAATCTTACAGTTGATAAGATTAATTCTAACTTTAGCAAATCAAGTACACATTTTGTTTTAAAGAAATGGTCCGGGCTGGAAATATTTATATCTAATGAGAGTAAAATTTACAGAGCAAAATGTAAATTGGGTAAATTTCATCAAAATTGGATAATTCTTTTTTATTTTTTATACATTTGTAAATGATGTGTCTCCATTATGATGAAAAAAGTTAAACAATAAATAACTAATGCACCTCATCAGTTGTCAATTCTATTGAATCAAAAGAATAAGAGGGGATATGACATCATCAGCCCACCTAAAGAATATTCATAAAGACACGCCTAGAACTGTTTCACCAGAATATTGCAAATATTTGAAATTCAATAACTCTGTTATTTGTTATCCGATTTTGATCAAATTTTCAGAATTTTTCTCTGTGAAATATACTCTTTAAATATAAATATTTCCAGCCTGGACCATCCCTTCAGGCAGAAAAGCAATCATCACAAGTTTTTATCAATTGCAAGACATGATTCATTTAGACTTAGAGACCCAAAATAGACATACAAATGATCACAATATTCTTGCAAATAACTAAGAATACATGAAGACAACATACCAAAGATGATATACACAATTTATGATGATAAAAAATTGCTCGAAAAAGAAAATGAAATATGCAGATAATAAAGTTTGATTTTACATCAGACGATGTATGCAAACTGCTTAGTACTATTAAAAACTACAATTCCTGCCCATGCCACATTTTCATGACATGATTTGCTTCATTAGTCATAACAAATATTCAAATAGCTGAGATGGGCTAAAAATAATATATTAAGAGCAAGAGGCAATACAGTCAAGAAATAACGAGAAAGCAATACGATGGTTGTCATGGAAATTGATGAATGAATGAATACAACACCACACATTAACTGTTTCTTAGAATTATGATTAAAACTATTGAGTTAGTGAAATCTTCTAAACAAGTCCTTTCATTTGGATTTTATAAAAACATTGCATTAACAACAGTCCAGAGTTAACCATCTTAATTCTTAATCTTAATGGGCTACTGAACAGTTCTCTGCGAGAGAGGGGACCTGAAACAACTCCCTATTTGAATCAGTGGTTTTAAATACTGGTTTATGCAGATTTCAAAAATTAATTACGCTTAATTGAGTGTATATTGAGATAGTTTCCAATTAATGCACACTGCGCGAAATTCATGCTTGTAATTAACATTACAGCATTAAGAAGCCAACTGCGTGAATTAATGATTCCACTGTAAAATAATACTCATACATTAAGAGCTGACTCCTTAATACTGTACCCATAGTAACAAGCATGAATTTGGCAAGCTCTGATAAGAGCATGCACTCATTAATGAACATTTTCTGCACATGCCTGATGAGCAAGCATCATCAGAGAGTTTCTGCAAGCACTACGTAGACGCTTTCTGGAACGTAGAGAGTATATTTTCAAAAGCAGTGTCATCCTCGACTATAGACAAACAACATGTGTGCAATTTTTTGTCAGAGCTCTCTAAATCTTAGGATGATCTCCGGGGGGGGGGGGGGGGCACTCAGTATATAATGCATAGTAGGTGTGTGCCGCAGAGGGGATCCCCATTTTCACACTCAAATTTCCGTTCCAAGGCATAGAATTTTTGCCTTGTTGAGAAAAAGAACAAAGAAAGCCGCTCCAAGGCATAGCATTTTCTTCTTATCGAGAAAAAAGAAGAGAAATCTGCTCCAAAGCTTCACATATTTTTCGTTACGCCGCTCCGATCGCATTGAATGAGATGCAATTTTGGTGAAAAGCGGCCGCAGAGCTCCCCCGGCAGAGGTCGCGCTAGCTGCATCATGCACGCATGACCGTTCCATTGGGATGCATACGCACTCACACGCTGGCGATCCGTTCCGAGGACCCCCGTTTTCACAAACTTTTGTTGTTCCGAAGCCCGTTCCGAGGACCCTCCTTTTTACAATAAACCCGCTCCAAGGCCCCCGTTTTTTGTCTCGCCCGCGGCACACCCCCACCACTTTTTTGGTCGAGTGCCCCCCCCCCCCCCCCCGGGATGATCTGCAGTCCCGGTTCACCATTAATCTGTCGATTGTGATTTGATGGAAATTTTCATCGTATTGTGAATCTACCGAATTGCAAAACTCACTTTTAGCGGATTAAATATGCAGAAATCATGGTTTGTAAGATGAAAAAGAGGTCTAACGCCATAATCTTCTGTAGGGTCAATCGTATCTTCTGGGGCTCATCTTACAAAGAGTTGCAATTGATCCAATCAATCGCAACTATGGAAAGCCAGCAATGTCAACATCCATTATCCATGATTATTCACAATATTTTCTAACTATGATGTATAATCATGCGTTCATCCATACAGTGTGTTTCTCTTTGTTTACAAAGGACATTGTTCAAAATTTTGGCAGAAAAAATATGACACTGATGGATTTCCCTAGAGTTACAATCAATTGTCTCTTAGTAAGATGGAGCCCTGGGCCCTGTTGTACAAAGAGTTACGATTGACGGCCAGCAACGTCAACATCTCTTAAGCATGTTTGTTCAAAATATTTTGTAGCTGTGATGAATATATTCATGCATTCATTGTTTTCTTGAAAATTTACTGCGCTTCTCTTTGCATAAAAAGGACATTGTGCAATTTTTCGTAGAAGAAATTATGACACTAATGGATTTCCATAGAGTTATGATTGATTGGATCAATTGTAAGTCTTTGTAAGATGGAGCCCTGGAAGGCCTTTGTACATCCTCCACCATCCTTTGTCATCTTCAATCCAATAGGAGTTCTATGACTTTCTCCACATCATTGTCTGTCAAGCTAAGCAGTTCCTGAAGCTTGGAAGGCTTCTTGTTTGGAAACATCTCCAGTAGCCTTTGAAGCTCTGGACTTTGCGAAACTGATGTTTGACCTACATGTAATATGACACATCAAAGCATTATTATTACATGGTACAATCTGTGTACCGATATGCCATATTGGAACTTCTAACTGTCTCGTGTGCATGTCACTGAGTTGTCCATATCACTGTTTTGTGAAAAATAAGCGAAACTTCAAGTGTCATAACTTTCTTATTTTACATCCAATTATCATGAAATTTTCAGCATTATGCTAGTCTGATTTTTTCCTATAATTTATTCAGATCAACAATTTTCAGGGGTGGACTTGACCTTTAACTATAAGCTGTTTGTGTTACTTACTCTGTTCTAGTTTTGCTCCTGTCTCTAGCTTTCTCAGGAATGTTTCATTAATTCTATTTCAAAAACAAAGAGAGAGAAAATAAAAGCTCTATAATATCTGGTTTAGAAAATACTAATCATAGGATTGATTTTCCATGGTGGCATTGTGGTCTAGCGGTACGACTCGGGTCTTTAAATCAGGTGGACGTGGGTTCGAATCCCGGCCATGGCGTGTTTTCCTTCAGCAAGAAATTCACCTACATAATTGTGCTGCACTTGACCAAGGAGAGGTGAATGGGTACCTGGGGGCTGTTGCATAAATCTGCTCGTAAGTTAAGAGTGACTTTAAGAATGACTGGTGAACCTTTCTTATGTGCTAAACCATCGCCATTGGTGTTCTACCACAAGAAGAAAGGATCACCAGCAGTAGAGGACCGTGACTCGGAGGAGACAAAGCATTGGGGGAGCACTGCATTGTCTGTGAACAATGCTGTGCCCCCCCCCCCCCAATGCTTTGTCTCCTCCGGGTCACGGTCCGCCACTGATCACCAGTTGCTCTTAAAGGAGAATGAAACCATTGGAACAAGATAGCTTGTGTGAAAACAGAAAAATCAAAGAAACAGATCAACAAAAGTTTGAGAAAAATCAGACAAATAATGAGAAAGTTATGAGCATTTGAATATTGCGATCACTATTGCTATGGAGATAGCAAATTGGCAATGCGACAAAGATGTGTGATGTCACTTGTGAACAACTCTCCCCATTACTTTAGTATATATTTCACTTGAATTGCCTCTTTTATCACATCTATCCCTAGATCATGTGTTCTTTCTACATGAGGGCATGTAATACATATTTTTTAAGAATACATCATGGATAAAGAGTTTGTATCATTATAAGAAAAAGCAAAAAGAGACATTTTGAGGGTATTTTATAGTCCACCAAAGGGAAAGTTGTTCATCAGTGACATCACACATCCTTGTCGCATTGCCAATGGGAGGATCTCCATAGCATTAGTGATTGCAATATTCAAATGCTCATAACTTTCTCACTATTTGTCCGATTTTTCTCAAACTTTCTTTATTCTTATTCTTTGATTTTTCTGTTTCTACACAAGCCTAATTGTTCCAAAGGTTTCATTCCCCTTTAACTTACAAACAGCTCTATGAAACACCCAACCGGTAGGATTTATTCCTTGAATGCTGTAGCGCCTATATGGCGGCTCAGCTACAGCCGGGGTAATAATATGATACCAAGTATGAAGTGCAGTAGAGTATATGCAATTATAGTAGCTGCACTATATAAATGGAATATATTATCATCATTATTCAAGTGATGTATACACAAACACTTAATCACCAGGCTAGCGGAAGGCATTGAGGTTCACACGAACATCAATCCTCCTTATTGCATGTACATGAAGGTGATACTCAGCGATATCAAGTATCCCACGTAATCTGTTGGGACATGCATTTCCGGTAACAGTTAGCACAGCAGCTGATCAACTCTACCATTTACAGCTAGCTACAGCAGCTGATTGCGAAGGTGTGAATTTCATTGTTTGTTTTGCAGAGCTATCAGCCTGAAGAAGAACATTTCAGTATATTTAAAGCTGAAAATCAGTATTTTGGTGAGGAAATCAGTATTTCCGACGAAACACCATAGGACAACACATAAAACTGAAACTTTAGAAATCAGTATTTTGCATGAAACCATCAGTATTCCTCTCATTTTTCAGTACTTAATACGGAAAATCAGTACTACTTGGCAGCTCTGGTTTTGATAGCTCTACCAAGTTTTTGAATTTGTTTGCACAATCATGAATTGATTCAATGGTTGACAGTTGGACAACCAAAAGGATTTATGAACAAGTGTTTTTTTTCCCTAATGCTGGGAAACGACGATCAGCAACAGGAGGGGGGGGGGATAAAGATATAGAAAAAGAGCAAAAGAGAAAAAGAAGGGGAATGGAGAATTGAAATACAGTCCGACCTCTGTTATCCGGCCTCCCCTTATCCGGATCTCTCTATTATCCGGACGCACACTTGCCAAGATTTTTTTTTCCTTTTAATCTAGTACCGGTACGTTAGGAAATAAGATTTCAATCTAAACTCAATCCTATACGTAAACTCACTTTGATTACATATATTTCCCAACATAGTCACCCTACACCAAACATATTTTTCATGAAAATATCTCACCCAAATCACCAAAAGAACTTTAGGAATGATTTCCAGTAAATCAGGGCATAGTGCAAACATTTCATCACGTTTCTCTTTTTGCTTCGCGGGAAAAACACTTGTCTTGCTAGCTGACTTTAGGCCTCAATACGGACAGCGCCATCTATCATGTTTGAGCCTACAGTCAGTTTAACAATGGCTGACATTGCGAAGCTGCGATACCCGCCTCGATGATCTAATTTTAACACTTGGTTTCATCAAGTTATTCTCTTTTTTTTCGAGGTATACCTCGGTCATTTTAGCAGGTAAATTATCCAAGAGTTTTGGCCATCGATCGATTTCATTTCCATTAAAACACTGTCTATAATTTGCACTGACTCTGCAGTGAATGCAGACAGTGAATAATTGTCTTTACCGCACACCCACTATAGTGTAGCTACCGCCGGTGGCCTGGGGAGGCAGCCGGTAGCGCAGCTGCGTGTATTTAATATTGGGTCTCCCAGATCCGGATAAATCCCTTATCCGGATTGGTGCTGGTCCCAACGTGTCCGGATAAGAGAGGTCGGACTGTAATCTAATCCAATAGTCACTTTATAATGTGCGTTTTCCTATTGGTTACAAAGCAATGTGCATCACCACTCCATATTTGGGCCTCTAAAACAGTAATTCAACACTTCAAATCAGCTTATTCCATGCAATAACAATAATACTAATATCCAGTAGGGACAGTGATTTTCCGTTCCAAAAAATTGCCTTTTCCGTTTCAGAAAATCTCAAATTCCGTTTCAGCATGTCAGAAAACGGAAATTCCGTTTCCCCATAGACTTTGTACACACGGAAAAGTGACAATTCCGTTTCCACATTGAATAGCAAAATTACACGTACCGTACACTCGCACTGGTCAAAATTGTATCTGCTACTGTACCAACAACACAATAGAATCCGTTCTAATCGGATCTATGTGGGTATATATGATATTTTTACAAAGAAATTTAGCATGCATACATCCTCACCTTTCACATTATTAGCATTATTTCACGGTGAAATGATATTTCATCGATAATTTTTTGGGGATTTTTGACATCGTTATCATCAGTCAACAGCATTTGCCAATCCGCAATCTTGGATTTTAAGACCACGAAATCGTACTGTTACATCTTCAATTCAAAATTGAGGGAAAATATGTTTTCCGTGATTTTCCGTTTGAAATGCCACTTTCCGTTTCAAAAGGCCCTTTCCGTGAATTCCGTCCGTTTTCCACGATCGCGGAAAATCACTGTCCCTAAGCCAGTTTTTATAAAGCGCTTTTCCAAGAACGGCTCAAAGTGCTTTACGGCATATCATTACCCCGGTCATTAGATTAATATCAATCCCGCACAAAAAGTGCACAATTTCCACTCCCTAGGGAGCATTCCTTGCATTCTTCTCAGCCTCACAATGGCGCTGACAAAGTCAAACGCACAATAACACACTGCAGACTTGCATCCTAAAGCGTACCCATTTCGCACCTGGGTCGAGAGTGGCAAAGTGTGGATTAATGCCTTGCCAAAGGACGCTAGTCCGCGGTGGGATTCGAACACACGACCTTCTGTTTACAAGGCTAGAGTCAGAACCACTACACCACAGCTCTTCCACAGCATAGATGGGATCTAATGGTTCTCTTGAATGGTCAATGGAGGCGGCAAAAGAGAAGAGAATAATGTGAATCTGCACCCACCTGGAATGGTCATCTTTCAAGACCCTTTCTTCTCTCTCCTTTCTCCTGCGTTCATTTTCTTCGGCCTGAAAAAAAATCATAAAATCACCCTCCAGAATTAACTGGTCAAATGCAACCAAATTCAAGTTGATTCTCTCTATTATGCAATGCTGAATATGGATTATATTTATAATTATATTTACAATACAAAGTCCTAGGCTATGAAGAGTTTCCTTGCAAAACATAGAAGTACATACAACATATACACGGTAGATTAAAAGAGATGATTTCAAATTCCATTTCAGAAATACACTAATTTCTCTGAAAATCATGAGTAGCGGAGAATAATTTACATCTCAATTTCTAGCATTTCTGCCCCTGGGGCCCGTTGCAGAAAGAGTTGCAATCAATTGCAACTCTAAAAATCATGCGCAACTTGATTTTCAACCAATCAACAGTGCGCATTTGGGACTTGCGATTGATTTTTTGATTTGCGTTTAAACGCAACTCTTTCTGCAACGGGCCCCAGGGGCTGTAAAAGAAATTCTTTCTGCTATGTTCTACACAGTCCTAAGTAAGAAACTATTACAAAAAAGAAATTTTGTTAATTGCATTTTAATTTTTTTTTTGATGTGAATGATAAAATGATACTGGAAAATCATTCCCTGGGTGGAAACAGACCATTTAATTGTATTCAAAGGTTTAAGTTACAAGATTTGAAATTGTTTTGATTCAGTTTGCTATGAAAAACTAGAAGTCAGTTTTAAGCTGTCACCATTACCAATCCTTACCGTTTTACGAGCTCTGGCTTTCTTCTCTTCATATTCCTTCCTTTCTCTTTCCCTCTTTTCTTCATCTCGTTGTTCTTTCTTTAGCTGTTTGGAGAATAAAAAATGGGACATAAATATTAATACTTCAGGTTGGGAAAAGTTCAGAGCTGCCAACCTGAACAAGAACATTTCAGTATTTTTAAAGCTGAAATTCAGTATTTTGGCGAGGAAATCAGTATTTTCAAAGAAATACCATAGGACAACACATAAAACTGAAACTTGAGAAATCAGTATTTTTCCATGAAACCATCAGTACTCTTCTCATTTTTCAGTACTAAATACTGAAAATCCCTACTACTTGGCAGCTCTGAAAGTTCATTGTCGGTTTGTGATGATACATGATATGTGTGACCTACTACCCCCAAAGCCAACAATGATTAAGTCACCTAAAATGAATGTTGAAGTTTAATTGAGCTTGATAAAGCACAACCTAAGGCTAAGCTTTAAAATGATGTACTTCATGGAATATAAAGGGTTACACAGGCCTAATTACTACTGGCAGGCAAAATATATTCATTCGAGCCTACCCATTCAAAATCTTTAAATTTGATATTGCTGATTGACAAAAGTGAATGAGTATGATGGACATCTATTTAAACACTGATTTTATTTTTGGTAACTACTGAACTTCCTTTTCCCAAATTGGGAAGATACAATGTAGGGGAGACTGGGGTTAGTTGGAACATGGGGTAAGTTGAAACATTGTTATTTTCTTTAAAGCCTGTAAAATAAACTTATGCAATTCTGTCCTCAATTAATTGCTATCAATGATACAACAGTGTTGAATTATTATTGCAATAAATTGAGGGCAGTATTGCATAAATTTATTGTACAGGCTTTAAAGAAAATTACAATGTTTCAACTTACCCCATGTTCCAACTAACCCTGGTCTCCCCTATATCACCAGTTTGAAACAAAATTTGACTGGCGGAAGAATAAGGGCCCTTTTACTGTCTCAGATGCTGAATTTGATCCTGTCAAGCGTAGGTATTTCAGGTATTTTAGCTTTTTGAGGCAGCTAGAATAATAACATTTCATCTGGTTGCTCAATGATGGAAAATCTAAGCTTCAATGAAATACAGCCATAAGTCTTCATCTTCAAAACTGCAAGAAGTTGGGTTTGTTTTGGTGCTATAAAATATGATAATTATATTTCTATCACTACTGAGCTGTAGAAATTTCAAATCACAAAAAATATCTCAGCCTTTGAAAGTTGAATCCCCCTAATCTTAATTTTCTGTTGTTTCCCTTCTTCTATTATGTATCCATTGTCAACAGGTACAAATGAATGCCATATACTTGACCAGAACTTGATGCATTGCACAGCCTTCCTATTTAAAAGCCATCGTGGGAGTGCTTCGTAAAAGGACTTGTCGGACATTTGATCCAACACGTCATGCTTTATTCCACAGTTACCATAGTAACAGCACTGAGTTCAATTATATAAATAAATTCTTACAATTTGTTCATATTTCTTGTTTCGGTGTTGCCTTTCCATTGCCAATCTTGCTTCCTCTAGGCTTTTACTTCCTCCTGAAATGAGGAATTTGCAGAGAAAAAAAAACCTGGTTGACAAAAACGTCACTTTATTGAATTCATTTAGGGGTAGACACTGGAAACGGTATCAAAGAAAAAGGTCATCAAAACGTTCCAAATATCAAGTCAATATGAATAAATACACTACTGAAAAAGTCATCACATTCCAAGGTATACAAGTAAGAAAAATATTGATTTTTGTAGTTTTCTTTAAAAAGATTTAAGCATGGAATAGGTAGTATGCAACTTTAAAAAGTCTACAGGCAACAGTGATGTCTCAAACTCACTTTATAAAGAAAATTACAAACCCTTCAATTTTCATAGATTTGATAAAAATTTAGCCATTGTATTCTAGACAGTTACAACAACAATTTCATAAGTTGCAAACAGATTTGAAAGCTATATAATAATCCACTTTTTTTTCAAAACCATCATCAAAACTACTAAAACTAGAAATAGTCAAGGAATATTTATACTTGCAATGCAAATTAGTGAATGAGAAGCTTTTAATCTTCCTTAATATGAGACATACGGGGCATTGCAAGAAACTTGCAATCAAGTCTATTTTCAGTCCCTAAATCAATCATATGTCTTGTAATCAATTGTAAATTCATGATTGATTAGTAATCTGCTTCTTTAAACAAGTTTGCTACAGCTAAAATTGGTCTATCGATTGTAAAATTGCAACAGAAAATTTGCCTCTGATTGCAAATATTTTCTTGCAACACCCCCATAGACCCCGTTCTCATTACTGTCAAAAACTAGTTTAATGGAAACTAGTTTAGTGTTAAATACCGGTAGTCTAACATACAATGAGAAGGGTCAAGGCAGTCTCAGAAGCAATCTTCTGAATCAGTTCTCCATGAAGAGATCTTCCCACATTTCGAGTGCGCTACTCAACACACATTATGTAGAATGTCTATGCTACGATTTTGAATTTTCCACATAACACATCCCCCCACTGACAGCGTTCCCCTAGCAACAAGACCACTTAACGTGCAGTGGCCTTGATCTTGAAAACCACTTTTGGCTGATCAAATGGGAATACTATCATCTAATCTTCTAAACTGGTTTCCTGAGCCAGTTTCCAGTAATCTAGTTTTAGAACTTGCATGTATGATATAATTCCAAGGTAAATTCCAAGGTAACGAGAACAGGGCCACACACGTACCTGTACTCTGAGCTTCTCCTGATACATAGGCTGGTTTCTTGGAAGCCCTGTAATCTTCTAGTGCCTTTAATTCTTGCGAAGATTCTGGTGTACAAAATCACAAAATATAAATCAATGAGTCCAGGGTCCCGCTTAGTAATATGCTCAAATTCTAGAACACGTAGAGAGATAAAAATAAATGAAAATCAACAACAAAAAACAACCAAAAGTAATGGAGGGGGGGGGGGTTGACGGATAAATAATTGAGAGTATAAGAAAGAATAGGAAAACATGATTATTTGCAATCATCAGTACAATCCAGCATTGTAACTAATCATTGTAACTCTCTAAGAGCTTATGTTTGAAAGAATTGAGAGAGGGGCTATCAACCAGTTCATTATTTAGGCAATTATAGAATTTGGGTCCTGTAGTAGTAAATGTGTTATTAGCAAAAAGGGTTCGAGTTTGTGGGAAGTGGTAATGGTTAGCTTGTCTAGTTGAATGGGAGTGTTAAATGACATTGCATTTAATAAATAAGCACAAAAACATCTGGTAAATAAGTTCAAATATGAATATACCTCGGTTGTATAAATATAAATCAGATATTTTCAAAATTTTGCAATTATAGAAAAGGTGATTTGTATGAGCACAAAATCTAGCATTATTGATTATGCTTATAACATGCTTTTGGATAATGTTAATTTTGTCCATAAGGGTTTTGGAGCTTTTACCCCACCCCCACCACACTATGCCCATATCTCTACCTTCAGTCCATAACAAGAAAACATAAATGTCATTTATAAAAAAAAAAAGAACGAATATGCCTTTCACACCTACATGTATTGTCATTCGCATGAATTTGCATAAATTTTAAATTTGTAATCCTAATCTCAAATATCTAAAGGTCAAGTCCACCCCAGAAAATTGTTGATTTCAATGGATAGAGAAAAATCAAATGAATATAACACTGAAGATTTCATCAAAATCAGATGTAAAATAAGAAAGTTATGACATTTAACTTTGCTTACTTTTCACAAAGCAGTTATATGCACAACTCATTGATGTGCACATGAGAGAGTTAATGATGTCACTCACTCACTATTTCTTTTGTTTTTTATTGTTTGAATTATACATTATTTCAATTTTGACAGATTTGACAATTGGGACCAACTTGATTTAACCACAAACTGTGAAGATAATGATAATTGATCATGTTCAGGGAGGAATAAAATTTTGATCCACATGACGAGGAGAAAATTAGAATTTTTCATATTTCATATAACGAAATACAAAAGAAATAGTGAGTGACGTCATCTGTCTGCTCATTTGCATACCGACCAGGATGTGCATATAACTGTTTTGTGAAATTAAGCAAAACTTTAAAAAGTCATAACTTTCTTATTTCACAATCGATTTTGATGAAATTTTCAGTGTTGTATTTGTTGAATTTTTCTCCTTTTATTAAAACCAAGTTTTTATTGGGGTGGACTTGTCCTTTATTATTAATGTATAGGCAGTTAAATACAGGTATTTCCTGTTTCTACATCACGATTTCCTCTTTTTTCCCTCATCATTATTTTGAACATACTATCTCTCCATATTTCTCCATTCCCACTTTCTCTCTCTCCCCTCCCCCTCTAACACATCTACCTCTCCCTCAGTCCCCTTCTCCCTTCCCTTTTTTCCCCTCCTCCAATCTCCCTCTTGCAAACTGCACCCCCTCTACCCTTCTTTATTCCTTGTAATAACTGCAAATATGGAACCAATCAATACTCACTGGTCAGCATCTGCTGCCTCTTGCTAGAATTTGGTGGAATTACACGGTAACTTGATGCAGTGCTATATAGATGGTAGAACCCAATAAGAAAGCAGTTTAAAGTCTGAAAAGTATTACGCAACAAACTAAATAAAATTAATTCTTCATGTGACAAGCTTGGGGATAGAGTATTTTGAAATGTTTATCACTTGTCGAGGAGCCATTACTTCAAGCATAGTAGAACAATAATCCTTTTTACATGTATGCACTTGTTCACTGCTACCATCCTGCCTGTGGAGAATCTACAGGTAGGACTATGGTATGCCAATGCTGTATAGAGCACACACTTTAAAAAATCATTAAAATATCACTTTTGTGACCAAAATTACTAATTTCCATACAGTTGCAATTTATTTATCATTAGTAATGTGGGAATAATTTTTGTATTCACCAGAGTGCTCAAAAACTTGAATTTTGGGCATATTTTTGTGTACGCCCTCTATTGGTTGAAAGTAATATGGCAAGAAAATTTTCATTTTTTTATCTCTATTTTTAATTAAGAATAAATGATACAAAGAATCAAATTTAAATAAGAGCCAAGCAGTATGAATTAACAGGTCTTATGGAAGCTGTCAGTGTAAAAAATCAGGCATTTGCCCCAAAGAAAAAGAGAAAATAAGCCAAACATTGCTACCCTTATTTTGTCACACATGGAGATATAACTGAGAACAAGGTTATATTATAACCTTGTTCATTGAATGAGTGCATGTATGTGACTTTGACAAATTGGTCTATTTGTTTTGTTATCTATGTTATATTTTGATTTGGAAATTAAAAACAAATCATAATATATGCTAATTCAATGTAGAAATGAGAAGGAAGAAATGCAGCAGATATAACATTTTATTTTTGATGCAAAAATTAATTTGAAAACTTGGCAGGGCTGTTCATCCCCTATGCCGCTTATGCTTGTATTTGTGATTGGCTGCTCAGCACTGGCTATAAAATGTGATAATTGCTTTACTGGCCAAGTTGTCACTGTTGGAATGAAACTCTTTATGAAACAGCCCCAGGATGTACACATGATGGCCTGAAAATCAAAACATTAATAATAATTAATAATAATAAATATCAATAATAATAGCCAATTTTTATAAAGTGCTTTTCCCAGAATGGCTCATTACAGATTATTACCCAGGTCATTGGATTCATTTCGATCCCGCACCAAAAGTGCACAATTTCCCCTGCCTGGGGAGCATTCCTTGCATTCATCATCCCATTACCTTTCCGTCTGAGGCTGTGGTTGCTGGGAGCTCCCCTGAGATGATGACGTTCCAGGGGCCTGCTGTTGATGCCCGTCGTCATCCGCACGCGCACCTGAACGAGCTTGGCCAACTTGCCCAGAGTTAGGGGAGTACAAACCACTGCTGGATGTGTATCTGCCGTTGTTGTATGCCATTGTTCCAACACTAGATGAACCCCTATCTTTCAATCCTCTTCCTCTCACCGACGTTGATCTATTTTTATTGCTTGTCCCTGTTTTCAAATTGATTGAATTTGTTGAAGTCCTACTCACATCACTCGGTAATTGATTTGATTTTGAGGTAGGCCTAGTTTTGTTCTGGTGTGTACTTCTACTAGATCTAGTACTATTAGGTACAAGAGTTGAAATTGAAGATGGTAGCAATGGTTTGTCTAGCATTTGTCCATGAAATTGATGAGACTTAATGTTAAAGTTTTGCGAATCAGAAATACAACCTAATTTTCTTCCGCCAGTTCTTGCTTGTGGTAAAATGTACCACAGTCTGGGGCATGCGCGACTGCTCCCTACATATAGTACTGTGGGATGGGTTGGAGCATAGATGATTCATGTACTAAAAGAGGCTGTGTGCACACAACAATAGACCCCAAGCCATGTGCATTCATCCATGCTTGGGTGCACAACTCAGCAGAGCTGCATTGTCAGGCCAGCCAAGAGATCTTATGATCACTTGAAGAGTCGACATAGCGAGACGAGGACGTCTGTGAACACAACACAACAACCTTTGCTTCGCCCTTTCGCTCTTCGAGGTTTATCGAAAAGCTATATCTACAATCTACATATACACCAGGAATACATCACATCCCAGTAATATCACCACAGCAATTGTCTACTAGTTTCTTTGGCCTGCTTTTTGGTTCTACCTACATTATTATTTTCACACCGTGCCCTGCACCATCACTTTCTTGGTAAGTATCACTGATACTTCCCTTCTGATAACCCCCTTTCCTTCCTTCACAACAGGTGAATCCATACCCATCATTCCTTTTCATTAATTACCACAATGGCGCTTGCGAATCTTACTTTGCGCGAATTGGCATCCCATTAGATTTCAGTTCGTTCTTTTCGTTTATTTTGAGTGTGTTTTGGGAGTGTTCTGCTTCCTTCATAAATTTTTGGAAGGGGGTAGATTGGATAATTTTGAGTGTGCTCAAAAGATCGAAAATATATTGTGCTTTTTATTTGTTATTGCTTGTGATATTAAAGTGATATTCTGATTATTTTTCTGAATGCTTGTGTGTTGCATGGGAGCGAGACTCCAGAAATAAATTTGTATCTTTGACATTTTGCAAAGCATAAGTCAATCCTTGTATTTAATACGCAATTTGTTTTTTGGATTTAAACTTGTACTAATTTTACTGTCCAATTTTAGTGGGATAATTGTATCAAATTCTCCAGATTATCCCAGCTATCAATTTTGTTATATTTCCCACATTGCGCAAAATTGCGAGATTTTGGAACTTTGATTTTCTAGTCTCTTTCTCATGTTTTGTTTGTCTAATTTTTGAGTGATTCTGAGTGCTGAATTTTCATGCTCTTTGCTGTGTTGTGTTTGTAAATTTTTGGCTAGGGCGTGGCTCAGTTTAATAGTGAATGAAACAAGCTGAATTGTGCTTGTCTTCTTTCACAAGTTGAGCTGAGGATTTATTTGATACTGAGTGTTTATGCCTTTGATAACATTACATTTATAGGCACCACACTTTCCAATTTAAAACAATTATTTTGTTTTCTGGATCAAAATAAAATAAGTGGATACTTATTTTCAACTATTTTCCAAGGAAGTTCCTTGTTAAAAAAAAAAGATAGCTTGATTTTAGGAATTGAAATCAGGATATATTTGATATTCTTCGGTATATTGTCTTGCTATGAAATCTCAAGGTGGGATTAGGAATTTTGATTTCTGCTTGGAATTCCACATTATCATCGAATTTGACATTGTTCTGCGCTGAATGCAATTTAGCAGGAAGGTATTTTTAGCCTGGAATTTTATATTCTACTTATATTCCTTCACTGTGATTGGTTTAAATCTTTGAACTAAGCAAATTTGCAAAGAATTTTCTGTTAATAGGTCCAATTGGGTTTCATGTTTTTGAAATATGGTTGTTTGAAATACTTTTGGAAGATACCACATGTTTTCTAGAAGTCAATGGCAGACCTCTTCCACTTGGTTTAATAAAGAAAAAGTTTCTGTTTTAGACAAACCAATTTATGATGGCATTAATGGTAGTTGGAAAGTTTTTCTTCAACAATTTTCTCGGTATGCCGATAAAGCAGGTTGGACCGCCAGGCAGAGAATCAATAATTTGTATTTGTGTTTGCAGGGGCAAGCTGCTGAATTTTGTGCAGCTATATTTGAAAGCAACCCCAGAATTGATTACTTTGATTTAGTTTTGGAATTGGGACATAGGTTTGGAAACGATTCACCTAATACATACCCTCAGAATGTCCAAACTCACCGAGGGCATCCTGCTTTTGTTTATAGCCAATTTTCTTCACATTATTTTCCAAACCCCAGAACACAATGTCCAGTTCAGGCTACCCCTGATATTTTGCGGGATTCTACCCCAAAGTCATGTAACTATAATTCAAGGGACTCTGATGGAGTTGGAAAGTCTCAATGGAAGGCTGAGATGGCCTGTATTAATAACAAGTTAGACAATCTCATTAGTACCCTTGCTTCATGTAAACGTTCAAAATCTAATAATTACCCAAACTGGGAAGGGTTGAAGATAGAGGCCGACCTTCAACCCCAATAACAGGCCAGGGTTCCAAAAAGAAATCAGATCCACCCAAGTCTGGTAGTCTGATCTCTGGCAATGGGGAGGGCTTTGACCCAACAGTTGAAATAAATGTGGCTTTGACCACAGCTCTTGAAACTGAGGGCTCCCAATCCAATGGGGAGGGCTTTGACCCAACAGTTGAAATAAATGTGGCTTTGACCACAGCTTTTGAAACTGAGGGCTCCCAATCTAGTGGGGAGGATTCTGACCCGAAAGTTGAATCAGAAGTGGCTTTGACCACAACTTTTGAAACTGAGGGCTCCCAATCCATACCTGACCAGGGACTGACTTCAACAGTAAGGGGGAAGTTTGATTTCAGTAACAAATTAGATGAAGGTGTTTCCTCATTTTCTAGTAAGGGTCCATCCTTATTTGTTAATACTCTTATTATTTCTGAATCTGCAAAGGAGCAGTGCAAAAATATTATTTCTGATCCTTTATTTTTAAGTCCTAAAGTGGTAGAAAGAGAAGCCACTCCAGCCAAAACAGAGTTGAGAGCTAACACTGTAAATAATAAGGCTGTCAACTCTGATGACATTTCTGATAGTTCAGAAATTACTGTTCAATCCAAGCCGAATTGGCATGATGTAAATATGTGTAAGATTGGGTTGAATTTGTTCGGGTTTAATCCTAACCCACATGCAGTGCACTGGGATAGCGTTGTAGCTTTTCAGCGTCAAAGTCAAGGGTGGAGTGACCCGCTTCTGTATTTTGGTTTTGCGCGAGATCACCGTTGCTATCCTTTTAGGTTGTACGGTACCACCTTGGTACCACCATGGATAGCGTAAATTATTTTTGCCTGCATACTTTCAAGAAATTGTATTTTGGCATTGATGATTTTCCTTTACTATAATTTGAAAATACCTTGTTATTAATTTGCTCAAATTTGACAAGGTATTCACTGAAGAGAATTCTCGTAACATACTTTGTGTATAATTTATTACTCAGAGACAACTTGTCTTGTATTTGATTTTGTTCAATTTTTGATTTGGGATTCTTTGGGAATTTACACCATTGCTTGGTATTCATATTTTGTACCAAAATTGATTTAGATTCAAAAGCATGGTGTTCTAAATATCCAAATTTGAAGATAGTCTTTCATTTGTGATTAGGAATCAAAATCCTACACTCGTCATTTGCACAGGTGTCTCGAACACAATTAACTCAAAGTGTCGAGAACACAACCCCCAAATATCAGTTCCAGGGGAACGAAACCCAAGAAGAACTCTGGGTTCACTTAAACATAAAATAAATAAAAAGGAGGGGGTAGGGAATAATGAAAATTTCATTAAATATTTAGTGATTTTATTTATTTAAAATAAATCATGTCTGTGAACATTGTTACTTTATCCCTTTAAAGTTATATAACTATGTTGAGGAATGCTTTTGAAGTTAAGTTTCTTCTATCCAAGCTTAACATACGCATATAACATACAGCACACCCTTTAGGTTTTATCAAAAGGGGTAAAATGCTTTTGAATTCAAAATGATTCAAAGTTATTTCCATTCATAATGTTTGTAAGCAGATTCCTCAGGTAATTGTGTTCAAGCTTTCATACAAAACTACTCCCCTTTTAATTAAGCAGATGCTTTAGATAATTTCTTTAAGTGCTTTCTATAGAAAGCTATTTCCATTGATCAAGGGTTCTTCAGTCAGTTGGAGGATTTGCAGAAAGCCTCCGAAAATAAGCTATTGATCAATTTCAATCAAATAATACAAATGTATTTCTTTTGTTTAGTTTCTTAAGCAGACCCTCTGAATATTTGAGAGCAGACTTGAGAAACATCCAAATCTATTGTCTTCAACCCTGGTATTTCTTCCATTTAATTGCAGAACATACATAATAGGTTGGAATTGTTGTCTATAGAAAGGTAGGGCAATCTAATTGTTTAAGGGTGACCCCAACTTTTCAGACTAAAGATGAAAGCATTGTAAATGGCTCACCTTTGGAGCAATTCCTCTTCCAGGGCAATGAGTTATGTAATTTGGATTCTTTCTCTTAAGAATCTTCCAGGGCTACTGTAGATACAATAGTTCATAGGAAGCCAAGTCTGTGTGAGTTAATCATAATTGTCCAGACAAGATTGTCTGAATTAATCTTAATTGTTAATCAGGGGTGTTAACAGGGTGTTCCAATTCAGTTGGTTTATTCAGCACATATTTATTTTGAGAGTACTTGCTATTTCCCATGTGCTTGTCCATGGTCAAAATGGTTGCCTTGGAATATTTTTTGTGCTGATGAACTAACAATGTCTTTGTTGAGTAGCTGCAAAATTGACATTTTCTAAAGTCTGACATTTTTACTATCACTAGAATGTCATTAACACCATTGAATACAATTCTTCTTTATCATTGACATAAAGTCACTTAAAATGGGAAATATTATTTATCATTATGCTATGAATCATTAATTAACTTTAAAAGCTGACACTGTTTTAACATTTTTATGTAATTGGAGAAAAGAATTACATGAATGTAAACACTTGTCAATCTATATATCTTTTTGATGAATAGGGATTAATTTGTGGTCTTTTCTTAAATTAGTTAATGAATAGAACTTTACCTTGAGCAAATTAGTTTCCAGTCCATTGTTTCCAAAATGTTTGAGTACTTTACAAATTAGGTGAAAAATATAATGCTACTTAACATTTGGGCGCAATATTCGTGGGATTATTTAATGTAGGTTAGATGTGTGTGAGGTCTTGAATTTTTTGACTTCAGACTTTATCATTTTGCAGGGTTATTCATTTTTAAACTTCACAACAACCAGAATGTGTTTTTCTTTATTCTGGTTATAACCTCCTTGGGAATCTGTTAACTTATAGATTTCTGCAAGGAAGATATAAAAATTGTTAACTAAGCAAATTGATAGAGTTCACTAAGGTTCTCTTTTTACTGGATAGATGACAAATATTAACAGATTCTCCTGAATCTGATTGCTTGTCTCTTGGCAAGGAGGGCGGAGATCTATCAGAGGACTCCAGACCCAATCCTGTCCGAGGACTAGCCCCAGAAATTGGGATTTGTACATTGTATTTATTCAGTAATAATAATCAAGCCCCAAATTCTTACAAGTCTAAGAATTTATCTTTTTGGAAGGGGTTAAAAGTAAAGTCAATTTTATAGAAATGTTGAAAGACCTTTGGGTCAACTATTTTTCTGGCTGCTGCAAGCATGCATTCATATATTCATATGTACATTACAAATTTTAGACATTCCAGTATTCCTCAGATGAGGTTAGCTTGTCAAGTGAAGGGTTCAATCAATTAAAAGGATCCTTTCATAAACTCACATTGATGAGCTACCCCATTAATCGTCTGCTCAAAAAGCTGTAACTTTTTCATAAGAATTATTTTTTCTGGTTTAAGGGAAAATGTACATATCGGCTTCCGTAGACAATTGTTCAGGTGTCGTTCCCTTACAGGAGTAAGATTTCTAGATCTTGACTTGTGGGATGATAGCCACCAACAAAGTCTTCCCAAGCATTTCAATGAATATATGCATTCATGTATTCTCCTTTCCCTTGCGGGCGTAAGGCTTGACCTTCGCTCTTCTGGTAGTCCATTTCCCTTGTGGGCGTAAGGCTTGACCTTAGCTCTTCTGGCAGTCCATTTTGATATTAATATATTTTTGCAAAACTTTAGAAATCCCTCTTGTAGTCTCGGTATTAGCATCAAGTTTATCATGTGGCAGCGTTTGTTTGATTAAAATACTTGTATCCAAAAGTCGCATTGATAAGTCCCCCCTTGACCTTTTACCTGAGAAGTTGGATAGTTGTTTTATTTAAAATAAATTTGGGCATATAAATATACCGACTAAATGGCATGTTCATCCTCTGACCCTTGCGACTCCAGACAGTTTCTTGCAAACCTCTGAGAGCGGCAGTGGATTAACATTTATCGTTCCCTCCTTTCAATGAGGACTGCTTAGATCCACATGTGTACATATGACATATGACCGGACAACGACAGTCCAAAAATAAGGGAAGTAACGATGTTCTAAAGTCGGGGGGAGTGTGGTAAAATGTACCACAGTCTGGGGCATGCGCGACTGCTCCCTACATATAGTACTGTGGGATGGGTTGGAGCATAGAGGATTCATGTACTAAAAGAGGCTGTGTGCACACAACAATAGACCCCAAGCCATGTGCATTCATCCATGCTTGGGTGCACAACTCAGCAAGGCTGCATTGTCAGGCCAGCCAAGAGATCTAATGATCACTTGAAGAGTCGACATAGCGAGACGAGGACGTCTGTGAACACAACACAACAACCTTTGCTTCGCCCTTTCGCTCTTCGAGGTTTATCGAAAAGCTATATCTACAAGCTACATCTACACCAGGAATACATCACATCTCAGTAATATCACCACAGCAATTGTCTACTAGTTTCTTTGGCCTGCTTTTTGGTTCTACCTGCATTATTATTTTCACACCGTGCCCTGCACCATCACTTTCTTGGTAAGTATCACTGATACTTCCCTTCTGATAACCCCCTTTCCTTCCTTCACAACAGGTGAATCCATACCCATCATTCCTTTTCATTAATTACCACATGCTGTTTTATTGCTGCTCTTGTGGGGCCCATGGGGTGATGATGAATCAATATCACTCTGAGTTTTATTTTTTCTTTGTCGATTATTCAAGTCAGAAAGCGTGACAATGGCGGAGCCACTCGAAGTTTCATGAGGTTTGCCGACTGTAGCCACAGCTCCTTGCTGAGCGCCAGATCCTGTCCCAGATCCAGCCTTACGACGATTTCCGGGCTCCTCTCCCGTCGAGTTGCGCTTGCCTCCCCGACCCCGTTGCCGCTGAAATTCCTGAATAGTTGCTGGCGATTTTGTTGACGATAATGTTGAAGTTTTAGCTCTGTTTTTCTCGTCTTTCTCTCGATCTGCTACCCCCTTCCTTTGCCTCGAGTGAGTTAGGGACTTCCCACCCACCGTATACGAAACACTCATGACTGAAGAAATAAAAATATCTTAAAATAGACATTTGGTTTTCCCCAAGATGATATTGATAACAAGTCAAGTGTGTTGTTTACAGTAATACGGTAATCATTAAAGAGAAAATAGCAAAAGGAAAAAGAGTCAACTTATTCATTTTTGGTGGCGTAATGCATAATTTAAGGACGTTCCCCAGTTCAAGTAAAATTCATGTCATTTTCACCAAACATTGCACATAGATACTTTAGCACCTAAATATTACAAATATGCAAAAATTAACGTGTGTCCATGTGTTTGATTTTTTGTTATAAAGCTTCAAAATTCACCCAAATGGACGATTCTTAAGAATTGCGCATTCAAAAGAATTTGACATGTATAGATCGACCTCCCGATCGAGATCACTACAATGAGTTTAAACCCTTTATTGCTCAGTCAACATCCACGACGATTTCATCAAATTTCGAAATATACTCAATTTTATTCTTAAGATGGAGAATCTATTTATTGTTTGCTTTTTAGTCTAACGTAGCACTGTCAGTTCTAAAAAAAAATAGTGCCAGGTAACAAATACCGGCAATCTAAAAATATGAAATCAGTCAATAACAAACATGAGTAGAAAAAATGCTGCTCTTTATTAAAAACCTTTGTCATTAATTTGGTAAACCCTGCAAAGTTCACGTAGAGGAAGGTATACCTGTTAGAGTTACAAACATAAAATATATGGGTTCATGTGCTCATTTTTCAAACTATCGTAATTAGAGCAATTGCACTTTTTACAACATCAAAAACATGATGCTTTGCATGTAGGCCTATGTGAGGAAAAATTCCATTTATTCAAACTCGGGGTCATATTCGTCAAACTTTGCAGCAATGCAGAGTAAAGTATTTTGAAATTGTAGAGGTATTTAAAAAAAAATGGTCCATGGAATTATTCGGAGAAAAAATCAGCTCATATCTATAGCTGATTAATCACTTAGAATACTACATGCGCAGGTCATGATGCACACGGGGAGGGGGGGCAGGGACGTCGATCCATTTTTCAGATTGGGGGGGGGGCAAAATCATGAATCAATTTTCCAAATTAAGGCGCTCGATCACGCAAAAAAAAAACAAAAAACTCACACACACACCTCACCAGCAGATTAATGCGAGCGCGAAGCGCGAGCTGAAAATTTTGATATTTCGATCTGAAAAAATTGAGTTTAATGGACGTTTTTAATAAAGAACAAGATATATATATCCAACAAAAGATTATTGCAAATCGAAGTGGGAGTTCTTTTGAGGTTTAGAACTGAAAACGGGACCATATTCACCTATTTAATCATGGAAAGTATGGGTTTTTGTTACAGAAATGATGCGAGCGCGAAGCGCTAGCTGAAATTTTTCGATATTCCAATCTGAAATGTGGACAATTTGAGCACGATTTTAGACGAAGAACGAGTTGTGTATCTCAATCTCGCTTGCTGATTTCTGTGTAACATTACAATCTTACTTTATTTTTAGCACATGCGGAATTATGGGGGGGGGGCAATGTTTGCCCCCCAATATTTTCATTGGTGGGGCGATCGCCCCCGGCCCCTTCCTCCCCCCCCCATAATCGACGCCTCTGGGGGGGGCACTCGACCAAAAAGTGGTGGGGGTGCATGCCGCGGGCAAGACACGGGGGCCTTGGAGCGGGCTAAAAAGGAGGGTCCTCGGAACGGGTTTCGGAACTACAAAAGTTTGTGAAAACGGGGGTCCTTGGAACGGATCGCCGGCGTGTGAGTGCGTATGCATCCCTATGGAACGGGCATGCGTGTACGATCGGCAGCACAGCCGCCGGGTGCGCTCGATCGCGCAGAGGCGATGGTCGGACAGTGCTCTCTGGCCGCTTTTCACCAAAATTGCAGCTCATTGTGGCAGATCAATGCGCCGGAACGGCGTAACGCAAAATATGCAAAGCTGTGAAGCGGATTTCTTTCTTCTTTTTTCTCGATAAGAAGAAAATGCTATGCTTTGGAGCGGCTTTTTTTTTGTTCTTTTTCTCAATAAGACAAAAATGCTATGCCTTGGAACGGAAATTTGAGTGTGAAAATGGGGGTACCCTCCGCGGCACATACCCACTATGCATTATATACTGAGTGCCCCCCCCCCCGGGATGCACACAAGCATATCTGTGGAACGTCTTTAAAACGGGACAAGTCCACCCCAACAAAAAGTTGATTTGAATAAAAAGAGAAAAATCCAACAAACATAGCATTGAAAAGTTCACCAAAATCGGGTGTAAAAAAAGAAAGTTATGACGTTTTAAAGTTTCGCTTGATTTAAAAAAAAACAGTTATGAACTTCCTGGTCAGTATGAAAATGAGGAAACTGATGACATCATCCACTCATTATTTCATTTGTATTTTATTATATGAAATATGAAGTATTTTAATTTTCTCCTCGTTGCCAAGTAGTGAAGCAACGATTAATTCCTCCTGTGGAAATAGTATTGTTTATACTATTTGGTTCAGTCAAGTTGGTTCTCATTGTCAAATCTGTAAAAAAATGAAATATTGTATAAGTCAAACAATAAAAAACACACAAAAAAAACAAATTATATTTCGCTCAGATTAACCCCGGCTATAGAATACCGATTCCGCTGCTCACAGCTTTTTGAGGAATTTATCCATGTCGACACTCATTTACAAAGCTCATACGCCTCGGGGGAGGGGGCAAACCCTCTTCCATACGACAGTGATCGAAATGCTTCGTCTGTATAAAGTCTAAAAAGAACGTGGATAATTGGAGACGAACGTTCGAGCTAATTAAAAAAAAGTATTTCTGCCAACTCGGTCCTCTATTCTGCATATGAAATGAAAGTATAGTGCAGCATAGTGAGATTTCAAACAACATACAAATCGTCTGCTCTAGATGGTCGCTAGATGCACAGTGGATATACATTAAAGGTACATTGGATGAGATGGGGTATTTACCTGAAATTCAAGTTGTCATGGTAATTTGTGTCATGCTGTTCCGCTCAGCTAGTGGAGGTAAGTATCGCCATATAACTTTCTTATACATACTGATGGTTTGAATTTATGCTTTTAAAAATATCCCCACTTTTCTCGGCACGCACAGTGCTCCGATTTTTCACTCTATACTCCCTCATCCCGAACCGTCTCTTCCTTCTCCTCCTCACTCTCCTACTCCTAATTCTCGTCTTCAGCAACTGGAAAAATGTTGATTATGCGATGTTCCAAAACTTGTCGATATTTAAAATGTGTGTGTGTGTGTGGGGGGGATTCCCACAAAACCATGAAAAGGTCGTTCTTTTACATTACATCACTTAGGGTCAACAAACTTTTGTTGGGGTTATTTGAGGAATTGTAATCATAACTTAAAAGGTTTATGAATCTAGTTCATGAAACATGGACATAAGAGCAACCATGTATTCCTGAATATCATGCGCGAGTTTCAGGTCACATGACCAAGGTCAAAGGTCATGCACTCAGGGTCAATGAACTTTGGCCATATTGGGGATATCTGAGGAATTGTCATCATAACTTTGACATTTTATGAATCTAGTTCATGAAACTTGGGCATAAGAGCAATCGAGTATATCCTTGAACATCATGCGCGAGTTTCAGGTCACATGACCAAGGTCGAATGTCATTTAGGGTCAGAAAGCTTTGGTAATGTCGGGGGTATTTGTGGAATTTCATCATAACTTTAAAAGTCTATGGATTTACTTCATGAAACTTGGACATTGAGCAGCAATGTATCCCTGAATACCCTGTGTGCGTTTCAGGAACATGGCCAAAATCAAAGGTCATTTAAAGGTCAATGAACTCTGCATGGCCGTGTTGGGAGTATGTGTTGAATTGGCATCATAAGTTTATGGTACTTGCTCATGAAACCTCGACTAAAGGGTAATCAAGTATGAATGATTGTTTGGTCAAAGGTCATTTTGGGTCAATGGACATAATATTTTATTATCATAAAATTGTTGTCTTCTAGCTGTGAATAATTATTCATTAGCTGTTTTTCAAAGGAAGCACTAGCATTGCTGCTATATCGAATTGCGTATTGCAGGCGAGACGGCCAGCATGGCCAGAGGCGTTCCACTTGCTTCTCTTCTTCCCTCCTCTTTATCTCTCTTTTTCCCCTTTCTTTCCCCTCTTTCCCTTCTTTTCCTTTTCCATTTTTTCTCGCTGTTTTTTCCTCTCTTCGTTCCCCCTTTTCCTCTCGCTTTTCTTCTCTTCCTTCCCCCCGCTTCCTCCCTCTTTTTTGAGAGAGGAGGCAAGCCCCCCCCCCGTGGACCCGCGCCTGGTCTTGCCATCCCGTTCTAAAATATTCTTGAGCAGCCCCTGAACCTCGGGGAAAATAATCAACCCGATTAGATACCCATTTCTTTAACAGGTTGTGACACTGGTATGCACGAGATCGAAGGGTCTTGCTACTCTCACCAGGCTGTGATGAAAACGGCATACGAAGCTGAGACGGAGTGTCCGCTCATCCCTGCGGCCAACCCTCCGGTCAACCCCGGTCAACATCTCGCAGCGTTCGCCTCTCAGTCGGAGCTTGACGCAGTCTATAACTTCTACAGTTCGTTGAGCGGTGTGACTTCAGCGCTTGCTGTAAGGGCTACCAATGCGTCAATAGGCTTACCTTCGGTAACGTCACCACCACTTTTGTCATGGATGAAAATTTGTATTGACCATTGAAGTAATTCAAAGGATAAGTTCACCCCAACAAAAAGTTGATTTGAATAAAAAAGAAAAATCCAACAACTGTAACACTGAAAATTTCATCGGATGTAAAATAAGAAAGCTATGGCATTTTAAAGCGTCGCTTGAATAAAAACACCCCCAGTAATATGCACATCCTGATCATTATGCAAATGAGGAGACTTATGACGTCATCCACTCACTACTTCTTCATTTTATTATATAAAATATTAAATATTCTAGTTTTTCTCCTCATTGACAAGTGAAACAACGATTAATTCTGGCCTTCATGTACATGTGGAATTAGCATTGTTTTACAGTATATGGTTTAGTGAAATTCGTCCTTATTGTCAAATCTGTAAAAACTGAAATAGTGTATTATTCAAACAATAAAAAAACACACTAAGCATCTCACTTTTTGTGAAAAATAAGCGAACATTTTAAAATGTCATAATTTTCTCATGTTACATCCGATTTTAAGTCCCCCCCTTAAACAAGCATCCGTAATTACCGAACCAACGCGAGTTTTTAATATATTTTTACATGAGCGTGTAGGTAATTTTATAAGCTACCCTATGATTAAATGTTATGGACGTATTTAATGTCATGCTTCAGTGAGCACCGCCAGAAGGCAAAATTCTCACTTTTCAAAAGTCACGAGCCAAATATCATGATTTTGATTCCACTTGATTGGAACGAATTCCACATTCTCATCATGAAAAATAGTCAGAAGGCTTGTAAAAGGTACTTTCTAATAGACGAAACAATTTTTTTTCCCGCTAAATTGCACGGTTGAATAAACACAAGTTAAAATTTGCTATAATTGTTTTTTTTAACATAATTTTCTATCGATAAAAATGATCGAATATGATGACAGTTAGTTTTGGGAAGAGTGTCTTTAAATATATTCATCGTTTCACAGATCCATGAACATTTAATGAAAGCAGAAATACGAATTTCAAATATCATAGGCAAGTATTGTTTCATTTTGATAACGTTATGGTTATGTTCATGACCAATTAATATCCTTCAATGATTCAAATGCGTTTGATTAAACATTCACGCTTTAATGAACATGTGGAATGTGATTAGCTCTTTTTTTACGTTATTGGAAAATGCAATTGCTAACTATGGATATCTGTCACAAACCTCCTTGCATAGTTCATTTGATTTGATTTTTATGAAAATCCCGATGTCTAATGCTTTAGAGAGCGCACAATATTCGAAAATTATGCAAATGAGAAGAAATTTTAAGGCCTTAGCCCCACTCTGTGCTGTATCGAATGATTATTTTGGTGTACACGCCTTTTGGATAGTGTTAATCTAAAGCCATGTGCGAACTCTTAATGAAGAAATTGTTGGCAGAAGTAACAAAAACCGTCCATGAAACAAACCCTCATTTCATTTTAGTTAAAATGTTGAATTTCTCTCTCATAGAGAATGTTTACTCTACGCTTGGCACATACATGTATGTTTTAGAATAAGTGCATGACCCCTCATTCAATATGGTGGAACTTTTTTTTCAAGGCTGTCTTTAGCAATGTCATTTGGCAGTTATGTTTATCAACCTATGGGCAGAATTCTGTGCAAAAATGAAATCGATATGTTTATTCATGGATGAGTGAGCATGCATCAAAGTGGGAAAAGAGGCATTTTCAACGGTCACAGACTCATTTTGAGGGGTTATTAAGTAAATAATGGGGGCAAATTCGGTTTCATATGTCACTGAATTGCCATTGTTTTTATCATCTATCAGTTTTATCACCACACCCCTTCTGAACTTTTTACATTTTCATGGTTGAGCGAGCACATTCGAAAACTTGGGAATGAATAATCTTTATACTGCATAAATGCATTGTTTTCCTAATAATTAATCAGGATCAGTTGAATTTATGAATAAATCAGTGGTGGATCCAGGGGGATGTTTCACAAAGATTTAAGTATGACTTAAGTCGCACTTAAATGTCGACGCGTACATGATATACAACGCGCAATCTTATTGATCAATACGCAGTAGTGCGCGTCCTCTTGGCATGATTTTGACCAATGCTGCCATGCCTTTTATACTGCGCGCAACTAGACATTTAAGTGTGACTCTAAGTCATACTTAAATCTTTGTGAAACACCCCCCTGATTTTAAAAAGGGCCGAGTAATTGGGGGAGCCAGCAACATTTTACAATTTTAACATTTTTTTCAAAAACTGTGGGGATACTGCCAAAAACCCCAATGATGGTACGTCACAAAACATTGTTCTCATCCAACCATAAACATACGATATCGAAATTTTGTGTGATGCGGCTAAATGATGTATAGTAAAACAGCATTAACACCATAAAATTCACCCCAAAACAACCTTTGCCCAACTTTGTATTTACACAATCTGAAAAACGACTCTTGTGACTTTCAACAATTGTCATTTTTTATTCAGTCTTTGATTACTCATGCATGACTCAACCGGTCAATCCCCCTTTTTCCCAGGAGTTGCTTAATGAGTGTAAAAAATCACCTCCGAAATTTCATATTCAAAAATTATTCTGTTCAAAAGTTACAGCAATTTGATTTCGGGGGGACTTACTTTTTTGTTGTGTATATTTTGAGTAAAAGCTAAATAAATCAAGGAAACTTACAAAGATAAGATATGAGAATTTTGTGTTCATAATTTCAGGACGGTAATGGATGCGTAGTCATCGGCTATGGATCGGTGCTTCGGAATGAGGATTGCGCCTTGCAGCATACGTTCTTGTGTGAAAGGGATATGGGTGAATATATTGTATGATATTAACCTTCTCTTACACACCCACCCTCACACACTCACCCACACACCTCTCTTCCACACACACTAACCAACTATTTTACATATCGACTCTTCCTCACACACTCGCCCCACTTTGTGTGTAAAAGGGATATGGACGAGTATATTGTATGATATTAACTTTCTTACACACCCACCCTCACACTTTTTTTTCCCATACTGTTTTGTTCTGATTCCATGAACAAAATATAACATTTCAATTTAACATTTCAAAACACATAATATAATATTTTACATTTCATATTTTGACTTTTTTCACTAACTTAATACAAGCATAAATCATATATAACTTAAAGGAGAAACAATGAAATCAGTTATAAAAATGGTTGAAACACCACTCCTCCCCCCCCCCCCCCCCCGCTTCCCTTGCACATTTGTGGAGGGCGATTTATACATGGAATACAAAGAAAGAACAAAGGAGACCCAAATCCAAAACAAACCAATAAACAAATAGATATACTGACACTAGGATCCCCTTAAAAAATACATATAATATGCCTAACACTTTTCCTTTCATGTATCAAATATTCAACAATGATTTAAAACTATATGAGATTACTTGGCTTGCACTCATCAAAAACAAAGCAAATCAAAAAAAGAAATCGACGAGTAAAAAAAAAACATCCCAAAGAATCACCCATCCGAAAGGAAAACTTCATTATCCCTCCCCAAAACACACATACACACACCCTCACATACACACATACACCCTCACATACACCTACACAGTCATACACATAGACGCATAGACGCACCTACCCACACACACACACACGTACACTTTATTCCTTTGAAAAATAAACTCGTGTATACGTTGGTATCAATAATGAATTTTAGTTCGTTTGGATGAAAAATAAAAGAGCAATGTAGATAAGCATGCCTTTGCTGAAGGGCCCAATATCCTCTTTGCTGTGTCAAAATGACCAGTTTTCAGAAGCGTGAAAAAAAGGTATTGATACAGATTATGACTGCATGGCGCCTCGTGAGTAGTCTGCTGCGCAAACCTTTCACTCGAGTAAAGGGTCTGAATTGCAGCCTACTCATGCCTTTAGTACTGAAGGCCCTCTCGCTGAATCGAAACAGCAATTTTTATGAGTGCTAGTCTTTGTGTGGAGACACACTGATCAAACACAATGATCAAAGTTTCAATCAGGGTCTGTGCCTGCAGACTACCTCATGAGGGGCTGGAGCCTGGAGCTAAGCGCCTCCCTGTGTAGCGACTGAAACAGGAAGAGTAGCAAATAATAGAATAAAGAGGGGGGGGGGGGAGAAAGAAGCGCATAAACCGATAGGCCTAAGTTGTGTAATGTATTCTCTATATTGATTACGCTCGATACTACCCACGTCTTACCGGACCCGGTGATTAAATTGAGTAAAATGGATCGCCTTGCCCCACCTATCAAAATACCCTGCCACCAGCCCTGACTATATGAATACATTGATGAGCCCCGATACTTATTTTTTGTCATAAATCTCCTTTTACTTTATTTCAGATATATCTACAACTGTTGTCACTGAAACTATAACCACAAACCAGCAATCGACCCCTACATCAACATCGGTCATCCCAATAACGACCACAGTGGCTACAGCTTCAACAGAACCTTCTACAACTACTAGACAATATACAACCAAGTCATCTACAACGTCATCAACATCTAGCACCATGACATCAACTGCCACAACCCCTAGAAATCGAATGTCTTCATTCGTCTTAACTGGCGCTGGTCGATCTATTTCTAACGTCGTATTGATAGGGACGGTTGGCGCTACACGTACTCCTTTACGCTGCGCGGTGAAGTGCGCTTCAGCGGACGGATGTCACGTGTTCTCCCATTCGGCAGCCAATCAGAAGTGCTATCTAGGGGATGCAGGGAGTATGGACTATTTAGAGGATGACTCGGAATGTAATACATATGAAATGTTTTGGCGTATTTCTTGACTAGGGTGAAGGAATGAACCACTGGTGGATCCAGGGAGATAAGGGCATGATAAAAATTTGTAAAGTAAAAATGCCGTTAACTCACAACAGTGCCCCCTCACTATGAAAGTGGGGGCCTTTTCTTTTTTCTTTTTTTTTGCTTGACAATTTTTTCATGGACGAAATGTACTTCATTTTTATTGAAAACCCTTTTTTTTAGCTTGCCAAAGTTTCCCTCGGGAAAATATGCCCCCCACGATTAATAATAATGATAATGTTGCCATAAAGGTTCCCTACTATGATTGCATCATTTCATTTATCAGTTTTATAAAAAGGGGGAATCATTCACAGTGATTTTCACACGGTGACACAATACTGAGTGATATACCTAAATAGTAGGCCCTATATGTTCATAATTTGTTATACATGCATGTCTGTTATGTGAGATGAACGAAATGAAACAAAAATGGACTCATCCTTTCTTCTTTTAATGAGTGTAACTATGTAGACAATAATGAAAGAGTAATAATGAAATGTAATGATGACATAAAATATTTCGTTGCTATTCTTATTTAGATATTGAGTGCATGAAATAATAAGAATGACTGGATATATATTGCGGGTTTTTATCCAAAGCGCTGTGTTATTTGTTTGTTTTAATATGATTTTTAGCACGTTTTGTATGATTCTGTTGAGTTCATATCATTTGTTTACTATCTGAATGAATTAAAGGAAACTACAACCGTGCAATTTTAGTTAAGTAATTGAGCCTCTCTGACTAGCCCTCAATTTGTATATGTTTTACATAAATACGCACCCAAACACACACTACAAAGACATCATCACACACTCTCTCCACAGAGATTATATACTAAAAAAAAAACTAGACTCTTTCTGTCACATAGTTCTTTGGAGTGCTTTCAGCTAATTTCGACGGGGAGAATGCTAATGACGTAAAATAGAGTGATACAGATTCCATACATTTCATTTCAATACATGATCAATATATGTAAGCGACATTTCTGTCGCTATGACAATGGCAGCTACCAATAAAATTTATAATTATCTACTTCGCGATGAATAGCCCCCGGAAAACCACGGAGATTGGGTTGAAGCAACGTCCTGGTTAACAAATTAACTTTCTTCCACAAAAAAATCGACCTTTATTTATTTGTTTGTTTTCTTTATCTTATACTGCAGGGAAGGCCTGTTCAATTATATAAGACTGCTTTACAAGGGCGTCCTGCAGTTTAACAAATAACTCAACATCATAGCAATTCAATGTATGTCACATAATTATAATAAAGTAAAAACGGATATACATATTATAGAGTGAATAAAAAATTATCATGGAATTATTACATCAATTTATTTAGTGTAATTACATGTATTACAGTCAGTTTTTTAATGACTTCAGTGTTTCTTTTTTATGTATGGAGGGACGCGCATTTATGTCTATCACAAGGGAGCAAATTGAATTAGACGGCAGGCAACATATTCAAAAGATTTTCTTTTATAATCCGTCCTTGGGCAGGGTATTTGAAGGGGACATTGTTCAGAATATCGTGTTTTATAAGTTACATTACTTTTTGCAGATAAGTGGTCCCAAACAGACTGGGCTAAATCTTTTTGTATTTTGAAAGCAAGAATACAATATTGATATTTGATACGTTCCTCAACTGTGTGCCATGAGAGTGTAGACAAACAATTCATTCATGTTAGGAGTAAGATTTAAAAAAAAACGATTAAAATATTGGGTAAAATCTTAACCAGCACGAGGGTAGTTATGTGTCTGACCAATTTGGGGTTGTATTTTACCCCATGCGGGAAGCATATTTCCAGTAAGGTTGAAGAATAAGCGGCAATTACTTTACAATTTTCATCACACTGTCACTGGATAAATAAAAAAGCCAAAAAGAAATGCCCAATGTTGGTTGAACACCTAATTACCTTCATGGAGCACTTTACCCAATAATTTTAGAGTGTAGTCCTTGTTCAAAATTATTCGGCCATACTTCTGCAGTTTTGTAAAATCCTGCACTTTTTGGTTTTTGCACACAGCTTTCCCAAGATGTACAACAATAATCAATGTAAGGTAAAAATTATATTCTTAAGAATCCTAGGCGGAAGGAATTGTTTATTCTCTCTGTACAACCTATCGTACGAGATTTTTCAACAATGATACGAGATACGTGTTCTCCCCACGTCATACCAGAGTCGAGTGTTACACCCAAGTATTTGATTATATTTACATTTCTATGGGTTATTTTCTATATTTCATCATTAAAGCATCATTTTCAATCTTTTCCTATCTGATCAAAAGAAACAATTGTAATATTGAACTGACAAATAACGGTAGGGGAACAATTGGCATAAGCATTTAGATAAAATTAATATAGGTTAGACACTCTTTACATGTTCTCTTTAATGTGCAATGTTCGAGTCTGAGTCGTTATGAGAAAAACACGTATTTGCGTTATATTGCATCAAAACAATATGTAAATTACTTTAGAAAATATTAATTCATTCATTCATACTAGCAACGTTTTTGTCAATCGATATCGAAAATACATAATTGGAATTTTTTTCTTTTACATTGAACAAATGAAATACAGTCGATCAAATGGAATGCTAAATATTCTTAACGATCATAGTCATTTTTAATTGCTTTTAATTATCAACATCTGGTCCATTGTTCCAGAGGTCAGAGCAAAGAAAGGTTGAGCAAGGAATTCACATAATAGTGAGACAGAGTACTAATTAAACTTAACCTTAACCTTGAATATGGAACCTTCAAGCAAGGCGTGTTATCACGGCATAATGCTCATCCACATCAACAACATTTGCATCAACTTTTTGTTTTGTAATAATATTTATTAATCATTCAGTTCAAAATCAAAGTGATGGTACATTGTAAAATATTACAATTCAATATCAACAAAACACTGTTCACAAAAGACAAATAATCATCCACAATACATATAATCGTACAAAATGTCATGGTATTAACATATTTATATACAGTGGATAAATTCAGTAATAAAAATTAACCATTTATAACAAATATAAATTCACAAAATCGTACCATAGTTATGCAGAAAATTGATTGCTCAACATTGATTAAACTGAATGAAATTTACAATAAAATAAAAAAAAAACGGATAAGGGTTCAAGGGAAACACTGCTTGTACCGGTACGTGATCGGATGATATCGATCGATATCGCGCAGCCTTATTTTTTTATTATTTTTTTTAAACAAAAAAAACAAAGCAAAAGACAGGAACAATTAAAAGGGAACAAAAGCAATGCAAACGATACCGATTCCATATTGATTGATCTATATCATATACCTGCAAACCTTAACCTTAAAAGGTAAGCTTCCAACCAATCTGTCTTATTTCAGCATCATGCTAAGCCACACCATAGATGCAAACGATACCGATTCCATACCGATCGATATTATACACATGCAAGTAGCATAATAGCTTCTGTCGGTCTGGAGTCGTTTTGCCGATGTGACTGTGGTTCAAGTATCGCCATTATAGATTTCATATTGTTCACTTTCCGAAATTTACCAGTTCGGAGTTACCTGTTGGGCAATTTAGGTCAAATGACCTTTCATTTCTTTTAGTATAATAGGCAGATATCAAAGCATGGTATCATGTTAGCATGCCTTACATAGCAGGATGCAGATATTGAATAGACCAGGTGACTAGAATAACACACCAATGAACACTCTATGAAGGTATTTTTTGGATTTCTACTTTGAATGCATTAGCGTGTTATAAAAATGCACTACTTGGCCAACTCTAAAATACCCGTCGCTAGTCATGGATGCATTTTTTTTAATTTTTATTTGTCTGGAGCTAATGAAAAACACAATTCAAAAGAATATATGAATAATTAAGATTTCAAAGTCAGTGCTTATCTCATTGAATATTAAACTACCATGTCACTTTAGTACAAATTACCTTCTTCTGATCATGCGCAGAATGGAACTCCGAACTTGCTTATTGGTGCCCCACCTGCCCACGCACATGTATAGGCTACATGATAGCTAATTACTGAACTCACTTTCATACCGATGCTTTGTTAATACAAGTCATTGACTTAAAACAAAAAGAGAAATAAAGCATTATGGTGTCTTTCGACTTTGTTCACACTGTTCAATTGATGGTACTTCTGATATGTGATTTCATGTTTGGAATCGTAAGTGGAGGTATGTATCTTTCTTTATCGCTAATCTTTAATTTAACATTGTTCATGCTATAACATGTATAATGTAATTCAGTATAGTCATTTTTTATTTCTCTCGTTTTCAATAAAGGTACAAAATTCAGGTTAGTATCATGAAAATAGGGGAGACATTGAAGTAAAATTTCATGCAATATTAAATTTGTTATATATTATTAATAAAGATATATATCATTAATAATTATATAGTAATAATGATAAGGTAATGGTTATATGATTACTATGCTCATAATATTGTAGTAATGCTGAAAGCCCAGTTGATTAGTCTTCGGACTTTGAAACAGAGGGTCGTGAGTTCAAATCCCAGCCATGGCGGAATTTCCTTCGGCATGAAATTTTTCCACACTGTTGCTACACTCGACCCATGTTAGGTAAATGAGTACTGACAGGAATTTATTCCTTGAAATGCAACAGCGCAGTAAAAGGCTGCGGGACTAAAGCCAGGGTAATCGTATCCAATAATAATAATATCCAATTGAGCGCATAGGGACGCATTTGGCAGTCTGTGATATGCGCTATATAAGCATGTTGGTAATATTATTATTATTATTGGTTTTATATCTTTGGTCTATGAAAGAGTGAACTTGGAGATCACTCTTACCATGGAGCAATTGAGTGGGATGGGCAAACGACCCCTTGTACATTTTCTTCTGAATCTCCTCACCCTCTAAAGCTTTCTATTGTGCCCCTCTAAACCCCACCCTCTCTCACTTTTATTGCCACTCATCATGATGCAGGTGGTAAGTGTGTGTGTGGGGGGGGGGGGGTCTGATTCTGGCCTGGGTATAGAGAACAAAGATCACAGCAAAGGACTTTGACAGCACTCTGGCCCGTATTCTGAAGTCAGGTTTGGTTTAACTAAGACCATGGTTTAACTCTGTGCTAGAATTATGGGAAGCCAAAAGTATCACAATGTTTATTAAGCTTTGTGTTTCTAATGTTTACTGTGCTCTTTCCTGATTCATCGATGGTAAAGACAATCATCTATTTATACTTTCTAGACAATTATGAAAGATTGGAGAGCCAATTGAGCTGAAATATGATACCTCTACTGTTAGTGACTTATGTAACAATTTGCTATCCATACTTAAACCACAACTTTTAACATGAGTTTAAGTAAAACTGGGCTTTAGAATACGGGCCTTAGTGTTCAAAACATTGTCATTTTACCTTTATATTTTACCAAATTCTTCTAGAATTACATATTATATATACACATGTATATATATTATTATCTATTCAAAGCTTGTCAGACTGGGATGCAGGAAATTGCTGGATCTTGCTACATATTCTACCAATTTGGAAAAACGGCTGAAGAAGTCGAGACCACCTGCCCTGGTCGACCCGGTCGTTACATGGCTTCGATAGGATCTCCGGTGGAACTGGTAGAAGTCTACAATCACTTCAGAGTTTCGCATCCTACTACTTTTCAGGATGTTTGGGTCGTAGATCCTTCTGTTGGTGTACCTTCGGTATGTTGATTGCTACCTGGATTGTTGTTGTGGAGCGTTGTGGTCTGACTTTGAAACAGAGGGTCGTGAGTTCGAATGCCAGCCATGGCGTAATTTCCTTCAGCAAGAAACAAGAAATTTATCCACATTTTGCTGCACTCTTCCCAGGGGCCCGTCGCATAAAACTTTTTACCTGAGAAAACTCAGGTTGTTTTTACCGGAGTTTTTGCCCTGTGCTAAAGTCAATGGCGGAAATCAGACTAACCTTAGTTTTCAGTTTTTACCAGAGTTTTCTCAGGTAAAAAGTTTTACGCAACAGGCTTCTGGTGAGGTGAATGGGTACCCGGCAGGATTAATTCATTGAATGCATGAGCGCTGGAAGGCAGCTCGAGCAAATATCAACGCGCCTCGGAATAGAATATAGATTGCGCCATATAATTGCCTATTATTATTATTATTACCTGAAATAATTTACTATCAATACATTAACCGGGGCAGCTCCAGGGTATTTTCAAAAAGGCAGTCTTTTTTACCCTCTTCTCTCGTTTGTTGTACTTTTTCTACTCTTTTTCAATACTATCATGTATAAGGGCAATGGGTCTTGCCCTGATTCCCCAGGCCACCGCCCCTGTACCTTCCACCCCTCTCCATTTCGAGCGAAATATGAATAATTCACCTTGATAGATTTCGGACTGCAACAAGTGTTCATAAATTTTTGTTTAAGTCTATAAAAGAAAATCTAAATTGCATGTATTCTTCTTTAATTGTTATGCTATATGTCTGAATGTTATACTCTTTCTTGAAAATAATTAGAGATGAAAATTAACCTTATTAAACTGATACCGCATAAACCGTGCGACAAGTTAACAAAAATGAGCTAAGTCACAATATCAATTATACCTTTGTGTAATGTTCAACAGGACCATCTTCATTTTAATTTGGCGATTGCTGATGTATAATTTATTCAACACCAGCTTGATATCCCCATTTGTGACTTATCACCGTTTTATTTATTTCGCTTCTTCATCATGATTTAAAACTTTGTCCATAATTTTTATTAACAGCAAAATGCATTTTTGTTAGAAAGTTGTTTCATGTAAAATCTTGCCAAATTATCATATTGATCATATTAATCTATTAATTCCTGTCATTAACAGGTTATAATATATTTTTAAATTTTGATTTACTGCATGATTATTTTCATATTAGTCTATTTGATTTCTCTGTACATGCATGTGGACCCCACAGAAGAACAGTATTGTCAAGTTGACAGAACTCATTATTTGCTATCAATCCGTTTTGCATTTTTTTTTTATAAGAAATAGATACTCTACTTGTAACCTTTAAAGCAGATACGAACCATTGGCGCCATCTCGAGTCCTCACTACTCATACCTGGTCAGTTTCCTGACCAATAATGCTAGTGTAGTCTAGTAATGTAGACCCATTTGAATGATAACTTGCTAATTCACTACTCAATACATTTATACCACAATAATTTTGTTACCAAATAGCAAAGTAATTACTTTTCCATAGAACTATTAGCTCTATGACTTTTCCTCTCAAAACATTAGTTTTTTTATACAATGCAATACAAATACAATTGTAGGTCAATTTATTCTCTGTAGTATTAGTAGACACCTGAAAGGGTTTATTTTAAGACTTTGTATTTACAACACACAGTCAGTGAGAGACCACACACAGTTCACTTCCCCTTTAATAATTGATTGATCGATTGATTTTATTTATTCGTCAAGAATATCACCAGGCGCGGATCCAGGAGGGGGCCGAGCCGGCCCCGCCCCTATTTTTTGACAACCTGCAGAAAAAAGTGTACTCTTTACCTTGATAGAAACTATGAAAAACAGAAAGAAAAGTAAGAAAGAGGTATCATACCCATGATGTGTAATTTACAGCCTCGTAACGGCCGGCCCGACCCCGAAAGGAAACAAGAAAAAGGTGAGGGGAAGAATTGGAAAATAGACTTTATATAAAAATTTTCGCTCGCGCTTCGCGCTCGCATTGCCTGTGTAATGAATCCCATTCAAGAGGGTTAAATGACACTAATATATATCCAATATATATATACAATATATCCAGTTCTGATATCAATTTGCACACAATGTTTCCAGCTCGCACATCAAGCTTTCATTATTTTGTTTGATTTACATAAATTGTTAATGTATATCAAAATGTTCAGCTCGCGCTGCGCGCTTGCATTGTTTGATGTGTGAGATACCTATTCTCTTTGGAAATTCTTACCAAAATTTGTCAAAATGCTCCTTTATCATGTCAGTATATCAAAAAATTAAGCTCATGCTTCGCGCTCGCATTTAATTGTTTGAGACACACAGCTTGTTTATTTAAATAAAAACGCGCTTAGACTGTCCATTTTTCAGGTCGGAAGATCAGAAATTTTGAGCTCGCGCTTCGCACTCTCATTATTTATTTGGTGATACTTGTATCTTCTTCATTAATCACTAAAACAGTCCTAATTGAGTCACTTTTCACGTTACTGTGATAAAATTTCGGCTCGCGCTTCGCGCTCGCATTCTTTAGTTGGATACTTATCTTTGTTCATGATTATAAAAACTGCTCTGAATCTTCAGTTCTAACGACATATCAAAGATTTTTAGCTCGCGCTTCGCGCTCGCATTATAAATCAAGATCACGTGAGATTTACCTTATATTGTTGATAGCAATATACTTAAAACTTCAGTTTTTAGTTAGGACTACCCCCTGAAAAACCAACAAAAAAAAGCTAGATTGTAGCGGCGAATCGAGAAAAATGTTGATCAAAATATTTTTCGCCCCCCCCCCCTATTGGCGAAAGCTGGATCCGCCCCTGATCACAGGTGATTACAATGAATATGAAGAACACCTTGACAGGATAGCCCATGAAAGCCGATAGGCTTATTTCCTATGGGGTCCTATTATTACACTCTAAAAAAGGATTGGTCAAAATGACCAATCTGTTGGTTAATATGTGTCCGACCGATAAAATTGGTCAATATCAACCAAAATTATGGTCGATTTGAACCAATAATTTGGTTGCTTTTGACCAATTTTATCAGTCGGACACATATTAACCAACAGATTGGTCATTTTGACCAATCCTTTTTTAGAGTGTAGTATAAAGCTTTAATACATACTGCAACAACACAACAAGTATAAACTACGACAAGTACTGGAATGTGGTTAAAAAAAATACATATCCATCAATCAAATAATAGTTTGGCTGCCCTGTGGCAGAAACCGGCCTACTTTCACTGAATGCCACAGGAACAATTCATAATTGATTAGTTGATATATCGATCTTACAGGACGGGAATGGCTGCTCGATGATTGTAACTGGTCCAACCCTGCAATCTGAGGTGTGTAGCACGCCCCATGGCTTCATATGCGAGGCTGATCTAGGTAGGTTCTTTTGCATCTACTGCGTATTTCAATGTTCAGTTTCAATTCGCATTTATTTCATTCTCGGTTACAAATATACTTAAAACAAATTATAAACAAGCAAAAGTAAAAATGAAAATGAAATGGGAACTGCACGTGACACGAGGTATTGCACATGCGCAGTTCCCATGACATTGAAAATGTAGAATACATTGCAGATATAAAAGAAGTTAAAATATACATAGATTTTGGAATTTGATAGCGGGAATGTATCGATCGTGCCCCACATTTTTTGTGTAATTTTCATCCCCGAAAATCGTTACGGAGATTGAAAAGATCATTAATCGTCTCCATTTCGACTCCTTTAAGTCCACTTATTGGGGAACGGGAAGTTGTCTTGTATAATTTTCATTATATATCATTTTATATTTATCTGTAAATAGGTGAATTTATTCGTGTCTTCAGGAAGGTTTCTCCATAAGATATTGACGCACTTTCATACCTGGATACTAAAATTATCTTGAAAGTAAAAAAATTATTTTAAAAAGTCTATAGTTACCAATACATTTTTTAAATGAACGGCTATAAAAATACCCTCCCCTGAGCACAACTAAGCCAATATGAAATAACCATGATAAGAATTGAGATTATTCGGGTAATATTACTTTTCATTTCAATTCAAATGACTTTTTTTATTCGGCTGGTTATGTAGTATAGAGTCAGATCATTTTAATAAATTGTGTTAGCGATTTTTTTTTTGGTAATTCTATTTTATTTATTCATTTATCTCTTTCATAGATAGTTTGTTCTATTCTATTCTATTTAATTTTCTTGATATTTTTCTTTATTTATTCATATATTTGAATGTATTTTGTTATTGTTATTATTATTTTTTATTCTATTTCATCATCATTATTATTATTATCATTATTATGTTAATTATTATGGGGGAGTCTAAATCCAAACCGATTCTGACTGTACCACATTTTTATGTCCATAAATCTGACCAAAGTCGTTTTGCTGTCACTTTCCAGAGGGGCAAACAACTGAGCTGACTACGACAGCTGTGGCAACAACTACGGAAACATTAACATCCGATCCTACAAGCACCGAATCATTGACAACTGACAATCCTTCAACCACAGTTACCACAGCTGAAGGTCATATAACTCATTTCTTTTAGAATCCTAATGGTTATGTGCTACGCATATCAAGATTATTTAATTAGAACATTGTTATTGGTGGGAGTCTAAATCTCTATCGATTCTGACTATAACACATGTTCATGTCCGTAAATTTGATAGAGTTGCTTTGCTGTTGTTTTGCAGATGTTACAACTGATCTGATAACAACTGCAGAAATATTAACAACAATCGCTTCAACAACGGACCTACCAAGCACCGAATCAGTGACTACCACATGGTCCAGTTCAACAACATCTGATGTGACAACTGAAAATATATATCTTTCAACCACCGAGCTTACAGCATCATCCATTACAATAGCTTTTGCAACTGAAGGTCATTACAACTACTTTCATTTTTAAAATCATAATGGTTATGTGATATGCATTTTTGTTTAAATTATTGGTGAAAGTCTAAATCTTTGTCAATTTTGACTGTAACATTTAATCCATGTCCGTCAATTTGAAAGAGTCGCTTTGCTGTTGTTTTGCAGATATTACAACTGAGCTGATAACCACAAGTGTGGTAATGAATACTGAAACATTCCCAACAACTTCGGAAGCAACAACAACAACGGGCCAAACAACGATCCCTACAAGCACCGAATCACTGACTACAGGGTCCAGCTCAACATCTGATATGACAACTGACAATCCTTCAACCTCCGACTTAACAACTTTAACCATTACAACATCTATTACAACTGAAGGTCATACAAGTACTATTCAAGAAGGTCCAACTACTGTAATGTCATCGACAACATCACCCACAACAACCGCGAATTACCCTACGACTACCCAAGATAATTCCTTTACGTCGTCTGCCATGACGACCGTCACAAATGCTCCAACGTCTACAACTTTTACTGAAATCCCTACCACCCCACCCATATCAACCACTACAACATCAACTAAGATGCCATCAACGTCTGCCGCAATAGCCAAGGGCAGAGAGCATTCGTTTACATTAGCCAGCATCGGGCAATCCCTGCAGGAACATGGCTGGATAAGAACGTTCGACTCCGTCCGAACTCCATTGCGCTGCGCAGTGAAGTGTGGCGCATTTTCTGGTTGTCACGTGTTCACGCACTCGGCAGCCAATCAGAGTTGTCATCTAGGAGCTGCAGGAGGGATGCAGCTTTTGTACGATGATTCGGGTAGTAACACGTATAGACTAAAATCATGAAAATGGGATATTATCGGCATTTTATGTAAATTAAAAATAATAAGAAATATCTATGAAAATAATAGTGTTTGGAACGTGATGATACTCTCAATCGATTGATTTGGAATACTAACCTGTTAAATGTGGAAGTCAGCATAATTCTTAAAATGAAATGCATTATTTGTCTCATACGCCTATTTTTTGTCAAAAAGAGAGGAATTTTAGGACGAAAGAAAAAAAATGAAAAATTAAATAAAGAGATAAACAAAGGGGTAGAATAATGAAATCAACATGCAGAAGGATAAGTATTAAATGTAGATAGAGAGAGGAGTATAGATAAAGAGAGGGAGAGATAAAGACAGATTTAAAGATGTATTTTTGCATTTGCATTTTTGTACATTTTATCGCAACTGCATCTAAAATGATGGAACAACATGCATCCTCTCATTAAATACACAAACTCTACAGACAAATCAAAGAAAATAATAAAACACCTTGTTCCTAAAAGTCTTAACCTTTATTGCTTCATCTCTTCATGTATGTATCTGTATTTTAAGTATGTGTTCGGTAGCTTAAATCAATTCATTATTTGGAAAACGCTGTGATAAGTAGATAAATAGAAATAGAGGGAGGGAGACAGGGGAGAGAGAGAATAAACACGCTCCACTCATTACTGCAATTGTGAATGGCAATTAGTGTCAAAGTAAAGATATCAATTTGATTCCATCAGTACCGTTTCACATTTAGATGCGAACTCGAACAATTGGGCCCCGTGCCCCGTCTTACAAAGAGTTACGATTCTTACAAAGAGTTACGACTGATCCAGTCAATCGTAACTCTATGGAAATCCATTGGTGTTTTTTCTACAGGAAATTTGCAAATGTCCTTGGTAAACAAAGGCGAACGCACCAAATTATCAAGAAAACGATGAATGTATGAACATACATCATAAAAAATTTGAACAAACGTGCATTTTAGATGTGAGCTTTGCTGGCTTTCCATAGTTGAGGTTGATCAGATCAATTGTAACTCTTTGTAAGACGGGGCCCTGGGGCCGATTGCACGAAAGGGTCTTTGCAAGGACCATCTTTCGTGTCGCCCATCTTAAATAAATCATCTGCTAACATATTTCATTCGTCCGTTAAAATAAACAAATTATTGGTTTATAAAATGATGTGATATATCACGAAATTGTACAAAATTCGATTTAAAAGCAAGCTAACGAATCTTATTCTTTATCATAAATTTCAGAAACACCCAGCTTGTAGCATATCATAAAATATGGGCGACACGAAAGACGGTCCTTGGAAAGACCCTTTCGTGCAATCGGCCCTGGTTTTTATCGTGATGATATATAAACATATAACGAATGACCTTTTGACTAATAATAATAATAATAATAATAATCCGCTTTTATATAGCGCTTAATCCATCGGAACGACGTTTCTAAGCGCTTTACAGATATATTATTACCCCGGTCATCGGATTCAATCAGTCATTCCCGCACACAATGTGTGCACATCCTCCACTCCCTGGGGAGTATTCCAGTCAGTCGCCTGTGAGGCGCACACAATACTGGTCAAGCTACAATGACTTTCACATCCTACCGGGTACCCATTTAGCACCTGGGTCGAGAGTGGCAAAGTGTGGATTAACGCCTTGCCAAAGGACGCCAGACCGCGGTGGGATTCGAACACACGACCCTTCACGACTAACAATTCATGCGTATGTTTTCGGTCCTTTCTTGATGTTTTCTCGTTTGATTATCTGAATTTTTATTCTGTACTTGACGGTAGAAGTAAGGGGCCAATATTCATATTTAAAATGCGTCATCTCCTTTTTATTGGTAAAACAACATTAATACCGATTCACTTTCATTCCATGATTCGGTGCAAGTGATTCAGCAAGGAAAACATTAACATCAAATCGAAAACGAATGAGATTTGTGCAAAATAATTACAACGATAGCCATATAAATATATTTTCAGAGACATTTTATTCTCTCAAAGCCTTATACACTGTACCTGTTGTAATGATAAAAAGGAAATAGCATATTAATCTGTTTAATTTGAATGGAAATTCAAATCCAAAATTATTTTCTAAACTCCTCTCTCAACACATAAAAATAATTTAAACAACGCTGCTTCCTGTGTGAATCGTACAGTAGTTGTTTTAAACAGTTTTAAAGAAGTGTTTAAAATCTTAAAGAACCATGCTTAGTTCATTGATAATTAATTAGAGTAAAGAGCGTTGTTTAAATTATTTTTGACAGTGAATGTGAATTGAATTTATTGGAATATCATTGGCATCTGCCAATATTCTGTTCAAAGCAAAGTACAGAGTATATAAAAAAAACATATAAAAAATGTGTATAATCATATTTTGTATGTGTCAGAGGCGGATTCCGTCACAATTTATGCTTGTTAGGATTTCCACCTATTCTTGTCAACAAAATACATGTATTCATTCGTTGATGATACGTTTCTGCATAATAGAGGTTGAGAATGTTATATTGCGAAATGGAAGAAAATAAATGTTTATTTGCATGAATAAATGAATGAATGAATAAAACAAAATGTGTGTGTGCGCTAGATTACTGTGCACTGTTAGAAAATTCAACCTTAAAGGGATGGCCCGGGCCGAAAGTATGTATAGCTCAATAAATAAATTAGAATTCACTGAGCAAAATGCCGAAAAATTCATCAAAATCGGATAACAAATATTAAAGTTATTGAATTTTAAAGTTTAGCAATATTTTGTGAAAACAGTCGTCATGAATATTCATCAGGCGGGTGATGATGTCACATCTCCACTTGTTCTTTTGTATCTTATTACATCAAATCAGATTTATTCGAATTTGTTCCTCCAAGAACTAGAAAAATTGGATTGACAACTTAATAGTGCATTAGATATTAATTGCTGCAACTTATTTAATTATAAAGGAAGGCATATTCTTCACACAAGTATGAAATAATGAAAAAAATATGATTTTATGTAATAACATAAGAAAACGGAAAGTGGAGATGTGACATCATCAGGCCACCTAATGAATATTCATGACGACTGTTTTTTTTACAAAATATTGCTGAACTTTAAACTTCAATAACTTTATTATTTGTTATCCGATTTTGATGAAAGTTTCGGCATTTTGCTCAGTGAATTCTACTCTATAAATTTACATATAGATATTTTCAGCCTGGACCATCCCTTCAAAATAAAAGAAGTTCCCGCAGAAGTCTCGAGAACACCTGTAATCTTACCAAATTGCGTAATCTAACATGAAATTGGCATTTGGTCTATGGAATCTTACAAATTTCCTTAAATGAAACATTCTTTCCCTCCTTTTAAACAGGCCTGTTCTGTTAAATTGCAGAAAACTTCCTGTTTTATGAAATTACAGAATGATTTTGTTATTGCTTCCTGTAAAATCTTTTCTTTTTTTCTATAAAATCAGGTTTTTTTAACAGGGTGTATATTTTCACAATCATTATTAATCATGGATTAGGAAATAATTCATTAATCGTGTTACAACAACAAATTTTCAATAACATACTGAACTTGATATGTAAATTGATGACTCAACCACTCTACTTTCTCAAGCAGACAGTTGAGATCATGCTATAAGCCGGTTCGGAGTTCCATGCTGCACATGATCAGAAGAAGGCAATTCGGACTAACAGTGACATGGTGGTTTAATATCTAATGAGATAAACACCAACTTTGATGTCTTGATCATTCATATATGCTTTTGAATTTTGTTTTTCATGAGATCCACAAAAAACAACGATTCGTCCACTAGCGACTGGTGTTTCACAGTTGGCATTGTTATAGCAACTTGTTAATGCATTCAAAGTAAAAATGCAACAAATACTTTCATTGGTGCGCTATTCTAGTCACCTGTATCGGCCGCACAGAAACGCTGTTAGCGTCAACATTTCACTAACACTGCGCTAACAAAGGGTCCTGTTACAACCAGTAATCTTGCCGCGATGGCTATAATGCATTATTAACATCTGAGATCAACGCTTGACATCGCAATCTTATAGTATTATATTAACAAATCAGCTCCTAACAACATTGGTAGAATTACCGCACAGAAGGCATGGAAAGCTGTTGTTGATTAGAGTTAGGCAAAATCTATCATTTTGTGCGTAGTGATATAGATTTAACTTATATTTAGTTATGATTATTTGCACATCCCACACGTTTAAAATCTTGTCTAGGAAAGGGAAAAGGAATGTAATTCATTATCATGATATAGGCCTACAAAATTGTATTATTACATTTTAAACATGGAATGGCAGCAGGTAGTAAATATATATTTACTAATTAGAGTTTAAAAATATCGAATAAGCTTCAAAAAGATCAAAAGAATTAGCCTTTCATGATATTACGATGGAGATTCTGTAAACAAAAATGCAATCCCAGTTTTCATCAAGTTCTTTTGTTTGAAAATGCTGTTTAAAGACTTCTCTTATCATGTTCATGATAGTGTGTTTGCCAATGATGGTTATCATGCGATCAATTTCATCGGCTATTATTCTTCTTTCTAATGTAGGGTCTAATCATAAAAATGTCTTCAAACACCTAAACAAATGACATATATTGGAAGAAAAAAACTTTGAAAAGGATCATATCTTGGCACTAATCAACATCCCCTATTCCCACTTAAAGGGTGCTCCAGGCTGAAGAAAATAATACGCTTTGAACAGTAAAGTGAGACAAACAAAACACTGACAAATTGATAAAAATTGGAAATGAATACAAACATTATGGTATCTTAAAATTTTGCATTAGGCCTTATTTCGGTGAAATTTATATTCATGTCTTCAAGAATATGCAATGAGGGTCTGTTGTATCATACAAACTTAGGTTTATTTAAATTTGTCCACCCAGAATATTGCTTCAATCATTTTGTTACTCGGGCGACATAAACACATTTGAGACAATTACGAGTTCATTTCAATAAAATCAGAAAAAGGGGAAAGAGGTAGAGGATATGGCATTATCTTTCCATTTACTGCATATTCATGGCCACATGCTGCTCAGTAATATCATTGGCAAAATAGTGTTTAATTTTAATATTCAAGAATTTTGTTATTTTTTATTAGATTTTGATGAAATTTTCAGCAATTTGCTCATCTAATTTTACTCAATTTATTCATGTATTGTTGTGTGGACCCAGAATACCCCTTTAATTTGGTCGAGGTATATTTTGAATTACTTGGTATAAGAAAGGGAGACAAGTTTTAAAGAGAGAAATTTTTCACTAACATCGTCACTATTGGTGCCCTTGGCACTGTTAGTGATTTGTATTAACATTAGCACCACTGTTAGCTTCTGCTAAGCCTTTTATTGTTAGATTATTAGGAATTCGACTAAGCTTCTGTGAGTTTATCGATACCGGTAGGCCTACTTTTAGTGCCCTGTTAGTGAAAACAATGCGTCAAGGCTGTGGTCACCCGTGAAAGGTGTGACTGGCCCTAATGTTAGCGTTCCCTAACAATGCTTCTGTGCGGTCGCCACTGGTCAGCACGTCCCAAAAATGTCCCTCTGACATAAGGCTGAATTAATTCTCAAATATAGTAGTATCCTCAAATAAATGTTCATGAGTAGAAAGCTCATTTCATGAACTAATTACTATCGAAATTTCATTGGTCGCGCTTCAGCGGATTTGATTACACAGTGTGTTACGCAATAGTGGTGTATTTTAGCCCATTCCAAGTTTGCAGCATTGATGCATTACTGCATTGTCTATGGCTTGTTAACACCTATTTTTACATCCATGATTTGAGCATGGACATTTCCTTAATCATATTAAAGGCCTTTTGACATGTGAATCTTGAATCATCATTGTAGTGATGATTGCAGGCGTTCGTGATTCTAATCATGTTCTAGTTTGGTTTCACACGTGGTAAAATACGCTATTAGCCCATTTTTTTTTGCTGGAATCATCATTAAAATTACGATTTTCTTTACCGTGTGAAAGGGCGGCCAGGCTCGTCAAATCATAAACTTAGGCATGTTCAGAAGGACAAGGAACATCATTTTTTTAATGATTGATAAGGGGATTCAGTGCACCAACTTGAAAGAAAATGTGAATGATGGATGAGTAAAATAAGCTGAAAAATAAAGGGGAATCCAAAAGTTAATCACCCTTTGTGAAAGGGACTTTACCAGATTTGTTTTTCTTTTAAAAAGTTACATTGTATTAACTTGACCTCAGAAGCTTATTAACTACAAAAAAAGTAATGAAAAAAAATTAAGTATTGTTGGAAGTAGGCATACAACAGATATGACCCGTTGTCTCAATTATAGCGCATCTCCCGTTAGTAAACATGAAATGAACTGTCAAAATAAGGTTTTGCCCTTCTAAACATGCTGAAGGTTGTGATTTGATGAGCTTGCTTAGATCATGGAGATTTCCCTGGTCAGATCAGGAAAAACCTCGGTCAGAATGGTGAAAAGGGGTTGATATGCCAGAAAGTGCAGAACACTCAGCATGCAAACTTGGAATGAGCTGAAAAAGCACCACTTTTACTACTGTGTATTCAAAACCACCGAAGCGAGACCAATGAACATTTTTTTTTATATAGAAGTTAGAACATGAGATGTGCTTCGAATAATGTTTATTTTTGGAAGTAATTTAGCCGCATATCAAAGGGACAATTCTTGGGACGCTCTGTACAATTTCTGCATATATATAAGTAGAAAACATATACATTCATGTATTAGTAACCTTGCCTCCCTCTGGCAGTCCCGGCACCCCCCCCCCCCGTGGAACTCTTATGAAATCCAATACCTGCTCGCATTATCAATGGAGTTACTTGGAGAATACATGAGGAAAATTAAAATGCCATGTAATTTAATAAATAAAAAAATGCCATGTAATTAAGGGTCATCTGTCATTTCATTATTGGAACCAGTCGGGGTAGTCAATACGTTTCCCCGGTTTTTATTGTTCTCCCACAATACTCGCGTTTCCGCCTTGCTTTTAATTAGAGCGTTTCAAATGTCTTTCATAAATTTCACCGACCTTTTTTTCTTTTTTAACCGACCTTTTTTCTTTTACTAGTTTTATCCTTACGGTAGAACAGTATGGCAAATTTCAAAGCTGTAGTGTGCTCATGAGGTCATTGCGTATTATATTACATGTACACTTCTAAATATAAGGTTGTGTTATACCTATTTTTGCCACAGTGCTCTATTGATCTTATTCATACCTAATGGGAACATTATTAAGTGTACCGTCATGACATTGAAACATGCATAATGTAATAATAGAAAATATGTCAGATATATTATGTACCAGAGGCAACGGAACTCTGCAGAAAATGATTCATAGTAAGATTTAGTTTCAATGGAAATTTTATCAATTCATTTATCATGCTATTTGTTTAAAATTAAATAATAAAATAATACAGGAATTATATAGTCGCTGCGCACGTATCTACATTGTTAGGTGATCAGGGCGCTCCTATATACTACCCCGACTAAGCTAGTCTAGATCTCGGTGCCCACATAATTATTTTAGGAATTACTTCCTGCCGATACCCATTTACCTCACCTGGGTCGAGTGTAGCACGATGTGGGTAAATTCTTGCTGAATTAAAGCACGCCATGGCTGGGATACGAATCTAAACCCATTGATTGAAAGACGAGTCTTAACCACTAGACCACGAAGCTCCCACAAAATTATGTGGTTTTTAAATTTTCATTGAATTCATTCACGAGTTCTCAGGACGGTGGATTAATTACGCTTGGTTGGGGATTGAAAAGGTAGAAATTTAATTAAAATCAACAATGAAAGAAAATGGAAAACGGAAAGCAATTTTTCTTCAGTTTTATGTCCTCTTCTATCTTTTCTACTTCGAGTTTTGTATTTCATCTCTTACTCATTCTCTCGTTTTTGCAGAAGTTGATGTCGAATTGCAAACAAAAAAGGAAAAAAAAAGAATGATTGCATGGGCTCTCTCGCGAGGCCACTATTGAAGCAATGAGCAAAACACCATTTATCATGTTGTGTAAGCATTACTTAGCGCAATATATTCCAGTCTGTGACGTCACAATAGACCATGCCCACTGTATCGGTAGTTAAATGTATTAGACACTGCGTCAAACATACTGAAACAGATAAGTTACCGTTTGAGTTTTGTGGATGATGTTACTCTGCAAAGTTCTAAATCATCATGATTATGCACATTTACGTTCGAATCCGTGATAGCACCCGTTTTAAGAGTAAAATGAAATTCAATATCCAATCGCAATGACGTCAAAAGCAAATGTAAAATAGGCTACGATTTGTAACAAATATTCGCCTTACTCCAAAATAGAGACTTGGCAATTATTCAAAAAAATCTTTATTGGTAATCTAAAAGTCAATTTGAAATAAGAAAAAATGTTTTGAACATACACAATAATATTTTCAGAAAATATCAAAATGAGATCAATTAAGAAAACGGCTGTCAACGCGTACAGCAGGTCGGCATGCGCTTATTGTTCGGGTGCGACAGTCCCGTTACACCCATTGAGCTAGAATCAAGCAGGGAAGCGAAATTCACCAAAGGGAGAAACTCAATTAAATTTATTTTCTTCATTGTTTAAGGTCACTCTCGCATTACTGCAGGATCTTATTGACTGTTGGCTTTTTTTACTATGAGGGTAAAGGCTCTGATCAACCTTGGAATTCTTATGTATTTTCTTCCATCGAATAGAGGAGGTAAGCAAAGTCGAATGGAAATCGGATCTGCATCTTTATGGTTCTTGATGATGATGATATGATTGTGGTGGTGGTCGACGCGTCGGTGGCAGTGATGATGATGATGACGGTGGTGATTACGATAATGGTGGTGATGATGAAGATAATGATGATGGTGCCGTGGTGGTAGTGATGACGATAGTGGTAGTGGTGATGATAATGGTGGTGAATCTGGTGATGATGATGGTGGTGGAGGTGAAGATGATGATGATGATAATGATGATGATGGAGGCGATGATGATGATGGTTGTGGTGTTGCTAGTGATGATGACGATATCCGTGATGATGATGGCGATGGTGTTGATGATAAAGTTGGTAGTACTGGTGATGGTGGTGGTGTCGGTGGTAGTGATGATGATCATGGTGGTGATGATGATGGTGGTGGCGTTGGTTAAGATGGTGGTGATGATGATGGTGGTGGTAGTGATAATGATGATATAAATACTAATGGTGATGGTATTGTTATTCACTACATGTTGTGCTACCGGATATAGCAGATCTAGCCCAGGGGTAAGATTGGATTGCCTGGAGTAATATATCTAGTAGATACAGGGTGACCAGACGTCCCGTATTTCCCGGGATTGTCCCGTATTTTGCTTCTTTGTCCCGGTGTCCCGACAAACCCTTCCCGGGACGCCTATTTGTCCCGTATTTCAGAATATTGAACAAAATGTATTTAAAAGTGACGAATTTTTATCAAAATAACCAACAGATGACGAAGCAGAGACAACAATAAAATCGATAAATAAACTTGCAAGTTCTGCAGTGATTTTCTTGCTAGCCCAATACATCGCAAACGAACCTGCCTCCTGCCATTGTGTGGCAGGCTACTAGCTAGGCATGTAGGATCGGAGCAGATTCTCTCCACCAAACATGCAAAAATAATCACAAAATCGGCGGGAAATTTGTATGGCTATATTATGGGATCTCAGATTACTGATTGGGAGATGTAATCTCGGAGGAACAAGCTATTGAGTTTTCATAACTAGATTTATAGTTGTTTTTGCTTTCGTTTTGAGTCTTGTTGTGTATGATGCGCGAGATGTTTCATCTAATTTTTAAGTAAAAAAAAAATCACTTTGAAATTTTATTCTTTTCTAAAACATTTTGTTTTTCTTAATTTTGAAAATATATTAAAAAAAACACCAAATATCATTATGTTTTTAGATGAATGGATTTTTTTCCTCTTTCTTTCTTTTCTATCCTTCTTTCTTCATCCTTTTATTCTTCCTGCTTGCCCGTTTTCGTTCCATCTATCTTTATTTCCTATTTGTCTTTCCTGATCCATTCTCTCTCTCTCTGTTCATTTTTTCTTTCTTTCCTCCTTTTTCTTACCCGTCTTCTTTATCAAATTTCCCTTTTTTATATTCTCTCTTTCTTAAAACTTTTTTCTCCCCCTCCTTTCCTTTCCTCTCCTTTTTCTTTTTATTCTCTCTCTTCTTCCATTATGTTTTCCCTCCTCACTTCATTCTTACTCCCTTTCTTTCCTCCTTACTTTCATTCTTCATTTTACTTTCCTTCTAATTCTTTCCCTTATTCTTTCTCTCCCTCCCTTGATTCCTTCCTTCCCTCCACCCTTACTGCTTTCCTTCTTTCTTTCAAAAAATGAAGGAAACATTTTTCTTTCCTTTATTCTTTCTTTCCTCCTCTTTTTTTCTTAATAATAATAATGATAATAATAATAGAGGATACTTGTTAAGCGCATAATAACTGGTCTAGTTGCTTTCCTCAATTAATTCTGTAAGTCGGATACTGGGGCCAATGTATTTATGTTGGTCAACGGTTGGAGAAAGTCTCCTTCTCGGCTGATGATTAGTCATGGGTGACTCGAGGAAAACGGCCGATGAAAGCACCATGTCGATCTAGTTCATCAGTTACCCAGCTATTCGAGGAGCAGTTAAAAAATTGAGCTTTTTTGTTTTGTTTTCCCATAACCATATGCCAAGCTCCATGGGGGATATTCAAACTCACGAAAAAAAAAAGAATTACAAGAGAGCCAATTGAGAAAGAAAAAAACACAGAAAAAATAGAAAGTTGGACTGCTCTTGATTACTTCTAATTACTTTACATTATAGCCAAATACTGTTTATTTTGCAATTACATCTTTATATATGGTCATGACTAACATGTATACTATAGCCTTCAGATAATTGCCTTACGGTTTACTTATACTTAAATTATGAATACGTATGCATATGAATATATATATATGTGTGTATGTATATATATATAAATAAATATATTTTTTCCCCCTAACTCATCCAAAATCACATTCCATCCTACAAGGGCTTGTCTCCTAAAGTAGGTAGGATTTAAAGGCGTCTTGTCTCCGGGAAAGATCGAGACTTCACTGACGTTGATGTTCACATCAACGGGACAGACGTATCCCCATACTCCGGTACGGGCGTAGGATTGGAGCTGTGATTTTCCTCATTTCTTTTCTCTGTCATCTCATCCTAGGTTTTACTTGCAAACTTGTTGTAGGTCTTTATAACATATTTTCAGTAAAAGCCCTGATTTTAAAACTGAGAGACACACCTACTTGACTTTAAATCCTAGTACGTGTAGATATATCCTATAAAAAAGACATAGAAAAGGAAAAAAAGAAGAAAAAGAAATATAATTTTGAATTTTACTTTTTTCATTTATTTTTTAAAGAAAAAAAAACGTTAAAAAAATTAATATGATGGCGAAAATAGTCAAATTTGACTGGTTGCCAAATAAAAATAAGAAACCCCCCCCCTCTCTATGCGCTTTACAAATTATGAATAAACAGAACAGATATATATATATATATATATATATATATATACATGTATATATACAATAATAAGTAAATGATTCACAATTACTGCAATACATGTATAAGCAGGAATATAACATGGGGTACATAACCAAGTCCATCTGGAAGTATATGTGAGTGCTTTCCTCTCTGCATCCACCTTTCAAAAACATGGATGCAGAGATGAAACGATGACACACACCCAGATCCAGACTAAAAACCATATTATTATTAAAGCCTTGAAAATAGATATGTTTCTCTCCTTTATTTTCTCTTTCACACATGTATTCTTCTTCCATTCCTTTCCTTTCTTTCTTTCTGTATTCAATTCAAAGAATGACGGAAACATTTTCTCTCTTTTATTCTTTCTTTCATCCTTTTATTCTAACTTTCTTTTATTCTTTTTTTTTAAATTTTCCTTCAATTTCCCCTTATTTTTTCTCAGTTCTTTCTTCTCAATTCATCTCTTTTCTTTCTCTCCTTCATTCTTTCGTTCACCCTCCCTTCCAATTCTTTATATTTTTTCACAGGTGTAACACTGTGTAGCCTTCTTTGTTGATCTTTTTTGTCGATTGTCCCGTATTTCATTTTGTGAAATCTGGTCACCCTGAGTAGATATGTTACAAATATTCACAAAGTATATATTAATGATGATTAAGATAATAATATTGATATACATGTAATCGTCAATAAGATGGTAATGAAAGCACTGGTAACTATGACGGTAAGTGGTCATGATATTGATGATGGGGATGGTGATGATGTAGATGATGACGATGTTGACAATGATAATGATTGTTAAGAATATAACAATGATCACTGGTGGACCGTGACCCGGAGGAGACAAAGTATTGGGGGGGGGGTGTTACACCCACAAATGTAATAATCGCCCACAAATGTAATAACGCCCACAAATGTAATAACACTTTACCCACAAATGTAATAACGCCCACAAATGTAATAACACTTTACCCACAAATGTAATAATTTTCGATCGCCCACAAATGTAATAACACTTTACCCACAAATGTAATAACGCCCACAAATGTAATAACACTTTACCCACAAATGTAATAATGCACTTTACCCACAAATGTAATAATGACTTTACCCACAAATGTAATAAATTTGAAGTGATTTTTGGCGAATTCGTTCTAAACTAATATCCTATAGTAATGCGTTCATATAGCACAAAAGTTCAAAGTCTTTTTTCCAGACCCGGTTAATGAAATATTACAGTATAAGTCCAAGTCTTTTTCCAGACCCGGTTTTTCAAAATTATAATATACGTCCAAAGTCATTTTACCAGACCCGGTTGTTTCAAAATTATAATATACGTCCAAAGTCTTTTTTCCAGACCCGGTTAATTCAAAAATTATAATGCAAGTCCAAAGTCTTTTTTTCAGACCCGGTCGTTTCAAAAGTTATAATATACGTCGGTGAGGGGTAAAGACAACACTCTAAGCCCAAGCATTTTAAGTGGGTTTAATTTTGAAGATTGGTCTCAGCTGTCATTTTTTTTAAATATTTCTTTATCTTTTAAATAACCGGGTCCAGACGAAAGACTAAGCATAATACTCGTGTTATTCCACAGGAATAAGAATATGAGTCTTTTGTTTTTAGGATTCTTTAAATCAGTTTTAAATCACCGGGTCTGGAATAAAGACAACGTTCTAAACATGTGCTTTTCTACATGCATGGTCTTAATTTGGAGGATCGTTGGTTTTTAGATTCGTTGTTGGGGGTTGAGTTTTATTGATTTTTTATTCCTGAAATAATTGTGTCTGGGGGAAAGTCGATCGGTTCGACAATCGGTCTTCATGTTGTTCCACAGTAATTAGATTATTGGGTATTCGTTTTAGAATATTAATTTGTAAAAACTATTTTATTTTTCAAATAGTAACCAAGTCTGGAGAAAGGATGTCTGCTTTACCCACGCGTTATTACATTTTTTGTAGGGGTAGTAGTATTATTTAAAAAAGACATATTTTTACTGGGTGAAACTTTGGAAATTTGGTCTTAGATTCGAAGTTTTTCAGTTACCTCTTTTAATAGCCGGGTCTGGAGGAAAGGGTACGTTTTAAAACTCGTGTTATTCCACGAGAATAAGAATATAACGTCTTATGTTAGAAGATTTTTTTCGTAACTGTTTTAGGTCTGGAATGAAGACAACACTCTAAACCTCTTTTAAAACAGGTTCTTAGGTTGAAGGTTTGTTTGGTCTTAGACTTTGATTTTTTTTAATTCTTACTATTAGCGTTTTTTTTAAAGAAAAAATGGTCGGGCTGAAAGACTACGCTATATCCAGCATTTATAAGATTATGGGGTCTTAATACTGTTTTTAAACTGTTATTCATAATGTTTAAATAACAGGTAACCGGGTCTGGATAAAAGACTACGCTTGATTCTCAATTTACTCTTAGTGCATATATTCACAATATACACCGTATAAGTTGAAACAACAACAACAAAGACATTAATTCCACCAGTTTTAATTAACTGGGTCTGGAGAAAAGACTAAGCTCGATTCCTATTTTTTTCTACAGGAATATCATTATCTTTTTTTACTTTGGACTTATACTAGTATTATAAATTTTGAAATATCTGGGTCAGGAAAAAGACTTAGGACTTATTAAAATTCTTGAAACAACCGGGTCTGGAAAAAAGACTTTTGACTTAAATCACAATTTTTTAAACAACCGGGTCTGGAAAAAAAGACTGGACTTTTATTATATTTTTTAAACAACCGGGTCTGGAAAAAAGACTTTGGATTTATATTATAATTTTTGAAACAACCGGGTCTGGAAGAAAGACTTTGGACTTTTGTGCTATATGAACGCATTACTATAGGATTTTAGTTTAGAACGAATTCGCCAAAAATCCCTTCAAATTTATTACATTTGTGGGTAAAGTCATTATTACATTTGTGGGCGATCAAAAATTATTACATTTGTGGGTAAAGTGTTATTACATTTGTGGGCGTTATTACATTTGTGGGTAAAGTGTTATTACATTTGTGGGCGTTATTACATTTGTGGGTGCAACAGTGAGGCACAGCATTGTTCACAGACAATGCAGTGCCCTCAATGCTTTGTCTTCTCCGGGTCACGGTCCGCTACTGACAATGATCACAATAAATAGTGGTTTATAGTTCTTATCTGTAAGATATATTGTGCTGCACTCGACCCAGGTAAGGTGAATGGGTATCCAACATGATTAATTCCTTGAATGCACGAGCGCTGAGAGGCAGCTCGAGCTAAAGCCGGGGGTAATAATAATAATGCGCCTCGAAATAGATTGTTTCTAGATAGATGGCCCTATGCAAATGCCTATTATTAAATAGCCTCACCTGAATTCTCAAAACGACGAATCAATTTATTTATCAATTTGCTTATCTTTTCTCATTTATTTATTTGTTTATTTATTATTATTCATTCATTTATTCATTCATCTACAGTATCCATTCGTTGAATTACCTCAATAAATTGCACAGCTCAGAATGTTGTGTTATGCTGGCCAGGAGCCCGTTTCATAAAAGATTTGCAACTACCATGGTAACCGGGCTCAGCAGCCAATCATAATCAAGGATTCCATGGTAGTTGCTTTAGTGGAAAAGTAACCACAGTTGCAAGTCCTTTATGAAACGGATTCCTGATGTGAGTAGTTGAGGACTTGAGGGGTGGTGCTGTTAAGGCTCGTGGTTCGTTGCTGCCTTTAAATCCCACCGTTTCATTTCTCTTCATAGCATGCCCTGACGGGATGGATGAAATCAACAATTCCTGTTACTCCCGCCACACTGGCCCCTTCTCAGCGGTAGAAGGTGAGAAAATCTGCAAGATGCAGTCCGGTAGAAACATCGCAATTATCAACGACAAATTCGAGCTGAAAAGTTTGTTCAACGAATATGGAGCCGAAGCTTGGGTAGTATACATTGGCTATAACTTGCCATCGGTGAGATTTGTGATTCCTTCCTTCAAATGAATCAAAGTATTTCTCTCTACGAAGAAATAATGTCAAATGTTACTACTACTAGGACTAAAACTACTACTACTACTTCTATAATGAATAAATCGACACAGGTAACCCATGGATTAGACTGTCTATTAATTCTTAGAGTTTCCGCATAGAAGGCTAACAGTTTCATATCTAATTTGGATATAAGAAATTCCGGACTTTACGCTCACTGATTTGTTGACCTAATATCATCAGCCTAACATGCTCGAGAAGACAACTGTTACCCGAATATAAAGAACCGTGCATGGTCAGTCGGTTCTTTGTTCTGCAGTGGAGGCCAACTCTGTGAACATACTTCCATCCTTCCTGCTTCTCTTCCATTACTATGGCATACTGGGCATGCTCTCACATCTAGTCCCGACTTTGACTCATGCCAAGCTGCATATTCCTTCAATGATCAGTGTTGACATTCTCTGATTATTCCCGTTATTCCTAGAATGATCTTTTTATTCTTCAATCTAGATTGGTCCCGACTGCACAGCCATTACACCAGCGGGTGAATTTGTGGTCCAACCTTGTACAGATACGCTTGCAGTTATATGTGAAGCACAAACACGTGAGTGAATCTAAGTATTTCTTCTGCTCTTATTACTGTTGTTCTCACTTTTCTTCTCCCTCTTCTTCTTCTCATCACCATCCGCTCCTCATTTCCCCCTTGTATTCATCTTCCTATCTTACTGACAACTGTTCGTAAGAGATAACAGGTGGACTTTGATATATATGACGGCTCATGCCAATTACCGTCGTTTGCTTCCCTGTCAAGAGTCATCATCCAAATCATTATAATGATAATAATAATATACTTCTACTACTACTACTACTACTACTACTACTTCTACTATTATTACCACGTAACAAACATATAGCGCATTGTAAGAATAAATACTAATTTCCCGCCCACAACACGGCTAATATTACTCGAGTACTACTCCAGCATACTATTACCCCGACTATAACGCGGCTGGTCTGATCGATTGCTCCAGCATTCTAGGAAATTCTTCCTACAGGGTTCCCATTTACCACACCTGGGTGGAGACTTATTCACTGATCCATAATACCTCTACATAATCCTTTGCCCCGGGGGGGGGGGCACTTACATTGGCGAGTGGATACCATGCGCGACCAAAAAAAACACGTAAAAAGGATGTCTTTTTCACGATAGGGCACGTTACGTACGTAACGTGATAAGGGTGTCAAAAACACAAAAATAATGAAAAAAGGTATCTATTTCGCTAGGAAAATTACGTGTTTAGGGTCGAATATGCGGGGATGATAAAACAAAATTAAAATGTTTTATAAATGATGTCCCTTTTGCCCCAAAACTTCGTGTTTAGAGTCCGATTTGCGCGAGGTGTAGAAGATGGGGTCGTACTCAGTCAAATAAGGTAAAGCCGCGACGACCGAAGGACCCGTAAAAAAAAAAAATTCCTGTACTTGTTTAGGGCTCATTTCAGGGAATATTTGCCAAGAGTATCGTTTTGTTTCCAATACTTGTTAAGGGTAGGGTTTCACACGCCAATACTTGTTAAGGGGTGCATTTTCAGAAAATGGAAATTACGTGTTTAGGGTGCTTTTCGAGACCCCATGGTCGCGCATGGTATCCACTCGTGAATGGAAGTGGCCCCCCGGGGTCCTTTGCTTAAGTAAAATCAGCACTAGAGTTATCATTCCGGACTTTTCACACGTACGTCGGAGACACTCGCTACAACGCACCAAGTCCTTTGAAATTTCAAGTCAAATCAAAATTGAGAGCTGACAGGCTATTGTCGAAAGCTGGTGGACAGGGACAGCAATGGAATCTCTTGACTCTGGACAACGACATATTTGCAATTGCTCGTCCGCTGCAAATCTTCGGATTATCTGTTGTCCCAGTCCACCAGCTATCAACATAACCCTCTCAGTTCTCCATTGTGATTTTAATTGCATTTTCAAAGGAATCGATGCGTTGTAGAGAGTGACTCCCCGCAGTAAATGCGAAAACTCCCTATTAGCGACGAAACGTATCGAACAATCAACAAAAAAATAATATTATTATTTTCAGTATTATCTTTTTTTCCGGACAGTACCAGAAGAAACCACTACACACGAACCCGACACCACAATTCCTGATACAACAACCAGCATAGCATCGACCGTCGGGGAATCCACCACAAGTTCGGCCGTTGCGACATCTCCTGAGGTTGCCATGGTTACTGATGTAATCTCTACAGTGGCATCAACACTTATTTCAACACAATCAACTGTATCGGAATCCACATCTTCAGGACAGACAACGACATCCGCTTCAACGTCCACAGTAGCTTCCAGCACAGTTGCAACAAGCAGGGCGCCCTCTGCGCGTGGTCTACGGTTTAGTCTGGTCACAAGGGGTGCTTCAATCAGAACTCATAACGTACTTTTAACCAAACATAATGAACGCACCCAGTTGCGTTGCGCCTCAAAGTGTATTTCAGTAACCGATTGTAAAGCATTCACATATATTTCAACCAATAACACATGTTATTTTGGTGGCGAAGGGAGTATTGATGATTTAATGAATGCAAGCGATTGCGCAACGTACGTTACGATTGACGGATAGATATGATCGTGTCATAATTGTTGCATACGATTTCACAAAATTTCAAACTCAACTCGAAATGTCCCAAAGAAAAGAAGAAAAGAAATAAAATACATTTAGTTGAATCATAAGTAGTGGCAACTTTAGGCGGAATGATACGAAATTCATTGCTGGCAGGCTGACGTATTCCATATACTATACTAACTTTGAGTGACTCTTGTTTGAAAGAAAAATAAAACCAACCAGACTTAGCCTATACTTGTGGTTCAGTGGTATACCGTCCTTCCCATGAACGGGAAGTCGTGGGTTCGATTCGTAGCCGAGTCATACCAAAGGTATCTGGAAATAAGCACGGTAATACCAACAAATTACGTTATGCATGAATGGCTAGAGCGGCTATACACACTGTAAGATCTTTTTGTGGTTAATATCATGATGATGATGATGATGATAATGAAGTTATTATTATCATACAAATTGGGAAGAATTATCAAAGTTTTAAGTCAACAGAAATTAAGCCGAGAACTTTCATAACAAAGCGACGCATCTTCACCCCTATACAGAATCTGCAACAGAATACAACTCCAGTCCTACAATATCAAACACAAGTTAGCACACATTCATCATTGACATGTTTAACTGTTAATGAGCACTATTTCATATGTAATGTTCGTGTGAACAAATGTTTCATAAAAATAATGATATTCGTTCAGTCATTCATTCATTTAATGGTTTATTCATTAGACATGTATCGCGGTAAAAAATTGATTTACACATGCTTTTGCAACATGGATGGTTCCGTACAAAATACAGATATAATTCAAATTATTCACATACGTAAGATTTGCACAGTAAATTATTGATAAAGATGAATGAATAACAGAAGAATGCATAAAATTAATTGATAAAATTATTCCTGATAAAGCTCTTAAAACACGATAAAATAATGGTAATTAAAATGAATTCACAATTGCTATTAAGCACACGTACAAGATTAGTGAGGGCACTGTTTCTAAATCTGTTTGTCTTGTATTTGAATTCATTATATATTTTTTTGCATTTCGAAGAAAATTATTATTATTTTCTTTGAGGAGGTAACCAAGACTAAAATATTTTTTTTAATTGTAAAATCTTGAGTAAGTTTTTCTCCTCGGGATAAATCATAAAAGAGTTAATAAACCTAGATCTACCAATGCATCATCATAGGAACTGTAGTTTGATCCAATAATTATTCGACAAGCACATAGATTCCAAATCATTTTTATGTCTGCTAGTTAGACCAGGGGGACGTTTCATGAAAGGACTTGTCTGACGTTTTATCCGACAAGTCCAATTTTATCCGACAGTTACCATATAAACAGTGCCTCTCAGCCAATCAAAATCATGGAAAGATGTCAGATCTGACAACTTGTCGGATGAAAATATTGATGAAACGCTCCCCTGACGTAAAGAGAGGTATACAGTACGACAAAACTGGTCTTACGAAGCCAATATAAACAGGGTTTATATAGCGTAGGGATCCATTTTGTTAGATGCTCATCAAGGCGTTCCTATATTCCTATACTCCGGCTAAGCTAGTCAACCGATTCCGGTGCTCATAGCTTTTTGAGGAATCACTTCCTGCCGGTGCCCATTTACCTCACCTAGGTTGAGTGCAGCACAACGTGGATAATTATATCGCTGAAGGAAAACACACCTTGGCTGGGCATTGAACCTTCGTCCCTCAGATTGAAAGACGAGAGTCTTAACCACTAGACCACATTGCGCCCATTAATAATTGTAAATGAGGTAACATGTAATGCCTTCTCTATCATTTAATTATTGTTTGAATTTCGGGTGAAGAAGAGCTCTGAAAAACAAGTGTTTTTCATGAGGGTGTACTTGCTTCTATAGTGGATACTGTGTGTCTTAAAATACCATTATACCAATTCAATTCAATTCAATTCTTTTACTTCATTTCCATTCAAAACATAATACAAAGTAATATAAAGCAATACAAATCAAGTACAAGTTTATAGGGCATTCTTATTTCATAAATTGTAAGCATGCATATGCAAACACTCCAAAGTTCAAGCTATTGATCTTTAAATAGTAGTATCGGACTAACGAATCTGTGCCGAGTAGCAGACTAATTACACGCATACAGTGATTGCTTTCATGTAAATACAAACGTATCGAGGTACCACATTCTTATAAAACAAAAGATATTAAATGATAAACCTTTGACAGACAAACTTTAATCAATAATCAAAAACACATTTGAACAAGCAAAGACCTGTCAAATCCAACATATTATTTCAATAAGCACATTTAAAACACGCATAGACTTGTCAAATATCTTTGAAACCATTTTTTTTTACACAAAGCTCATATCATATAAGCCTAAATGGAATATTTCTATTGTTTTACTGATCTCCAGTTGAATACAAGTAGTCCTCAGGCGAAACGTAAGCAGTAAATTGTTGGATCAAATGCTTTTGAGTTGATATTAATATAAATGTATAAAACGTAGAATTCAACATTTTGATAAAAGGCGTCATCAGCAAACTGGCTATTTATGCTTTTCAAACACATTGAGTAACTCCTATAACTTGTTTGTTTGAAGATGATGAAATATGACTACCCTTACAAAAAAGGAAAACATGAAGATTTTTGTTGAGGTGAAGGAAGGTGAGACATTCAGCTCTGATATCAAGACGGATTCTTATATCCTTGGGTCTGTCTTCAAAGACGAAGTGATTCTTACCGATACAGAATCAAATATCTATGCTGCGAGCCTTAAATTGAAACAAACCCACAAGGTTTGCAAACAAGGTAAAAATATCCATTCCTGTGCATCGTTTCAAGATGGAAGGATCGTTTGCGGATCAAGCGATGGTGCACGTCTCTTGTATTGTGATCAGCATTGGGAGTTCCTGAAGGAAACCAACCTTAAGAGACCTTGTGGTAGTTCATCAAAGACTCAATCTTCCCATGTATGCGTTGACGTGGGTAAGGATGGCAAAATACTCGCGTCTATCGTTGATGACACCGTTGTCCACATCTTCAGCGATGACACTGACGAAGCGATTAGGTCTATCAAATGTGATGGCCTACGTATCAGGGATCTCCGCTCTTTAAATGGAAGAATCATTGCTCGCATCTCTAAGGATACCGGCACTGATCTATCCTTGATCGACTACTCAGGAACTGTAGTGTTCCCATGGTCGTCCTTTTTCATGATAAGTACATCTGGAGTGTGGCAGTTGACCCTTTACACGATGCCCTCTACGTCATATATTGGGATGATCAAAGTAAGGTTTACTCGTGCTCGCTTTGTAATATTGACGGCGTCATCAATGAAAGAATGGTCGTCTTTAAAGACTCCGGGCATAGTTGCAACGGCCCTACGTGCGCAGTTACAGGACCGGGAAAGTTCGTCATAATATCCAATGGAGCGCATAGGGACGCATTTGGCAGTGATATGCGCTATATAAGCATGTTGGTATTATTATTATTAATATATTACGACGGATTGTTCCGAACTTATAGCGTGAAATTCCGTTATCGAACTGATCAATAATGCGACTATTATTGCTCTTTCTCGATGAAACATGGAAACTGATTGAAAAGACAATATCTTTGAAGGTGTCTCAATTAAACTCTAGTATTGTATAGGTTATACTTTTACATGCTTTTTTTTCTGTTCTGACAAGGAAACATGATGTATTTGTCGATGACATTTAAAAAAAATAATTCACACATGAACTAGTGACTGATACGCACTTGGTATCCGAAATGTCAAGAAGAATAAATTAAGATCAGGCAGCTCTCAAAATACTGAAGAAAATCGTGAGTAGGCCTGGTTCCATGAAGAGAGATGTACTGCAGGGCTGCATCATGCCACCAGGTCTGTTTGTATATAGTAAACGGTATTGCGATCAAGTGATATATCAAGTGAAATTGATCACGATAACATCACATGAGTCGATGGATTGTGTAGTGAAAGGGGTGAGGGGGTGCTCAGAAGGGTCTAGACATGATGGTTTTATTTCCTTAAATCTTGTTATTATTCTCCCTAATTCTCAAAGTATAATAGATGTTTCTCGGCCGGTGATAAGTTGAAGCAAGTAAGCGACTTTCAATGTTGGGCAGTTGACTCATGCTGGACAGAATGTCAGACATGCCAGACATAGAAATAAAGCAACACATTGTCTCTAACAAGCTATATGATTATCAAGAATATCACCTGTATCAAATATAACTCAGTGTGTAAATGATAAAGCAGGGCGTGTATGTATTATTGCGTATAATAGAAATCACCTAAATTTTAGAAATATAGATTCATCTGTTATTCCCTTTTACACAGTCTACTTATGTAAGATACTTTTAACCAGTTTAATAGTGACATAAAATACTGTCGTTCAAGTTTTCTGATTTTAAGTAAGCGATTTTTAATGGGATAATATAAAACTAAAGTATATGTAATTTTCAATGCATATTCGTCATTGGAATGTGCTACTAAGTACTAAGTGACTAACCGCCCTTTCACAAGGTAAAAATAAATCGTAATTTGAATGATGATTCCAGTGAAAAATAAGGCTAATGACGAATTTTAGCACGTGTGAAACCAAACTAGAATCACGAACGCTAATCACAATCACGAATTCAAATTATACTCTGGAGGTGAATTCCAGTTATAAGTAAGTTTCACTCAAATTACACGAATTTTACGTGTGAAAGGCTTGACCTCCAAAAGATCTTTTGGGGGCGGAGCTTACGTGTCCTTTCAAGCACTTATGTAGATGATACAATTGTCATGTATCGATGCAGTGCTTTGATTGACAAGTCACCAATGACACATACCACCTTGGCTCGGGAATTCGAATTCAAATCACAGTTTTCGAGTGAGCGTGTGAAAGGTCCGATGATTCTAAAGACGAATTGCAATCATCAATACAATGATGATGCAAGATTCACGTGTGAAAAGGTCCTAAAATTGCCCGTACTAGCAGTGTTCGCGGAGACCCATCCCCTTGAGAAAGTAAAAACAAAGATATTTCTCTTGTTTGTACTTGTTGACCCCATTTTGGGAAGGGGGAGGTGTGCTTGTCAGATCTTTCAGGTGGCAAATGTCAACCCTTCAACTTTCCAGGCACTCTAAGCAGTCTTCACTATCTGGAAACAAGATCATATTCTAGAATATCAATATTTATTTATAGTATTTGCTTTACATGGATAGGTAATTAAACCGAAGTGCATCTAGTTACAAAAGAGGTCCTAAAGTATTTAAACAACAAAAAACGGACTTTTAGAAGTCTAAACGACTAGAGATTAATTATGAATGTAAAAAGAATACGTTATGATGACAATATTTGGTTTTACACACCTACCCAGATTCGAAAAACAAGTCTATCGATTTCGAAACATGATTTGACATATTGTAGATATGGTGCAATACACGTCAAATTTGAAGTTGAAATGCGCATTGTAAATAAAATATATTCATCTTTTATAACAAATGTTTGTATCCATTGATTTTGTTGTACTAATAAGATATAGTCTAATTCTCATATCTATCAAATGTTGATGTTGTTTTTCGTTTACTTCGTTAAGTCGCTCGTAACTTATATATGAAGAGCTTTATGAAACACCCACCCGATCTACTATAAATTCGGCTTATTTATCATTTGACCAATCCATTGGTCGAGTTTTTTCCCCTCAAAATTTCAAGAGAGAAATTGGTTAAATATTTTTAATTTTATCATAACTTGATTTGTGTTAGATCGAGGGGATATTGCAAGAACTGAATATGACCTTACTGGAAAGTTCAATAAGTGGAGCGCCTCTGGCAGTGTCCCTGCATTACGCGATTCAATATAGCAGCGGTCCTGACTTTGAAAATTACATAATTATTCACACAAAAACACCATTCATAATAATACACTACTATACGTATGGGGTTAGCCTTTCATATGATATACCCCATTCATAATCAATATATTTCACCTTTATCAAGAGTATTAAGAATACTGAATTAATCGCTAGAGGGTATTCATTTGTCACTTGATAAAGAGTTGCAGCGGCACTCGAAAGCTCGTGAACTTGTAAGCTAGTGAACACTTTTTGCGAGAGTGATCACGAATTTCCTAGAAAGCCAGTGAACACTTTTTGCGAGAGTGATCACGAATTTCCTTGTTGACCATAGTAGATTGCGAGACAAATGAATACCCTCTAGCGATAATACTGAATTATAGTTAGACTCCGCCCGCCCCAATGCATCGGAGAGGTTCCAGCTAGGGCTATATATTCTTTGGGTTGAGCTGTTTCCAAAGAAATGTTTGAAGAAAGAACTGACAAGCTCAATTGGGCAGAATAATGACACATCGATGCCGGCATCGATGACATTAATGCTATCAAAACATTACTTATCCATGTATGACCGCTTTTGTAGATTGGCGGTGTAGATGTGGTCTGCTGCGCAAACCCTTCACTCGAGCAAAGGGTCTGCATTACAGCCTACTCATGACTTGTGTACTGAAGGCCCTCTCGAAACAGCAAGTTTTGTATGTGCTAGTCTTTGCGTGGAGACACGCTTGTTGATCAAAGTTACAATCAGGGTCTGTGCCAGCAGACTAGTGTAGATGAGGCAAAGAGATGAGCAGTAAAGCAAACCCAATGATGAAAGAACATCTTTTGCATTGGAGTCCTATTCATCATCTTATCATCATATAATACTATATCATCATCATATGGCCCGTATTCTGAAGTCGGGTTTAACTAAGACCACGGTCTAACTCATTGCTAAAACTATGGGAAGCCAAAAGTGTCAAAAATTTTATTAAGTTGTATGTTTCTTATGTTAACTGTGCTCTTTCCTGATTCATGGATGGTGAAGACAATCACCTATTTATACTTCCTAGACAATTATGAATGATTTAAGAGCCAAATGAGCTGAAATATGTTATATCTACTGTTAGTGATTTATGTAACAATTGGCTATCCATACTTAAACCACAACTTTAAACCTGAGTTGAAGTTAAACCCGACTTCAGAATACGGGCCGATGTCTTCCCATCTGCTTCCCCCACCCTCTACCCCCCCCCCTTCTCCCTCTCTCTTTCCGTCTATCGCTTCTGCCATCTCCTGCTCAACTCACATATCTCTGCGTTTACACCTGAATGTTAATAATAAGTGTTTCACACCACTTTACTTTTACAGGTCAGATTTATTTGATTATTAACCGTGCCTGCATTTATAAATATAATAATTACATCAGAAGAAATTGACTTCATCACACGAGACATTGATATTTGTTCCCTGCGATGGATCATGTATGTATAGCGCCCAAAGCATATCGGCTCTGGTGCATATTATAAAAATAAAATGTAATTAAAGCATCTTTCGTCTTCACAAATCCTAATAAAAAAAGCTGTTTCTTAAAAAGTACCGCGTATAAAGATCAATGACTAAATACATTTTTTTCTAGTTAAGGTTTTTGTTGTTGGAAAAGCATCCTTAAATATTACATACCCACATGTAGAATTACAGATTCTTGAAAAGCGCTCCAATTAGCACAATCAAATAATTAAAAAAAATCGAGAGGCAGGTTGTAAAAACCAATGGACTGATTAGAACAATTTTGTATGAAAATGTTTTCCAAGGGTTGATTTTAATATCATTTTCACCTTTCAAAGTCGACTCTGAGTTTATACTGGATGTTTATTGAGGTATTGATTGGCTACAAATGGAATTGCATGCATTTTCCTTTGCGATAAATTAAGAAAATGAAAAAATAGTACTAATTATCAGGGGATGTCTCACAAATATGTAAGTGTGAATCATGCTTAATGCATCATTGAAAAATTACCGTTTTCTGTTTAAAATCTCGAAAATAGAATCAAATTTCATTAAATATTTAGTTTTAGCTTTCTCCGTTTCGAAATCAGAAAGACGAATTGTCTAACAGTACCTTGATTTATACTGCTTGCTCAGTGCTCCATTCACCTACAATTTAAGGGATGAGCCCCGTCAGCTTACTGTTCACAGGAGCTCTAGTAAATGAGGGCACTGACCTATACGAACATTACTGAATTAGAGCAAAATCTGTGTATGAAATTGTAATTTTCAGATTATTGTTCTGATTGTCAATGTAAACTGACGGTTTTCTCCAACTATGAATACCCATTCGGGTGACCTAAGGAAATGACAATCATATTGTCATCAGCGGCGCTTGTCCTCTAACCATGATTTGGGCATCGTAACACAAAGATTAGCGATCAATCGCTAAATAAACTGACCAACCAATATCACTGTTACACGCGCATTTGGTATAAAATACCGACCAGGGACCAATCAGTGCGGTTCTTTTATATTTGCAATCCATCGCAAACCTTTGTTTTAGGGAGCCTTGGTCAAGCTGCGATGTATACCGCGCAACTATATGATTGAAATGGGTGTTCGAGGCTCAATAAATAAAGTAAATTTCACAAAGCAAAATGATCAAATTCGGATAATAACAAAGTTAGTGAATTTTAAAGATTTGCATTATTCTGGTGAAACATTTCTAGGCATGTCTTCATGAATTTTCATTAAGTGGGCTGATGTCATATCCCCAGTTGTTCCTTTGTATTTATTACATGAAATTAGGTTTATTAAAAAAAATCTACCAAGAACTAAAAACATATGATTGACAACTGATTAAATGCATTAGTTATTTATTGCCGCAACTTAGGCCTATTTCATCATAATGGATACACATCATTTACACATGTTTGAAAAAAAACGAAACATTTATTATTTCATGCAATGACCTAAGAAAAAGGAAAGAGGGGATGTGACATCATCAGCCTAACTAATGAATATTCATGACGATGTGCTTAAAACTGTTTTCACAAAATATTGATAAATTTTAAAATTCAATAACTTCGTAATTTGTTATCCGATTTTGATGAAATTTTCAGCATTTTGCTTTGTGAATTCTACTCCATTTATTTAAATACATAAATATTTTTACCCCGGACCATCCCTCTAAATAAGATTTTTATACATGCACACTTAGATATTTGTGATACACCCCATGATTTGCGAATTCAATTGAATTGAACTTCATAGACAGCACGGAAGCCCCTTCCTTGCACAGTAGCGTCAGACCTGAATACCAGCCCGAGTTCCCCCGTGTTGAGCTTCAGCTCGTTCGGTGGTGGATCAGCGCCGCAGAACCTAAAATATAAATTAGTGCCAATAAAAAACAAATGATGATGGTGGTGACGATGATAACAATGGTGAGGATGATGATGATAAATGATAGTTATCAAATATACTAAATAATAAAGTGACGATGGTAGTGAATTTCACAAAAAACAGACAGAATTTCGGTTACACTTCGTAATTCCGAAGCTTCGTAATTCCGAAGGTTCTTTATTCCGAAGGTTCGTATTTCCGAAACACGTAAATTGCCTATACCTCGATGTTCGTTAATCCGAAAAAGAAAAAGGGTTCGTTAATCCGAACATTTGTGGCGTTATTCCGACGGTTCGTTATTCCGAAGGTTCGATAATCCGAAAACGAAATAAGGTTCGTTGTTCCGAAGGTTCGTTAATCCGAAAACGAAATAAGGTTCGTTGTTCCGAAGGTTCGTTAATCCGAAAACGAAATAAGGTTCGTTGTTCCGAAGGTTCGTTAATCCGAAAACGAAATAAGGTTCGTTGTTCCGAAGGTTCGTTAATCCGAAAACGAAATAAGGTTCGTTGTTCCGAAGGTTCGTTAATCCGAAAACAAAATAAGGTTCGTTTTTCCGAAGGTTCGTTAATCCGAAAACGAAATAAGGTTCGTTAATCCGAAAACGAAATAAGGTTCGTTAATCCGAAAACAAAATAAGGTTCGTTAATCCGAAAAATGAAAACCGGGAAAGCAGAGGCAAGGGGGCGGGGGACACTGTTGCCGTTCAATTGTTATGAGGATGGGAAGGCAAGGGCGGCCGAACGAATTTTCGTTTGGGGGGTAAAGCCAAAAAATGAAACTCATACGTCAAAATGGACACTTTGGTGATATTTTCCCCTAAAGATTATCATCTGCTTGAAGTCATTGTGTTTGATAGTGATTAAGTAGAGAAAAACCTTTTTTAAGTGATTTCTTGTTATGGCAAAACGTATATTTAGGCTTTATTTTTCGGGAGAAGGTGTAATGAGCGAGCGGCTTGGTAAAATAAATTCAAAGGTGAAGTTGTAAAACGTTTTGGGGGGTCAATTATTCTTAAAATGGCATAATTGCGAGGTGTTGCGAGCGTGAATCACAAGCTAAAACTTTAGGGTATTTCAATAAAAAATGAAAATAAGTTTTTAAAAATCCGAGCAGATTTCTGCTGTCATTAAAAAGATGTGCATCTAACTAAAAAATTAACACGAGCGCAAAACGCAGCTTAAACATACTGACCAGAAAAGGAACCTGTTAGTGAACGCATTTAGTGAACTCTTTAGGATGCATATTTCACCAATCGAATGAGAGTGCGAAGCGCAAGCTGAAAATTTGCAATATTCCAGCCTGAAAACTTAACTTGTATACTTTAAAAAGAGTATTTAATTTCGAGAAAACACGAAAAACCGCATATTTATTTTTGAAAAAGGAACTTTCTCATTTTGGAAAATATTCATTTCCCTGTTTTTTATTTCATTTTGGGGGTGCAAGTGCCCCCTGCCTCCCTCCCGGCGGATCCAACTTTCGTCAAATAGGGGGGGGGGGCAATATTTTTTTCAGCCACATTTTCCTCGATCGGCAGCTTAAAGTTGATTTTTGTTTGTTTCTTTGAAAGGGTAGTCCTAACAGTCAATAATTAGCTTTATACTTATAAAATAAAGTAAATATGTAATAACATGATAAACCCTTTTTAAATAATGCGAGCGCGAGCTATATATTTTTGTTTAATATGATAGGCAATATGTTTGTGATCTTCAAAACGAAATGCCTATGTAACTAACTTTAGATAATAACTGCGAGCAAGGTCGCAAACAGAAATTTTAAATATATAAGCTCTGACCTGATCTAAAGGGGACATTTGAAGAATTTTTTGCAGTTAGCCATGAAGACGATGCGTGTTTCAACCAGTGGCAGCGGAATATAATTCCTTGGGGGGGGGGGGGCAAAGCCAAAAAAGGGACCAATAGGGGCAATTTGGTGCAAACGTATATTTTCACCATGAGATTATATCATCTGTGTAAAGAGGTTGTGTGTTTTGTAGTAATTGAATTGAGCAAAAAAATTTAAGTGATCACTGATTGATAAATTATATATTTACGTTTCATTTCTGCGAGCGTAGCGAGCAAGCGGTTTGGGGGGGGAGAAATCAAATCTGAAGATGTAAAATTCGCCTTTTTGGTCAATTACTGTTAACAAGAATGCTTAGAATGTCCAGTTTTCAGGTTGAAAATCGGAAAATTTTGGCTCACGTTTCTCGCTCGCATCAAGTATTGTTTATTGAGGAACTCATTCTATTTCTGGTTACAAAAAAATATAAAATGTCCAGTTTTCAGGTGGAATGTCACAAATTTCAAGCTTGCGGTTCGCGCTCTCATTATTTAGTTCGTGAGATATATATTCTATTCATGAGTTACTAAATGCAGTCCTTAAAAGATTACTTAGGTCACTATATAAACAAATTACAGCTCGCCCTCGAGGTAATTCTTTAGAAAGATACACATCTTTCTCACGATTAAAAATACTGCTCAGAAAGTTTAAGTTCACGTCTTGTTACATGAAATGTCTACTAGTTTGAGCTTGCGATTCGCGCTTTCAACATCTCACAAGGATTATTATTATAGTATTATTTTTATTTTTATTACCAGCAGAAGCTGTTATTAAAAATGACATCCCTCCAATACAAATCCTATTATCTAGAGGTTACTCGCACGCGACCAACACACTTGATCCCCTGCATCTTTAAACCATTTGCTTAGGCAGCAATTGATCAGATAAAATCGAAATTAGCCTATGCTTGATCAGGGCGCCTATTCTTAATGAAATACATGCTTTTGGCCACAACACATGCATGTATCATCGATCGTCATTGCATAATATCGTGTAATCTTGTAATGACAACACCGTTTTGTTACCAAAATGAACAATTTTTCATTTTCGGAAAAACAAACCTTATTTAATTTTCGGATTAACGAACCTTATTTCGCTTTCGGATTAACGAACCTTATTTCGTTTTCGGATTAACGAACCTTATTTCGTTTTCGGATTAACGAACCTTATTTCGTTTTCGGATTGACGAACCTTCGGAATTACGAACCTCATTTTGTTTTCGGATTAACGAACCTTCGGAATTACGAACCCTATTTCGTTTTCGGATTAACGAACCTTCGGAATTACGAACCTTATTTCGTTTTCGGATTGACGAACCTTATTGCGTTTTCGGATTGACGAACCTTCGGAATTACGAACCTTCGTAATTACGAACCTTCGGAAATACGAACCTTCGGAATAACCGAACCTTCGGAATTACGAAGCTTCGGAATTACGAATGTATGCGAGAATTTCCACCAATGCAACCGCTACCAACAGTAGGCATATTAATACACAGAATGACATGAACAACCAAAAACACATAATGACTGGTATCATGTTGTTATTAGAGGAGTGCAGATACATACAATCGCTTTTTAGTATTCATTTCTCCCGTTTTATTTCTTTAACTTATTTCTTTAACTTACCTTTGACGAAGGCACTTTTATTTTGCTAAGTTATTCTTTCTTCAATATTTATGAGTTATAATGATTGGCACACATATTTGACTTTTTAATGTGATATCACTATGTAATCGGGGAAGGAAAACATATTCAAATCTCACATTACAATTCTAACAGTTTGGCTTTACTCAACAATACTTTATTATTATCATTTCTTTGGTGTCATCTGTGACGGGGAGGCGAAAAGCGTATTGAATCACTGTGACCCGCAGGTCTCTCCACCCTATTACTGATTGCAAAGGGGGGAGTGCAGGTGGACCACTACACCGGGGTTTCCCCCTACTCTTATTCGAATAGTGCAGTGGGTTCTTAACATGACTCTCCCCTACATGGGGCCTCCATTTAACGTCCTATCCGAGGGACGGAGTGTCTTCCATTGTAACATAGCCTGCATCTATGAAACATGGGAGAGACGTTTACACACAACGCACTGACTTCAGCCATCCGCCCGGGAGGACTAGAACCCACAATCTTTGGTTCGACAACAGACGCGTTACCGACTGGGCCAACAGCGCTCTCATAACTAAGTTTGTCATTTGAAATTCACGTACCTTCCTATATGCGTCGAGTTGACATCGCTTTCAGGACCATCACGGATCTCAAGGTAGTCGAACAGGCAGCTCGATTCGTATTCGACATCAAACTTCTCGTAATGAAAGGCAACAGTACTGACGTTGGAGATGGTCCATGTGCATTCTACCTTGCTCGGGTAACTATCGGGGAAGCCAGGGGTCTCAATGACTCCAGTTTCTGTAGATGAATGAAATAATTGATAACTAGGACTGCAATGGTATCAGAACGATGTGCACGCATTGACGCATGTGATTTTGGGGGCGTTTCAAAATATTCAAAGTCAATAAAAAAAAATAGCAATACAGCAATACCTGAGAATACGAGATAATATTATATTGTATTATTTCGGAATCCCGAGCTACAGTACGTAGCCGGTAGCCCTACATCCTGAGGTGGGCCTGGTGCACTTCTGCTTGCTCAGTGCTCCATTCACCTACAATTTAAGGGATGAGCCCCGTCAGCTTACTGTTCACAGGAGCTCTAGTAAATGAGGGCACTGACCTATACGAACATTGAAAACATTGAATTGAATTTATTACCAAATATCACTGTCAGGTAGAATTACAAGGAATAGTACATCACAAACAAAACATTTGGTAATTGGAGCTAACATAATAGCAAGATGCTAATCGAGGTTAGCCCCAAATAATGTCATTATCATAGTATAAACAATAAATTTAACTAAATCTCAATATTGTGCATCAAATTCAGTACTAATTCTACTTATTACTGTTGCAGAAAATTTCGATCATTTTCAGTGAACATATTTACACTATGTACTAGAGAAAATATCTTAATAATTCACAAAATCTTTAAATAGAATTATTTGTTTTCAGGCAGTATTTTACCATACCAAATTAATTGTAATTATAAACATGACAAAAGAAATTATGGAAGAAGGAAATACCATGGGCAGCGCCAGGTATTATGGTAGGGAGAACGACAACCAAAAAGTTGAATTTCATTTCCTTTTCATAAAGTTTCATTACTGATTTTAACAGATACATTTCTTTCTAGAAAGGTGAATTTCATTTCCTTTTCATAGAGTTTCATTACTGATTTTAACAGATACATTTCTTTCTAGAAAGGTGAATTTCATTTCCTTTCCATAGAGTTTCATTACTGATTTTAACAGATACATTTCTTTCTCTCATATTCCTTCTTTGTTCACTACTTGAAACAAAAATATCATAAGGCATTGTCCCTTGCCTTTTCCCCTGGGGAATATTTAGGTAAAGAGACGTACCATTTAAAGGTCCGCCACATTTGAGTATGGAGTCATCAGAATCACTTATAGTCATTGTAGTATATTCAATTAGAAAGGTACCCTCATGTGGCCATTCGGAGTGGTAATGAACCCAAGCTCTACTGGAGGTCATATTGTAGGTGCGTCCCCAGCTGTTATTACTACATACTCGAGGATATTGTTCAGAATGACCCTCTTCACCACGTATAAGGATATAGTCTGCACACGAACTGTTGCTTGACCCATTGAATGAGTCTAGGCTGAAAGATATTGAGGAATGTGAGGAAATACGAATGAATAAACCTGGGCTCAATTGAACTTCATCGCATTATAAAATAATTAATAAAGACACAATCGGAGCTTGATACATTTAATTGAGCACAGTGGAGGAAATAATACACAGAATAGGAAATATAGCTTGCTGACTTCTCAAGCTGACTGAAAAAAAAAATCAGATTCATTCCTCTAACAAAACAACAACTTATGAACATATAACCTATAAAATATATATGATAAACATAATTTTAACCTGGTAGATTGAATATAGTTCTGGCTAAATAGACTACTTGTCTTAATGAAGATGGAAAAGTCAAGAAATGAAATACATGAGACAAAAAGGGGAATATTTACCAAGGAAATAAACATAGTTGCAATAAGTGATATTCTGCTGATCAATAAAATTGAATCGAAAGGAAAGAACTTAACTATAGTTTACTTAAAGGTCACAGAACTTTTTTGTTCTGCCAATCAAAACCCTGAACAATTCAGAGGCCAAATATTGATTGAAACACTCCCGACTCTACCGACCTGAACTAACGACAATGACAGTTAATGGTCTTAATTTACACAATAAACTGAAATGGTGATTGTAACTGATTTGTGGGTTAAAATGTGAAGAAGCTGAAACAACCAGAAGACCGACCAATCAAAATCAAAAAAAGCTGTCAGATCCGACAACTTGTGAGACAAAAAAAAATGATTAAACGCTCCCCTTTAAGTGAACTCACATACTATGAACTGAGTGGAATTGGAATCGAACTGAACAAACTTAAAACTAAGCTGAACAGAGCTAAACTGAAATAATGTGAACTAAAGTGAAATCAAATGAAATGAATTAAACTAAACTGAACTGAGCTGATCTGAGCTGAAGTAAACATAATTGAACTGAGCTGAACTGAACAGAATTGACTAAACGAACCGGAATGAATTGAATTGAGCTGAACTCAACGGAACAGAACTGAACTGCCATCAACTGAATGAACTGAATTAAACTGAAATAAAATGAACTAAACTGCACTAAACGGGACTGAAATGAATTTTATTGAACTGAACTGAATGGGACTGAAATGAACTGTATTGAACTGAAATAAACTGAACTGAACAGAATGGAAGTGAACTTAACTGGGCTGATCGAAGTGAGAACGCTGACGTACCTGAGGGAGAGTCTGAGGTGATCCAATACATCAATGAACCAGAAGCAGGCAATAGAGTTGGTGTTGTTGGTAGGAATGTAAGGTTGTGTTATGACGCCCTCTACGCCATGCATGAATCCTCCGCAACCCGGTATCACTACAAGAAGAGTAAAATTTGAAGACAAAAATGTGATTCCATATGATTATTCATTGAAAAACTTACATTTTTATTATTCATAAAACATGGAAATGGTAGAATGAATCTTCAAATCTCTCCCGGATATACTGAACATTCCGATAGTGTGAAAAAAAATCAGGGATACTAATGTCTAGCTCACATGCTATGGTCATCATAGAATTGTCTACGATTTTCAAACGACATAGTTGTGTATATGGGCTCCGGTACTTTGATGTTTACATAATTAATCGTACGATTTCTTGTATTGGGTGGTAGAGGGCAAAGAAAAAAGCTATACAGAGGACATACGGCCGTGCGTGCGATTTCTGCATGGAGATCGCACAATTCCCTATGCTGATCGTAGGTTAACTTCACGATATAGTTCAAAGCTACAATCATACGATTAAAAAAAATCAAACTCCGTACTGAAGGGACTTTCACAATTGGTCGTGCGATCGTTTGCGATCATTTGGTTACAATATATGTTACATACAATCGCAACGGTTGGAAGCAGTCGTACCACCGATTGTGCAAGGGGCTTAAACAAAAGAGCAGACCCTAAGATTTTCCTGAATCTGTTCGAAAATCGTACGATCGCGCTAAGAAAACGCTACGTTGATCGTATACCACAAGATAAGCCGGGGTACTGACAATACGGAATGGCCGAAATAGATTATTCCTAAAAAGATGGCGCTATATAAATGCGTATTATATTACTTGAACTTCATATTGAATTTTGTACAATAAACTTCCATATTGATATTTTTATACATTTTTTAGGGCTCCAGAAACAGGGTGATGAGAATGTTGCCCTGAGGCTGTCATATATTAAAAGTTTAAAACAGTTTTACCCGATTGCTCAGAATGAAGAAAGCATAAATACTCATAGGCAAGCAACAAGAGGACCGAATATTAAAGGTCATCTCCGAGGAACCTGGCGGGTGTTTCATAAAGCTGTTCGTAAGTTAACATCGACTTTAAGGACGACTGGTGAACCTTTCTTGTGGTAAACGGTATATTCATTGGCGATGGTTTAGCGCGTAAGAAAGGATCACCAGTCGTTCTTAAAGTCGATCTTAACTTACGAACAGCTTTATGAAACGGCCCCCAGGTACAGTGAGGACAAATGTCTTACAAAAGGACATGTGATGTTGGAAAAGATGAGAGGCCTATTCTTACATTCACAGCTCATCCCATCCATGCTCAGGATGAATCCAGGTTGACAGGAGCAAGCGAAGTCCCCATAGGTGTTATGGCAGTGATGCTCACAGATGTCAAGGTGAGGGGAATCACATTCATTCACATCTAAATAAATAAACGGACAGGTAAACAAATAAACAAGCAAGTGAACAACAAGTAAACAAATAATAGAAGAAACAGGGTTAATTACGTAAATGGGGTTGTAAATAAAAAAGCGTCTCGCAAAGTGTTTGTGCGAGTTTAAGAATGAATTATTCGATTATAAATCTCGTTTCGGTTGTTTCATAATGGTGACAATAACAATGATAATGATCAAGATGATGAAAATGATTATAATGATAATAATAATAATAATAAAAGTAATGATAATAAAAAAAATAACATTTATAGTATTCCTGGTCAATCCCTAAAATATTTGAAAGTGATCTATACGCATTTTTGTGCCTGCAGATTTTCCTTCATTGAGAACTTATACAAAATAGCTGTGAAGTTTAATTCTTACCGTATCAAACGTATATGGTTTTATATCTTTAATATACTTGAAAAGGACTATTGATAAATACCATCTCCTCTTCAGAAATCAGTACCGTTGTCATAACAACGAGTACACGAAACGAGGCATGGGGCATCGCCTCGGCGGTGCGGCAGGTGTTTTCAGTGAATAGAGAGGAAAGGAGATTGACTCAATACCTCAACCAAATCATACAAAAACACCATCGAGAACGTGAATCAGTTTTCCAATGCAGAAGACATGCCTTCCTCAATTAGGCGTACCAGTAATTATTCATTTTAAACCAGAAATGCATAAACCGCTGTTGATATTGTAAACTTTTTTATCGGATACGAAATCTGAAGTACAATACACGGAATGAATCACATACCGTTAAGGGCACTATTTGTTACATGATTTCCCATGACATCGAACTAGGGAAAACCAATATGACAAGAATAACATTCGAGGAATCTCCACTCAGAAGATCAATAACGACTGATTTAGCCTTTGCGATGACTATTAGTCTATAGAAGGAGATACTTGTTGACAAATTATCATTTCGGGCCCTCGTATGATTTTGTGTTTGTTTTTGGTCAGATAATACATTTCGATTTGTGACAATCAAGGAGATGTCCAGCTATCTGAAAACTTCATCCAGGATCTCGGATGAGATGGAGTACGAATACCTACCCCGTTATGAGAGGATGGTGCTCATGAAAGACTGGCAAGAACTACATCACAACTACAGAAATTTGGAGCATCGTTTGGACACCATGCAGTCTGACCTATCACAGGTCAGGCTACGAACAACAGAACTCACGTCCAATCTTCAAGACCATGTAGACCAGTGCTGCCGGGTCGAACGACGATTGACTTCCCTTCACGGTGAGTTTGCTTCCCTGAGTGATACAGTGTCGGATTTGAAACGCCAGTATGTCGACAATAACCCGACGTCAGCAGTGGAGGACGGCGATCATTCCATATCCTCCAGTCATTTATTTCGTCGACACGAAACAGTGACGAGGAAAAAGACCTATTCAGTGACAAATTCTGATCATCAAAACATCGATTCGCATTCCTCGCGCAGTTATACAGATGACAGTATCGTAAACATTCAAAGCAGGAGCTACAATGATGATTTACAGGAAGCATCTGCTACTGTCTCGGATGAAACCAATCTGTTAACCAATGCACCATGGGTAGACAACCCTGAAACGGAAGACTATTATAGTAAGACGGAAGGTCGCCATCGGGGCATGACGGTCATCGAAGAGGATAATTTTGATTCTCACCTAGATCATGGGGAACACCTCATATCAGACGAGAGACCTTCAAGACGGTTTGAAGACATCGCTTTTGATGGAAATCCTGTGGAAGAATGTGTTCATTCAGAAGCTACGAATAGTGAAATACATGCAAATGAATCTGTTCACCACGAAGAGGTAATGCATGGTGAGGTAATCCGTAGCCTAGAATATTGTAATGATAATGACGATGACCGTATGACGGATTCTTTGTGTTCGGCGGAGAGGACAACTTCATATCATCGCAAAGACAGTGATTCAGGATTTGTGAGTAAGGTCCTACACGAAAGCGCTGCTTTACAGAGCTGTACTTCTACGCCAAATAACTCTTCTAGCCATGCAGACATTTCCCTTGAAAGTGAAGAGTCTTCAGCAGACCTGAGCAGGAGAGCTGAACCAGAAGGAGCTAGAGTGTCATCATCGCTTGCGACTAAGGAATCATTGTCCACTTATACATGGCAATTCTTTCAGGTGTTCGATAGACTTGTGGATCGTCGAACGAGCAGAAAGCAGCGATCAAGGCATATTCCTGACAGCTGTTCTTCGACAGAATCGACAAAGGAGAGTGGACCAAGCGACTCTGACTGGGACAAGGTGACGGCACACGGTTCGTTACTCGACATGAAACGGCGCTCACGCCGTGCAATTCTTCGCAGGTTGTCCATGAGCGAAGCTATGTTAGCTGATCTGCAAGAATTCAGCGCGACATTAGGCCACGGCCTGGCTGACTACTTCGACACATCCTCCGTGACATACGCCGACGTCAAGAATCTTCTGTCTTGGATACAATATGTTGGTCAGGAAGACTTCCGACGAGTAGTGAAGCTTGAAGACGTGGATCTTAGTGGCAGTTTGAGAGAAGCTTTACGCGTTGCAATTGCAACAGTCCATGCTACACTTCATCCATCGAAGGAGAGTGAGGATACTGATAGAGATTCGTCAGTCGATATTCATCCATTTCATTAGCGTGCATTCCCTAGAGATTCATCAATCAGCTCACTGCAGGACATTTCTGGGTCAGGTTCATATTCGGCATGAAAACTTTCAAAATTATTTTCTTTTGTAGCCTCGAAGAGTCTTTCATATCTATTTCTTAATAGAATTCAAATACTTGTATGTATTCCCATGTTGTTTATTGGTTATTCAAATAGAACTCCCTGAACATTTTTTAAATACAAATGAATCAGCGCCGTTATTTGTTTTTCTAATGATATTTTATTGTCACCATTATTACAATTACAATGAATATACTAACTGCTCTGATTATTAGTTGTATATATTATTGCGATTACTAGTTATTATCATTATTATTATTATTATTCTCATTATAATTATATTTTTCATTATTATTATCATCATTTTCCTCATTATCATCACAATATCATCATCATAATCATCATCATCATAGCACCATCATCTTCATCATCCATCATACGTCATCATGTGTTTGGTGATAATTTTACAGATCAGGGAGCCTGTGTCATAAAGCGTTATAATTATTGTAACCTTGCCATTATGGTAGCTACCATGGTAACATGGCCCAGCAGACAATCACAATGTAGGTTTTCATGGTAGATGCAAATTCTAATGATGGTTAAAAAGTTAATTTCAATAATTATATAAAACGAAATCTGAAGTCCGTTTTATAACCATTTTATAACTTTGGCAATTTCTTGCATTGTCTCATAATGAAAGCATGCAAATGAGTGTGTTTTAAATCCATAATTTTTACATGAATCATTTTATGTTTACCTGTTTATATGATTTATTTATTTTGACTATATAATATAAGAATTCATTGCGAGATTAATCGCAACCAAGATCTTTGCCATAATAAATTATTCTGTTCTCTATTCAGTCTTGTATTATGTTCTATACTGTATATCCTGCGTCGGCGGTAATAAGCCAGGACCTGGGCTACTTTTACTTCCTCTGTAAAGGCATGGTCACACCGCTCGAGCGTTGTTGGAGCGGAGAGAAAAAAATCATCACCGCTCGCTCCCGTTCACCATTTTCGATTTCGATTGTTTTTGTTTTTTCGATTTTTTCCCCAATTTTGTGAGCGAAATTCGGCCTTAAAGGCTGGTCACACCGCCCGGGCGTTCTTGGAGCGGTAGGGAGAGAGGGTCGAATTTCGCTCACAAAATTTTGGAAAAAAACGAAAAAAACAAAAAAACAATCGAAATCGAAAATGGTGAACGATAGCGAGCGGTGATTTTTTTTTCTCCCCGCTCCACGACCGCTCCAACAACGCTCGGGCGGTGTGACCAGGCCTTTATATTGTGTTTGCAAATTACTATTCAATTATCTTATTTGTCATCTGATCCTTCAAGAATATTGAGAAAAAGTGATAAAATAAATATTAATGTACAAACCTTCACAATGTGTGTTATTATAGGATGAGATCTGTAAACCAGTCGGACATTCACATCGGTAGCTGCCTATTAAGTTCACACACTTATGAGAGCATCGCCCGTTTTCAGAAGCACATTCGTCAATATCTGTAGAATAAAGACGGACAAAAGAACGGCGGTGCCAACGGGTCTTTGATGTCTACCGTCCATTTGAAGGCAAAGGAACGGTAGGCAGGAAAGCCGGGGCGAAGAACATCCGGTGCGGTAAAGATCGACGGCAAAGAACGCGGCTGAGACTTTTAACATGAAGCCTTAAAGGGATGGTCCGGGTTGAAAATATTTATTTCTAAATAAATAGGGTATAATTCACAGAGCAAAATGCTAAAAAATTCATCAAAATCGGATAATGAATGACGAAGCTATTGAATCTTAACATTTATAAATATTTTTCAAAAACAGTTATATGCACATCGTCATGAATGTTCATATGGTGGGCTGATGATAACACAAATGCCCGTGTTTTAAAGTCTGGTTTAACTTTAGACCACGGTCTAACTCGTTACTAAAACTAGAGATGCTCGGCGGGTCGCGCGGCCGAGCACATGTATCCCCCGAACCCACCGCATCATCCATCATTGCGATATATAGAGCTTACACAGAAATTTGACAAATAAATACAATTATCATGGCAACAAAGCTTGCCCACAATTTGACAGTGGGTATACCAAATTTTAACAATAATATGACGCAGCAGCGTGGCTCTGCAGAACCTAAAATAGTTCTCCAGTAGCACCTGTTGAGGAATACAATTATCGAGTAATATGGATATATCTTGTAAACCTAACCCTAAGACCCCCCCCCCCCCCACAACACACCAAAAATGATAGGCATCTTCGATTTTCCTTCTAATATTGCTTCTGCGTGCCAAATGCTATGACAAACTTTCTATATGGGAACACCATGGTATGATACATGAACCTTGGAATGATGTAATTAAGCATGATACATTGGATTGGCATAGGTATTGGTAACACTTTTTGGATTGTTACCATGGCAATAAAGACCCCCCCCCCCCCCAAAAATGATAGGCATCTTCGCTTTACCTTCTAATATTGCTTCTGTGCGCCAACTGTTATGACAAACTGGAAAAAAGCAGAAGTTATAGGTTTTACCAAATTTCCACAAAAATATGGTTACCATGGCAACCATGTCTCTACCCACTCCAAAACCATAAGGCGGCTTTGCTTTACCATATTGGGCCTTCATGACAAATTTGAAGATGATCAGAGAAGAAACGCAGTCATTATATAACACTCACAATGAAATCTCTGGTATTTCCACAAAAAACTCTTGTTAGCATGGCAACGATGTCTCCGCCCACACCAAAATCAATAGGTGGCATTGCTTTATCATAATGGACCCATAGTTTTTGTGGAATAGCAGAGATGTCCTTGTGAGCGCTCTACAAGCTGCATTTTTTTATCCGATCATCGTCAAATTTTGAAGATGATCGGAGAAGAAATGCAGCTGGTAGAGCGCTCACAAGGACATCTCTGCTATTCCACAAAACTCTTGTTACCATGGCAACGATGTCTCCGCCCACACCAAAATCAATAAGCGGCTTTGCTTTAACATAATGGACCTTCATTCCACATTTGAAGATGATTAGAGAAGAAATGCAGCTGGTTAAAGCGCTCACAAGGAAATCTCTACGGCGGCGGCGCGCGGGACGAGGCCAAATCCATAGTATCCTCCGAACTCTGTTCGGGGGATACAATTATGGCGAGCCGAAAAATGGTCTAAGTTACACCCGACTTCGGATACGGTTCGGGCCAATTTAATCTACTGCATTTAATCACACGTTTGTGAAAATGGTTTGGAAGGGAGGAGGGGGGGGGGGGGCGGTTACCTGTACAATGATGATAATCGTCGGCCATGCTATAACCATGCCTACATCCACATACGTAGTGACCAACCAGATTCATACAGGCTTGCTCACAACCTCCGTTGTTCTTACGGCATTCGTTCAAATCTGAATTCGTGATAGAAATAAAACGTATTAGAATAATAATCAATAATATATATATTAAAGGTATTGTTTAACTTTATGAGCAGCCGATTTAAAAAATTCTCAAACCAAGATGAAACATGTGTACAAGTGCATTTATTAGAACTAATAAACCCTGAATACAACCATTATTGAGAATGAAAAGCTAAAACTACAAGGCAAACCCCGATTATGTAAATAGGTGTCTGATAGACGCCTAAATAGTACCCATAAGTGTATGGGATGAAATTAAGATGGTGTTTCCGGTCACTTTATATTTCCATTTTTGAAGCAGTAAATAATTATTTTCGAACTCAATATTTTCTGGGCTTCATTTCTGTAACATATCACAGACACAGGTGACAAGTGTGACCTTCGAGCTCAGATTTTTTAAAAGTCAAACCAATGTTAACCAATCACTTTAATAGAATTGTTTCGGTCAATCAAGAGTTCGGTAAGTGAAATTCAATGTGGATGATTCAAATGTTTTTTTTCGAACAGTTCCAATGATTGTACAGTCAGATGCTACACGAGGGGGCAGGGGCGACAACCCCTATGATTTCTTATTAAAGGTCAGGTCTACCCCAGAAAATGGTGATTTGAATCAACAGAGAAAAATCAAACTAGCATAACGCTGAAAATTTCATCGAAATCGGGTGTAAAATAAGAGAGTTATATGGCATTTCAAAATTTCGGTTATTTTTCACAAAACAGGAATATGCACAACTCCGTTAAATGCAAAATAGTCAGTCGATGATGTCCCTAACTCTCTATTTCTCTTATTTTTTCATTGTCTGAATTATATAATATTCATTTTTAAAAAATAGATTAGGACTAACTTGGCTGAACCATGTAGTATTAAACAATACTAATTCCACACATTCAGGGAGGAATTAATCGTTGTTTCACTTGACAATGTGGAGAAAATTTGGATATTTCATACAATAAAATATAAGAGAAATAGTGAGTGGATGACGTCATCATTTTTCTCATATTCATACCCACCAGGATGTGTATATAACTGTTTTCTGAAATTTAGCGAACTTCAAAATTTGAAGACGTGTAAAATGTGAAACTGTATTTGATTCCTTACAGAAAATTTTAAATCATCAATATTATGTATCATAAAATATTATGAACCTCTGTATCATCAAAGTCTATAAACAAAAACGTATAAATTAAATTGATATTTCATAACGCAAAATAAAAAAGAGTAGTTTGTGACGTCATCGGCTCCTGTATTTGGATACTGATTTGGATGTGCATATAACGTATTTGTGAAATCAAAAATTAGTTTCATACATTAAAAAGGTGTAGTTTCGGGAGATTGGCCTTTAAATTTAGGGGGGTCTGCATAACTAATAAATAACGAAATGAGGCAGTATGTAAATGTTTTTAAAGATGTAGCAGCATCTTACCTCTGGCAAGGTACTTGGCCAAAAACCTGGTTACGTCACCGTGGAACTTCTTCCCCATTCCGGCCGAGTGCAGCTCAATCCGTAGGGAGGGGCCGGATGACACCACGCCCACTTTCTTCTGAGACCGACAGAGCTTCGTGATGAGTTTCGATCCGCTGTCTGCCCCGTCGATTAGCTTCAAATAATCGCCATGGCAACCGGTGGTTTTGATGTGAGGTATCAAGAGTTCGTTGAGACGGAGTTGAACGATGAACCCCTCCCTGACTTTGATCTGCCACATGCTGTCCGTGTCGGGGGGAAAAGAGAGGGGGTAGTTCATGCTCTTGATGATGCCTCGCGTCGCCGTTAGATGTCTCTTAAATTCTGTCAAAAATGACAAAAATATATTTCATTGAAATCGGCAAAACACGTTTATGGCTAATCAATCACATCCTAATTCGTCTGGTGAGAAGAATCTGCAACAATAAACATCATCTTTTGTGAGGCTTTGACTAGGATCGCAATGCCTCGGGTCGACGTCAAGTGTCTTTTAAATTCTGTCAGACATTAAAACAAATCAATAAGATCTTTTAAAATATCAGCAAAAACACGTTTATTGCAGAACACTAATCAATAACATCATAATTATTATCTCCACATAGTGAGAATCCTCCAGGAAAAAAAATGGTTTTAGTGTCATTTTGTGAGGGCAGAAAAGTAATGTAAAGGGCAGAATAGTTTTCTGTCTGTGATTTAACAACCGGACTGTCTCAACTTAAGAGAAATGCTATCCAAATACAACCGCGTTTTTTATTCATCGTAATTTAACACGAGTTGCGTTTAAGGCCAATCGGAAAGCACATTTAAAATGAAAACAATCAATGGTTTTATGACCATTAGAGAGAAATGAATGAAATAGGCATGGCTGTTTCAAATTCAAATCAAACTAAAACCTTCATAAGACCATACAGGGTAAGGGATTAAGTCGGTTTAAGAAGCTACAATTTGAATTAAAACAGCCTGCCGAATGATACACGCGGCCGGATTCATTCCCTGTGAAATGCAGAGGATTTATATTGCATTGATTCTATAGTTGCGGTTCAGTTACGATCGCAACGGCGTCGTATTTTCTTGAAACCTACACCACTGGAATATTTTCAAAGCGGAATTTTACATCAAACTATATGTAAGGCGCGGATACGGGGTTAGTACGTGGTGAATGCGGAGATGTGTCACGAAATATACTAAAGGGAAAACGAACACCGTCTGCTTGGGCAAATTACGTCCAATCTGTGACGTCACACATAGAATCGGTAAAACAGTGCTTACACTAAAGTACTTCGTTATTTTATCAATGATAATCATTATATTCGAGAAGGCTTCATGGTTTCAGTTTATTTTAATATCATCGCCATAACTGAATCAAATGTGAGCTCTGCTGGTCCATTATTTTGGAAGAAGATATAATTTTGAGGCGGCTAGATGTGGCGTTTCTGACAAAAAAAATTCGACATTGTTCTTACAAAAAATCAAATTTTGTGATAAATCTTGACATAATATTCAGATATCATATTTCACCCGTCTCTCCTTTTCTTTTCTCTGTCGTGATTTTTTTTTGGGGGGAGGGGGCAAACGCCCCTACGCCACTGAATAATTCGACATGACAAGATATCTCATCAAATAGATGGAACTTAACGTTTCCTAACATTCAAAACATTTCATTTGAAATGAGCTTTTTCATAAAATTACAAAAATCTACAGACTGCTCCAACATTACTTACCCACCGATTGGTATCGTGCAGCGAATCCTGAAAATGTACGATGCCTTTTACGACCAGATTTAAAGCGCAACCAAAGGAGGCCCCCATCGTTGAGAATGACATTGGGTTTGACGTCACCACAGAATCGACCAATCAGCGGCGATTGCTCGCCTTGTCCTTCACGTACCTCAACATACGAATCGTCGCATTTTCCGTCATCATCCGCTGGATAACATAAAATGTGAGATAAGAAATCGACGTCGGGGAACTAAACTTCGACCTTGATATTGGCCTATTGCATTTTTCAATGGTGTTATCCACCTATATAACCTATTATTATTTATCACAAACTAACTGCCATACTGTACAATTCGTAGGATTTAGTACTCACAGAGGCGCTTGCAGGACACATGTACAGTTTCTGTAAACATGTTCGCTTCATGATTTTTCTGTAAAATTGATTTGCTTTCGTGTATCATTTTGAATAAAATCTTTCTATTAAAGAAACAAAAAATGTTTAAATAGGGGACAAGATGAGCAAAGGATGAGTTAATGTGCATTCTAACCGGAAGTACATGAAACTTTTTTTTCTTTATTTTCCTTAATATATTAATATACCCTTTTCCTTCTCTGTCTCATTTCCCAAACTTTTCCCTTTCTTAAAACAAAATGATAGCGTGAAACTTCCAGCATAATAGTAAAGACCTATGCCGTGTTGTACGGGCATAAAAACCTCTCAGTGATGAATTCTTTAAATATACGTTTACTTCTATACATACATCATACTTGAGACTTTCTGCCAATAGTCTTAAATCTTAACTCAAAGGGGTGTTTCCATGAAGGCATCCCGTCAAAAAAATTACCCTCGTCCAATGATATTCAATAATTTCAATAGCTTATAACAGCTGTCGGTGAAAATCACTCCATGAAAAGCTCCCTCGCATTGTCGGAGTGCGCGTCATACTTACATGGGAGGTCCATATCAAGAAACTGTATCTTTAGGGCGGAGCCTCGAGGGGCAGCGATTGACCAATCACACGTGATGTTAGGTGACACCGGATGAGGATAGCTGGATGGGGATATAAAGCCCCTCCCATCGTATAACGTCCCTCCGCACTCTGTGTGATTGAAGGTTATACGTTATGGTATAAGAGTTGGGTGTTTTTTTGCCCCTTAACGAAGAACGCTTTCAAGAACATAGGCAATGTATTGTCGAATGCCCTTCATAACAATGATCAACCAAGAAATCTTTGTCGAAAGTTGGTGAATTACGTCCTAGACTCTGGACCAGCGTCGCATTTGCAATTTTTCGTCGGCTCCGAAACTGAGGACGAACTGCTGTTCCAGTTTACCAATTTTCGACACCGGTTCACCAATTTTCGACAAAGACATCCTAACTGTTCATTGTCATTGGACTGGCGGTTTCAATAAATTTACCGTGTTCTAGAATTTGTTCTGCAGTGTGGTGCGAACACCTGCTAATAACAAATCATATATTATATCCTACATAGATTAAATCCTGTGCAGTGAATAGATCAAATAGCATCATATGACCATATATTTCAACATTATTGATAATTAAACAAACAATACTTCCTATTGAATTAATTTCAGTTCTTCCGATCTTTGGATCAAATTAAACGTAAAATAGAACAGTTCTATTGGCAGAATTCAAAACTTAAGTGTTTGGAAACCAATGAAATACATACCTTGCTTACTGTGACATCTGTAAAGTATTCTAGCCTGTAGTATATCACCGTCGCTAAGACCTTCCCTTTGGCCGATCTTCCGGTCCTGTTTGGGTATAAGGGTATCTTTGCCTAGACTAGTAGTGAATGACTGTCGGCCATAGTGCATGATGGAGTCATAGTCATAGGGCTGGCCCAAAGAGTGTATCTAGGTGGGGATAAAACAAGAGAGGTTGACTATAGAAACTTTGTCGTCGTACATCAGAACAATTAAACTTTCAAACAGGACGACAGAAAAGATTGTTTAAAGGTCAAGTCCACCTCAGAAAAATGTTGATTTGAATCAATAGAGAAAAGTCAGACAAGCACAATGCTAAAGATTTCATCAAAATCGGATGTAAAATAAGAAAGTTATGACATTTCAAAGTTTCGCTTATTTTTAACAAAATAGTTATATGAACGAGCCAGTTACATCCAATTGAGAGAGTTGATGATGTCACTCACTCACTATTTCTTTTGTTTTTTATTGTTTGAATTATACAATATTTCAATTTTTACGAATTTGACAATTAGGACCTCCTTGCCTGAAGCACAAAATGTTAAAATAATGGAATTCCATGTGTTCAGGGAGGAATGTAACTTCATTTCACATGACAATGACGAGAAAATAAAAATATTTCATATTTCATATAATAAAATACAAAAGAAATAGTGAGTGAGTGATGTCATCAATTCCTCATTTGCATACCAACCGAAATGTGCATATAACTGTTTTGTGAAATGATGCGAAACTTTAAAATGCCATAACTTTCTTAGTTTACATCCAATTTTGATGAAATTTTTAGTGTTATGTTTGTTTGATTTTTCTCTTTTCATTCAAATCAAGTTTTTGTTGGGGTGAACTTGTCCTTTAAGGTGTTGTTTTTGTAGATTCTTGACTATAATTCGCTCAACTACGCGAAATGCAATCCTAGGACACAGCAAAATGAAAACCTGAGAGGTAAGCTTGTGCAAAGATAAGTGAACCGGTACAGATGATCGTCCTAAGATTCGGAGCCGACTGAAAATTGCAAAAATGTCATTAGTTCAGTCACGGACGATACTACAGTTTTGATCCACCGATTTTCGACAAAGACTGCTCTGTCATGAAGGGCTTTTGACAATAGACTCTCTACGTTCCAGAAATCGTCTGTGTACTGTTTGCAAAAAATCCCCTTCTGTTGGGACCACGCATTGTAGAGGTGTTAGATCTATCGTGTCAGAATACAGAAGAGGTTATCTAATTTACATGAAAATTCTTTGATTTAGTCGTAGTACATCAGAACAAACTTTCAAACAAAACGGCAGTATCAGAATAGATCGTTAGGATGTAGACATGACACGCCCTAAGATCTAGTCATCTGATCGTCTCGCTTTTTTAATGATGATGACTTGACTTGATCCGTAATCCTGACATCTGGGTCCCGTCACACAAAGAATAGCGATTGATCGTAGAACATTTTCTAATGATTGATTCCATTGACTACAATGCACAATCAATCGTTAAAATCAAGCGTACGATCAATCGCTAATCTTTGTGTTACGGGAACCAGATCATTTCTAGACATAACGAGATCCCAGATCTTGTTATCGGGGGGGGGGGGCGTTTCATGAAAAGGACTTGTCAGACGTTTTATCCAACAATTCCAATTTTATGCGACAGGTACCATGGTAACACTGTATCTCAGCCAATAAATCCAAGGAAAGTTGTCAGATCTGACAACTTGTCAGACGAAAATGATGATGAAACGATCCCCTGGACATTAATTCTAAAGGATGTAGACACGACCTTATCTTAGATCTACAATGTTAAAAAAAAACCTGATTTTACATGAAAAAAGGAAGATTTTTAATTCATAAAACAGGATTTTTTTCTGCAATTTAACAGAACAGGTCTGTTTAAAAAGGGAAATGGTGTTTTATTCAAGTAAAATTGTAAGGTTCCATATACCAAATACCAATTTCCTGTCATTTTACATGATATAAAGTAAGATTACGCAATCTGGTAAGATTACAGGTGTTCTCGGGACTCTGCTGCAGGGACTTCTTTTATTTTAAGGGTAATTTTCTAAAAGTGTAGAAGTCATCTGATCATCTGGGTGACACTTCTAATCTTCTATAAATTGGTGATTATGCCATTTTATAGACAAGAGCAAATAGTAGCGACTTTTCGATCTGTCTGTTCGCCATACTGGACTACCACGCAAGTGCGTCACATTAATCGGTGGAATGAAGCAGCTATCGCAACCACTACGCGGAAGCTTTTTGGAACTACGCGGACGCTTTTTGGAACGTTGAGAATATATTGTCAAAAGCCCTTAATTATGTTAATGACAAAACAGTTTTTGTCCGCGAAAATCGGTGAATCAAAACAGCAGTGTCAGGGGAGCGTTTCATGAAATGACAAGTTCTGTTTTATCCGAAAATTACCATAGTAACAGTACCTCTCAGCCAATCAGAGGCAAGGAAAGATGTCAGATCTGACAACTTGTCGGACAAAAATGTTGATGAAACGCTCCCAGGGCTCTGGACGAACGACATATCTGCAGTTATTCGTCAGCTCCGAATCTTAGGACGATCTGCTGTTCCGATTCACAAATTTTCTACAATGACCTCTAAACTGTTATTGAGATTGGACGAGCATTTTTCATTGATTATCTACGTTCCAGAAAGCGTCTATGTAGTGTTGCAAAAACTGGCTACTGTGCGTTATAACGAAGAGTGTTTCAACAGCATTTGTCGTTTGACAAGTTGTCAGATCGGACAGCTTTCCTACACTGCAAAAACTCCGGTGCTGATTTAACTCCAGCCGGGAATCTACAGTGCGTATCAAAAAAAAGTTTACACTTGGAAAAAGTCGTGTAAAATTAATTTTGTAATATCCTGAAGATTTTTCTACATTTTAACATTGGTACAGATCCATTCAAGCACATTACGATATAACTGTCGAAAAATATTTCCACTTGAGTGAGCACCACTTACTTTTGAAAAGTTAGTGAAAAATGATTTGCGCAGAACTTTGAAATAGTTATGCGAATAAAAGTAAACCTTAATAATGAAGAACACATGGATTTTAGCTGGCAAAATTGATTTGAAGATATCTTTTACCTTCTTTAACTTGTTTCCTTGCCCAAAACACTTTGAAGAGTGCCATTGCACCCCACTCCACTCCCTCACACACTGAGGCCATCGTGACGATATTTGCTTTACACTGAGCTGTGATTTACATGAAATGGCTTACACTTGATTTTCATTTTGTTGATCATTGTCAAGCTTCGGAAAAGAGTGGAGAAACAGGTATTAAATGAAAAATGAAATGTAAAACCACTTTACATGATAAAAACTTAGTGAAAAATGTTGGAAATGTCTGATACAAGCTTTTGTCTTATGTCCTCAGATCCAGCTGGCACAAAAAGGGTAAAAATTGTGCTTACTAAGTGTTAGAATTTGGGTGGCAAAATGGTTACAAAATGCATGCATGCATGTATCCGTTTTATTTCAATAGACTCAAAGTGCAAGGGAAATGTATGAGAAATGTTTCGTAGGGGAAGTTTGATTTCGCCTTTTCACCTTAACACAGCGTGAAAATGAGCAATTCTGCGCAAACAGATTTCTGCAAGCTTTACAAAAATGGACAGTGCTCACTCAAGTATAACATTCTGTCAAAATTTTTACTTTTATTGGATAGATGAGACCCAAACCCAAGAATGTGAAAAAATTACCACATGATGTATATTTTTTTATTTCCCAGGGCTTTTTCAAAGTGTAAACTTTTTTTATACGCACTGTATATTTGTCCACACCAGAGAAGTATTGAAACAACACCAGTTTGGAATAAAACCGATGCTTTTTTTTATACATATCTCTGGTGTGTATAAAAATTATTCTGATTGATTAATTGCGAAGCACTGTTATTATAATTAAGGTAGCTGTCATTAAACAGACTTTGCGAAATTCTAGTTGGTCAAGACATTCTACAAGTCCATGCATTAAAAGGCACCTACGATCCCAACATTGTCTGAATAGAAACTATTCGTGATAACGATTCCCCAAAGAACGTCTGTGAACATTGTATGACTGAGCATGCTCTGTCTATCGCGACGCCTGACGCCGTCGACGTGGTATATGCAGTCAACTCAAAGCAATTATGTCGCACTTAATGTCGTAGTCCCTTAAACCCCCATTCCACAGAAAGCAAAACCTATGAAAGACTGCTGTAAGACCATGAAACTTACTTGATCTTTCAAGGGTCTTTCAACGAATTTTCAAAGATCTCTATAGGACTAGTTTAAGACCAGTAAGACACGAAAATATCGATTAGTCTTTCAGAGTTCTTTGAGGGGTTTTTCGGAGCCATTCCACGGAGATGACAAATTTCAGTGATCTTGAAATCTGCTGTAAGACCTAGCCAACTTTGGTCTTTCAAAGGTCCTTTAAAGGTCTCCCCTCTGTGAAATGGGGGCCTTAGCGAATTACGTGCAGATCGGAAAGTCCCTAGCGTCAATCTACCTACTGTTTTCTGACCGTACTTGTTGAAGTTATGTTTATCCATCTCGACGATGTTATCTTTGACTACTGTGACGTAATCGTCTCGATCAGTTCGACTCTGCTCGTGCCAGAAGCCGATCACATGTCCTATCTCGTGTATCATGGTGCCAAAGGTCATACAGCCATGTCCCAAGGAGACGTTCTGTGCCCCACCTTGGCGTCCAACGCTGGAGCAACACCTACAAACAAACCCAAATCAATTACTTGTCTTATGATCTTCAATAGTAACCATGGTAACATGCATGCATGAATTGATTCAGCTTCACGTGTTGACGGTCTCAGCAACGTAATTTTTTTTTATCAAAGAGAAACTGGAAGGTTTACAATCATGTGATAACTCAAATAAAATCATATTGGCTGCTCGTCGATTTGAAAAGAATTAAATGAATTATCCGTAAATTGGGGAGATGCGCGCAATTTGTTTATGCATTATTTCGACGACGCTTGAAATATTCTGTTTTCATGCATTGTGGAGCTGTCATGAATTGATTTGACAACGCTATCTGGGCTATAGTCCGCTAAAAATAATTTCCCACGGATTATGAATGAAAGCACTTTCAAGTGTTGACAAACGTTGACAAAAAGTGTAAAATAACAGTAATGACATGAAAGACCTCCTTGGTCCGTGACGGTATCAAGGTACCTACCCAACGCCAAATAGAAAGCGAACATAGTGAGTTTGATTGGTCCTTGGTATAAACTGTAGACAGGTGTGATCCATCCAATGTCTCATACTCTTTAAAAGTAGATCTTTGGTCTCATCTGTAAGGAGTGTAATCAAGCAAGGGGGACATTATTAAAAAGTCATATAACAGAAATACTCCCCCATATTCCTCCGCAAATAGAGAAAAAGAGAACTGCTGCCGGCAGTGGCGTACCTAGGATTTTCCACAGGGGGGGGGCAAATTCGTCCGCCCCAAAAGGTCTTCAACAGGATATAAAGGACATTTCACAGCAGAGAAAAAATGACAAGCTGAAAAAAAGGTCTTCAAATTCTCGTCAGGGGGGGGGGGCAGGGATAGGTCCCTTGCATGGGTTGTGACTCGTCAGGGGGGCAGTCTGCCCCCCCCCGTAGGTACGCTAGTGGCTGCCGGGCTAGCGTCATGGGCGTCAATGGACGCTAACACCAATCCTTATTGATTTTATTATTAGATATCCCATTTTCTAGCTGATCATATATACATACGATATAATTCAGCTCGCTTGCCCTATAGTTATTTTGTTAGGGAGATAAGCATTATATTCATGATTACAATCAAGTGCTTAGGATTTGCCCGTTTTCAGGTCTGGAACTCTAAAAATAAAGAAATCTAAGCTCTCGCTCTCATTATAGACCTTAATATGTTTAATGACATACATATCCTGTTCACGAATTCAGCACGCGCCTAGCGCTTGCATTATTTGTTTAATACGAATTTTGTTGAAGACATCAAAACGTGCTTAGAGGTCCCATTTTCAAGTCTGAATATAATAATAATAAAAGAAATAAATATAAAAATGCCAGCTCGTGTTTGATGCTCGTACTATTCGTTAAAGGACAAGTCCACCCCAACAAAAACTTGATTTGAATAAAAAGAGAAAAATTCAACAAGCATAACACTGAAAATTTCATCAAAATCGGATGTAAAATAAGAAAGTTATAGCATTTTAAAGTTTCGCTTATTTTCAGCAAAACAGTTATATGAACGAGCCAGTTACATCCAAATGAGAGAGTTGATGACATCACTCACTCACTATTTCTTTTGTATTTTATTATATGAAATATGAAATATTTTGATTTTCTCGCCATTGTCATGTGAAATGAAGTTTCATTCCTCCCTGAACACGTGGAATTCCATTATTTTAACATTTTGTGCTTCAGGCAAGGAGGTCCTAATCGTCAAATTCATAAAAATTGAAATATTGTATAATTCAAACAATAAAAAACAAAAGAAATAGTGAGTGAGTGACATCATGGACTCTCTCATTTGGATGTAACTGGCTCGTTCGTATAACTATTTTGTTGAAAATAAGCGAAACTTTGAAATGTCATAACTTTCTTTATATTTTACATCCGATTTTGATGAAATTTTCAGCATTGTGCTTGTCTGATTTTTCTCTATTGATTCAAATCAACATTTTTCTGAGGTGGACTTGACCTATTCGTTAAGTTAAACACATATCATGCATGTTCATCAGTTCCTACAATTCCCCATCTTGCCAACTATATCCCATCTTGCCCTATCGATTAAAGACTTACTGTCGAAATCGACATCAATAGTATATGGGATGGTTCCATTAGGCCAAATTCGGTAGTCATCATTGGTAACAGCACGACGAGTACGATGATGATCACGACGATCATCACGATCAGTTATCAGCCATTGGACCTTTTTTGATCTACAATTTGATAAGAAAAACAAATAAAATTCAAGTCGACAAGGTGACAAGATGATCCGGAAATATATTTTTCGCAAAGTCTGGGGCAAAGTAGTTCGACTTCTTTCACCCAGAATAAAAAAATGCCTCAGTAAACGTTTTCTGCGCTATATCATACAAATAATGAACGAATTGCGAGAAGAGCCTAAGGATATGAGGCACCGAGGTCCGCAGGACCGAGTGCAGTATATCCATTTGGCGAATTGGGCACAGAGTTCATTATTTAGGTCATCTATGCACAAGAATGTGTGCTTTCTGATTGAATTTGTTTAATCTTTATAGGTGAATCACCTGATTTTTATCCTTCTGTTATTACATTCTTGCTTTTATTATACTATAGGGGATGAGGAATACTTAAAAGAGACATAGTGACTGCTTTTACTACATGTTTATCAATTATCATAAATTATTATATGTTGATAAGCTGTACTTCTAATGTAAACTAGTGTGTATGCTGCTTTTTTCTTATTTATTTATTGTTATATTTTAAATCACTTGTATTAATTGTATGTGATTTGTTATACAAAATTATGAAAACCCAATAAAAACTTGTAAAAACTTGAATGTGTGCTTTATTGTTTGACCAGACCCCCCCCCCCCCCCCCGTGTTACTGAGTTGCTCCGAATGCTATATTGGATCTAAATTCTAGATAATTCCAGCCCTCGCACTATCCTGCACTCTGACGTCAGAGTGCAGGATAGTGCATTTGTTATGACGTCAGAGTGCAGGATAGTACATTTGGTATGACGTCAGAGTGCAGGACACTGAACTGGAAATACGTAATTCCAGTTCAGTGGTGCAGGATAGTGCATTTTGGATGCCATAGTGCAATTCGCTGAATATCATGTGATCCAATTTGGACCAATCAGATAACAGATCATTCTTGGGAGTTGTATGATAACCTTAAAACTTAATCATTGTTTTATGGGAGGGGGGGGGGGTACTGAAGGAATTTTTGTTTGCGTGTGACCGTGGGTGTGTGCCACACGTGTGTGTGTGTGTGTGCGCACGTTGGGATCGGGTGAGTCAAATCACTCCCATAGGGACATTAAAGACTTAAACCACGTTCAGTGTTTTGAGAAACGTAAAAAAAAAATCAGTGACTTTTTGAGATAAGGTTACTCTTGATACGTGTTAGTGTAGGCTATCGAGTCCCAACCCCTTTTATTGACATTCTTCCTTTCGTTGTAGTCCTGTATACAGGCGTATACCGCAACAAACCTTACTTTTCCGGACTTACACTACAAATTTTAATAAAGTTAAAGTATTTGAATTTACATCTTTCAAGATTTGAAAAAAAATAATCATTAAAATTAAAGATAAATCCGAAATTCGGCTGCTGGTCACTACTCACAACTGAAATGAAATAACCTGACCTTAAAGGGGAATGAAACCTTTGGAACAAATAGGCTTGTGTAGAAACAGAAAAATCAAAGAATCAGAATAAAGAAAGTTTGAGAAAAATCGGACAAATAAGGAGAAAGTTATGAGCATTTGAATATTGCAATCACTAATGCTATGGAGATCCTCCTATTGGCAATGCGACAAGGATGTGTGATGTCACTGATGAACAACTTTCCCTTTGGTGGACTATAAAATACCCTCAAAATGTTTCTTTTTGCTTTTTCTTATGATGATAGAAAGTCTTTTTTTTTCTTTCAATCTTTATTGATCAAAAAACTAAATCATAGTACAAATCAAACAAATTAACAAGCTATTTACATGATTAAAAAGAGCAGCACTTACATACATGTAGGTATATACTTGTCAAGACAGATACATAAATCAAATTAGATATCAAATCTCCACTTTTTAAAATGTACAGGTAATTTACCATTCTTCTTCGCCAAAACATATTCAATATCCTTAATACCTTTGATACGAGCTTTGAATTCCACAATATTTGGGGTTTTGTTATTAAATTTACAAAAGTGAACATAGTATTTGAAAGCAAGGAAAATGAATGTTAAAAAATTATCACCTTGAATACCAAAAATCTTTACAAAGGGGGAAAGAATAATATTCGAATGTTGTTTTTGGTTTATTATCGATAAAAGATCGTCCCATACAATGTTAACCACCGGACAATCACAAAATATATGTACAATTGTTTCAGGGTCTCTTTTACAGAATGAACAGTTTGGGGAATCTTTTCTCTTGATTTTAAATAAAAATGCATTTAGGGCGATTGTCTTATGAAACACCTTGAAATAAAATGATCTGAGGCGGCTATCAATAGTACTCTTAAAATTCAGCAAATGTATTTTCTCCCAGTCTACTTTGTCGTTAGGAGGGCATGACTCTTTCCAAAAGGAAATACAATTATCTGGGAGACATCGATCGAAAAATATCGAGTATGCATAACTGCTAACTTTCCTTTTCTCTAATAATTTATCTACAACTTCGGAATGAATATCTAAATCTGGATTATTATGCCAATCTAGCCATGGACCAGGAATATTTTGTAATAAAAAAATATATTTTCTTCTATCTTTTGCTGAAATTTCAAAGTCGAGAACTAATTCCTCAAATAACTTGTAGCCTGGATGGGGTGGATTAAAGAGATCACTTATAAAAACTATGCCCTTATTAAACCAATTTTCATAAAAGAAAAATTGTTTAGATTTGGATCTGACGTTTCTATTAAACCAAATACAATGTGAATAACCCAAGTACAAATAATCATAACCGAACTCTTTTCTGGAAGCTTTATCTCTAAACAAGTACCAAGTCCGGATTGAGTCTGCAAGTAGGGAACAATTTAAATTATTCAAAATTTGTTCAGGTGCATGGGCCTTCCACAAAATGTCCCTCATTGCATTAAATTTGTCTAAAAAGGAAACTTCAATTAATTTCCATCCACTATTGTAATTATCATTTAACAAAAATTTTACCCAAATCATTTTCTGAGCCAATGAAAATGTATAGGGATCAACCATTTTGAGCCCACAGGCAGAAAAGTCATTACAAAAATATTTCCTCTTTACTCTGTCCTTACCTCCATTCCAAATAAATCTGTAAAATAAAGTATTTAGATCTTTAAAAAATTTGCTTGGAACTTTAATACACAAAACAGATAATAAATACAGCAACTGAGGCATTAATAAAGTTTTAATAACACAGATTTTTCCAACAAAAGACAAATTTCTTGAGCGCCAACAATTCAATGTATTCTCTATCTGCCTCAGTTTAGGAACATAGTTAAGACTATACAGTGAATTAAAATTCAACGAGAATTGAATACCCAATGTTTTGAAAGAATTACCTCTCCATGTTAGACCTCTTTCAGCAAATGGGAAATCTTGACAACCTTTTTTCCTTCCTATCCAGATAGCTTCTGACTTAGATAAGTTAAGCCTACACCCTGAACTACTAGCAAATTTATCAAGCACTTGAAATAAAATATTAAAAGATTCTAAGGAACCGTCCAAAAAACAAGTTGAATCATCCGCCATTAATGAAATTTTCACTTCTTCATTTTGGATTGGAATACCTTTGATAGTGTCATTTTGTCTCACAGCTAAAGCCATTGTTTCAATTACAAGTAAAAAAAGATAGGGGAAATTGGGCACCCTTGGAATATGCCTCTTTCCATACTAATTACCTTAGTTAAAAATCCATTATTCATAACATAACTTTTCCTCTCGCAATAAATGGTTTTTACCCACTTAATAAATTTTGTTCCCATATTAAAGCGATTCAAAACTTCTATTAAAAAATCGTGGTTTACACTGTCAAATGCTTTCTGTATATCAAGGAGTAAAATAGATCCAGGGATATCATTTGCCTCGGTATATTCAATTAAATCTAAAATCAACCTAATATTAAAACCAATATTTCTTCCTTTTAGAAAACCAGACTGATCTTGGTGAATTAAGGGGTTTAAACATTTTTTCAAGCGGTTCGCAAGAGTCTTGGTAAAAATTTTGTAGTCAACAGTTAAAAGCGAAATTGGTCTATAGTTTTTCAAATAATTAACATCTTAACTCTTTATCCATGATGTATTCTTAAAAAATATGTATTACATGCCCTCATGTAGAAAAAACACATGATCTATGGATAGATGTGATAAAAGAGGTATTCAAGTGAAATATATACTAAAGTAATGGGGAGAGTTGTTCACAGGTGACATCACACATCTTTGTCGCATTGCCAATTTGCTATCTCCATAGCATTAGTGATTGCAATATTCAGATGCTCATAACTTCCTCATTATATGTCCGATTTTTCTCAAACTATTGTTGATCTGTTTCTTTGATTTTTCTGTTTTCACACAAGCTATCTTGTTCCAATGGTTTCATTCTCCTTTAATGCTTGACATAGTGTCGTGTGAACACCAACCTGAACTTGACTTCTCCAGCGTGTCTTGGAGCTCGATGACCATGATCTAAGTGACCTTGGCTTGACCACCGCTGACCAGATAGTTGACCATCACTACCACCTGTTCGAGCACCCCCTAAGATGTCCAGCTGGTACAGACCTGTAAATAAGAAGAGACGGGTGACCATCGGGGCGACAAGATGAAGGTTTCGATCTCTTAGGGGTGGATCCAGGAAAATAATCATTTGCGGATCCAGGGGGGGGGGGGTGCGGATGTGCCCCAACCCTGATCCACCACTGGCGGACGTACGTTGTCCACCCAGCAGGGAGATCGCACTGACAATAAGTTGTTATTGATAAAAGCAGAACAGGCATAATAGAGTTAAGTATAATGCAATGCATGTTGGATGAAAATACGTAAAAGAATAACGGAGTTATGCGATTTTTGATGCTGTGACGTCACAAACGAGCAGCCCTTTCATACATCGTGTGACATAAATTCCAACAAATGTAATTTCCCTTTGTAACACTTGATTATTTACCCCTCTGATTTAAACGAGAACAAAAATCACCCCCATTTAAATCTACTCGGGTCGCCCCTAGTAACAATTGCTACCTAATAGAAATCCCTAATTATAAAGATTAGATTATTTCACATCAAATGAATAAGAAGTCTATTCCAAATAATCAGGTATAATTCCTTTGTTATTCCCATACTGGTACATGGATAAACACGGCACATTTCATTGGTCACGTTAATTTTTTTGGAGGTGGCGCCACCGAGCCCCCCCCCCCCCTCCCCCTCGCCCTCCAAAGCTTTTAGTCAGGGTTAAAGGTATTGTTTAACTATATGAGCAGCCAATTAAAAAAAATTATCAAACCAAGATGAATCATGTGTACAAGTGTATGTATTAGAACTAATCAACCCTGAAAACAACCATTAATAATATTAATAATAATACCCAATTTTTATAAAGCGCTTTTCCCAGAATGGCCCAAAGCGCGTTACAGCATATTATTACCCCGGTCATTGCATTCATTTCAATCCCATTATTGAGAATGAAAAGCTAAAACTACAAGGCAAACCCCGATTTTGTAAATAGGCGTCTTATAGACGCCTAAATAGTACACATAAGTGTATGGAATGAAATTAAAACGGTGTTTCCGGTCACTTTATATTTCAATTTTTGAAGCACTTAATAATTACTTTCGAACGCAATTTTTTCTGGGCTTCATTTTTGTAACATATTACAGACACAGGGGACAAGACAGTGTGACCTTCTAGCTCAGATTTTTTTAAATGCCAAACCAATGTTACCAATCACTTTAATGGTTATCATGGTAATACGGATGTATACAGTGACAGCTCGGGCACCGTGGCACAAAAAAAGCACCAAACAAACACGTGGCCGGAGCCAGCAGTGATATCATGCTGGGGGTATTACACAGACAGATGTAACGCGAGCACCACGTCCATACCAGATTTTCCAGTGGTTGAAAAACGGGCGAATAAAAATGGATATCATCCCATAAAATGCGCGCACTCTCCCCCTCTGCCTCTCTCTTTCATCATTCTCTATATATACCTTTCACACACACATGCCCCAACACTCATACACCCACATAAACATACGCACTCCACCCCTCTCGTCCCCCCTCTCCCTGTCCCTACCCCCCCCCCCCCCCCCCCCCTCTTATCGATCCCCCTTCTTCTATAAACACCAATATCGACAGTTGGCAAAACATGGAAAATGTAAAAATGAATTTGTTGTGGCAGACAAAATCGTAAGCCAGACAACAAAGTAAACATAATTTGAATGATTTATTTATGTTTGGATGGTTCCCTTCTGTTACCATTATCCCCCCCTTCACTCTTTTTCTCTCTCTCTCTCTTCCCAGGCCAACTTTTCATGCGACAGTCACAGGGCGAAACCCCGGATCCAGACCAGTGGCGCAATGAGCAAAAAAAAAATCGAGAGGGCCAAATATGGCCGTATCGGGTAAAATTCATTTTAAAAATTGCGAGCGAGCAAAAATTTCGACATTTTTGTTCCAAAAATCAAATTTTGTGACATATTTTGACATAATATCCAGTAAATGATATCATAATTAACCTTCTCTCTTTTCTTTTGTCTCTCCCTTTTTTCAATTGGTAGTGAAATATTGGGACGGTATTGACGAATGGTTATGAGACGAAATGGCCAAAGAGGAAATGATAAGATGATGTGGAAGAGGTTCATCGTGGTGAAGGATTGAGTAGAAGAAATAACCAGTTGTCTCACGATGTACTACGTTTGCTACATCGTGAGACAACTGGTTATTTCTTCTACTCAAGGAAATGATAAGACGAAATTTTGATTCGACCAAATGCTTCTTGGACAAATAGTTGTTAGACGAAATGTGGATGGACGGAATGGCATTAGACTAAATGAAAGTAGACCATGTGGTGTGTGGACGAGTCGGCATTAGACAAATTTGCAATTTACCAAAAAATATAGTGTATAACTCTTTATTGTATGAACACACTCATTGTTTAAGTGACTTACGGTGGATTTTATTGGCACGGTGTAACTCCACGGCATGAAATATTCTTATATAATTATAGTAACCAAGAATGGATTGTAAATATGTATTATATATTTTTTAACATGTGCACACCTACTTACCAAGAATGCATATAGCATTTCCATTTATTTGAAAGAAAGATAAAAGACCATTGTAGATTTAAATGCCTTGCTCACGGGCATAGGTGCCGCGGCCAGGGAACGAACCCCGGACTTTCTGTGTATAGCCGGCGCCTTAGACCACTCGGCCACGGCACCTCCTTGAAGCTACCACTGGGATCCATCGTATGAACACACTTTTGGTTTTCATAGCACATGTTCCTACTGACCTAAAATAGATTGTATAGACGCGACGGGGATCCCTAGCCTCTGTGGTTTTGTTCTATAAAGATATTTGTCCAAACTATTATCGAGTTATGGAATCAGCATGATATTGTATAAGATCTTTTGTAGTAAAATATATACAACAATAAACCAAAAAAAAGTTCACTGTAAAAAAAATGAAGTGCTAAATTTAGCACTTACAGTGCTTGTATAGTTGTTGCACTACGAGTGGGTATTTTCTAGTTCAAATTTAAACTAGAAAATCAGCCCTCGTAGTGCAGTCACTATACAAGCACTGTAAGCGGTAAGTGCAAATTAGCTATTCATTTTTTACAGAGTCAAAACGAATGCAATAGTTACGACACATTTTCTTCTTTCGAAATAAGTTGCAACTATATTAAAATTGATGATTCGCCCCCCCCCCCTCTTCGGACCTAGTAACAAAGTGTTGAATTAAGTGTTTTTTTTAACAGATGAAGTAATGTCTGATATCCGATTGAAGTACATCATTTTTACACTTTTGAGGGCAAACTTCGAAAATCTGGGGGCAGCTGCCCGTATCATGACGTAAGAAAAAAAAAGAAAATTATAATAACTATCCTAATCTTTTATGGATTTCTCTCGGAACCTTTACCAATATTTTATTCTATTTAAGGAAATTTTACAATACACTTTTATTCAGGGTGAAATTATCCTTGAAAATACAATTTCAACTATGGCAGTCAACCTAACTTGGGTTTATTTTATCTCTTTGAATTATCGAAACTTTCATCAATCTGTCAGAAAGGAGAAACCGACCCCGTTCCTAAGAGGAATCAGGAACTTTAACGATGTTTTAACAGATGATATTTAACCCTGCGGCTGTCTTATACAGAATGATGTCTGTCTAGAAGTAACGCATGATGGTATAAAAAAAAGGTGAGCCCAAAGTTTTTCAGAATATCATGAAAACAAAAATGCTTTTCAAGCAATTTTACACAAAATAATTTCGGTGCATGTGTTTTTTTTTCACAGTCGGAATAATCATCATTTGTATATTCTACATTAATTTCAAGCACTGGAAATATAATGAAAGCTCGAAGCGCGAGCAGATATTTTCTTGTATACTGGCTCGAAAACGGTTTAAGCGCAATTTAATCATCTTGAACAGGATTTAAATCAGGAAATGTGAGCGCGAAGCGCGAGCGGACTTTATTTTTATATGGTGACCTGCGATTTCCCAATTTCCTCTCCCCATTATTTATTTCTTCCTCTTCTTCCTCCTCCAGTCATTTTCTTTCCTTTCTACTTTATCTCTTCCTTCCTTCCGTTTTTCCTCTTTGTTTTGCGCTGCTAATATGGGGCCTGCGGCCACTACGGCCCTCTGTACCTGCCTAAAAGATACATTACAAAAGATAGACTCCACTGAAGTTGGATCACCTCCATATCTATGATAAAATGTTACGCAGGTCTGGCGCCCGTTTCATAAAGAGTTAAAACTGTTGTAACTCTACCATTATGGCAACTAACATGGCCACAGGTCTCAGCAGCCAATCAAAATCAATGTTACCATGGTAACTGCCATAATGGCAAAGTTACAACAGCGGTAACTCCCTGTGAAAGGGGCCCCTTGTCATTTCATATAAGGAGCTGCCGACGCTCCGTTGTTTATAATAATCTAAAGGCCTGGTCACACCGCCCGAGCGTTGTTGGAGCGGTAGGGAAAGAGAGTCGAATTTCGCTCACAAAATTGGGGGAAAAATCAAAAAAAAATCGAAATCGAAAATGGTGAACGGTAGCGAGCGGTGATGATTTTATTCTCTCCGCTGCACGACCGCTCCAACAACGCTCGGGCGGTGTGGCCAGGCCTCTAAGGCATGGTCACACCGCCCGAGCGTTGTTGGAGCGGTAGGGAGAGGGGGGTCGAATTTCGCTCACAAAATTGGGGAAAAAATAAAAAAAACAAAAATAGAAAACAAATCGAAAAAAAAATCGAAATCGAAAATGGTGAACGGGAGCGAGCGGTGATGATTTTTTTCTCTCCGCTGCACGACCGCTCCAACAACGCTCGGGCGGTGTGACCATGCCTTTAAGAGAGAGAAAGACAAGTTGTCGCAGATCAAGCAGCAGTCCTACATATTTGTATATTATACCTATTTCCATCCCTGCATATTTATATAATATGGTCACTCAGGGGTTAGTTTCTATTTATAAACATCTTTATATATGTTTACTATTTGGAGAAAAGTAGCTGGTCGTGACGTGACATCAACATACCCATGCATGCACCATCAATCACAAACAGCTGACCGGCAACTACACATCCGTTTTTGCATTAGTAACTGCTATATATCAATTTCAACTTTGTTATTTTCGATAAATCATGACATTGAGAGTTGCTGAAAGACTTTAAAGGGATGGTCACACCCGAATATGTTTAAAGAGATGGTCCACGCTGGAGATATTTATATCTCAATGAATAGAATAAAATTCACAAAGCAAAACAAAATGCTGAAAATGTGATCAAAGTTTAAAAGATTAGCATTATTCCGTTGAAACAGTTCTAGTCATGTCTTTATGAATATTCATTAGGTGGGCTGATGATGTCAGATCCCCACTTGTTCTTTTGTATTTTATTATATGAAATTAGGTTTATTAAAAAAAATTATGACTTTCTAAATTTGTGATGCTCTGGAACGAAAATTTAGGCTGAAAATGGGGTCTCGACCGTGGCAGATACGTATAAAACATTTATGCTAAGTACCCCCCCCCCCCATCTCCGGGGTCTGGTTCTGATAAAAGCAGCACCTAAATAACACTTCCATGACTCGGGTTAATATTAACTCAAAATTTAACGACTTAACCTGGAGCTGGTCAGGAACAGCGAGTTACTGAAAGCAGCATATAACTTTAAGGTTTGCAATCAATCGCTAAAATGCCAATGACCAATCGAGATCATTGTTTTATGTGTAATCAGTTCAAAATACTGACCAGGAACCAATTAGAGTGCACCTTTCACATTTACAAATTAATCACAAACCGGTATGTTACGGGGCCAAGGTGTAACAAGCCATCGGGTCATACCAATGGGATGGGCCTTTAACGTGACCTCGTCCAGTTCATGAAGTGTTTTATTACTTCCGACATGCATGGTCATGGTTTCATAAGTAATAAATAAAACCAATAAAACTTTTGGTTTTTGAAGTAATTTTCAGGGGCAATGCTCAAAGCAATATTGGGTCGGAACCTCTGCCCCTCTGCCCAACACCCTTCACACATTGCCGATAAATTAAATCGTTAGTAAGTCCATGCAGGGCCGACATTCATTTTGATACTTGAGACAGAATTTGAAGATTTGTTTACCATACCATACCATCTTTGTTTAATATTGCATTGTCTTTTTTGGCTAGGTGTTTTGCTTAAACTTTAACCAAAGCTGATTTCGACCTCTGATGGAGAAATATCTATATTGATGCTGTGCATTGTTTTCAAGAATAAAAATAAATAATTTCAATTTGTAGTGAGTATCGAGACCACCCTCGATGCTTACTACCAACTGAAATTCTTTATTTTTTTCTTAAAAACAATGCACTATTCCCCATCAAATTTCTAATTTTGCACAGCTATATGAGAGAGGAGCGTAGGAGTTTAACCCAAATCACCTTCAATGTTTTGCTTGTCAAAGTTGAAATGAGCAAATTGAAACATTTCAGAAAATACAATATACGAATTGATACCGGACTTTAAGGTAAAATGGTAAAAAATGTGTCCGAATTGAGATTATTTTGTGAAACCATAATTGCTGGCAGCGTATAAGAAGTGAACCACAATGACAGATGAGATTGTTGCAGTTTGCCTGAAGGAGTGACTGGATAGCAAGTTGCTACTCAGCTGCTAGACATACCGACGCCAGGATTTATCATAAAACATAAATTCTATATTTTTAAAACTCCCTTTGTGTAATTTGATATTTTTTTATCTGGACTCGGGGCAAGGCGTTGCGTTATTTTGGTCATATTGGGACTACTTTTAACTGCTCCCCTAGACTACGGACACAAAACCCAGATTATGAATCACCTGAGATATCAATTTTATCTGCTAATTCTATCATGATTTTACTTTTTGGTATTGTCGACAGTCCGATTTCATATTTGGTAGCACTGGCGGATCCAGGGGGGGGGGGGGTTGGGGCACAGCCGGCCCGTGCGCCCCCGCCCTGTGAGAGGCACAATTAAAATTTGTAGTATAAAAATGCATTTAAAACAAAAGCGTGCCCCTCCCTTTCGAAATTGATGACCTTTTTCTTTTTTTTTGCTTATCAAATTTTTCATCGGTTTGGTAGAGTAATTTATTTCGACTTCCTTTAGACACTTTCTGTTTGGTTTGTTTTAATTTCTCTCTTCAACACGCGCCTCCATATTTTCCTCAAAATACGATAAAAATACCAAAGGACGCATAAAGGAGGCATAATGAAGAGAATATGCCAAAGTGTCAACCACACAATTAAACAACAACGGATTTCTATATCAATAATTGAATGGAACAACCTCAACTAATGAAAGTCCGGGGTTCGATCACCCGCCAGGGCGCCTATCACTGGCGGATCCAGGGGAGGGGGGGGGGAGGCCGGCCAGTGCCCCCCCCCCCTTGAGTGGCAAAATTAAAATATGTAATGTAAAAATACCATTGAAACAGAAGTGTGAAACCCCCCCCCCTCGAAAGTGAAGATTTTTTTTTTGCTTGGAAAAATGTGCCCCCCTGTAAAATTCTGGATCCGTCCCCTGGCACCTATATATATACACGTGGGCAAGACATTTAATCGACAGTTCTCTTTTATCCTACATTCAAATAAATGTTATATGCATTGTTGGTAAATTCTATGGGTACACTTGTTTTTGAAAGGACAAGTCCACGCCAACAAAAAGTTGATTTGAATAAAAAGAGAAAAATTCAACAAGCATAACACTGAAGATTTCATCAAAATCGGATGTAAAATAAGAAAGTTATGACAGTTTAAAGTTTCGCTTAATTTCACAATGCACATCATGGCTGGTATGCAAATGAGGAGACTATGACGCCATCCACTCACTATTTCTTTTGTATTTTATTATATGAAATATTCTAATTTTCTCCTCATTGTCAATTGATTTTTAATACTATGTGGTTCAGTCAAGTTGGTCCTCATTGTCAAATATATAAAATGAAATATTGTATATTTCAAACAATAAAAAACAAAAGAAATAGTGAGTGATGGACATCATCGACTGAGTCACCTAGTTGTGCATTTCGCTGTTTTGTGAAAAATAATCGAAAGTTTAAAATGTCATAACTTTCTTATTTTACATCCGATTTTGATGAAATTTTAAGCACTATGCTAGTTTGATTTTTCTCTATTTATTCAAGTCAGCCTTTTCCTGGGGTGGACTTGACCTTTACATAATTTTTTCATTGTCACATACAATGTTTCCAACGTTTAATCATAACTTCCTTTTTAATGTAATGATTAGGGACTTGACTTCTCAGTGCGTTAGAGGCAATAATAAAAAAAAGGAAATTAATATAAGAAAAAATATTGAGAACATTAATTCTTGAATGTAACAAGACGGGGTTGTCTGCAGGTCACGTTCTCATTCTTCATGTTTTTTTTTCATCGTAGTAACGATACGATATATTTGAAGTTCATATTTTCTCGTCTCATGTAACCATATCGTTTTATACCCCCATCATTCCAGCTCCCCCACTCAGTTTCGAGTGCCGATGAGATTGACCTCTGACCCCACGTCTCCGTCAATCAGACAATCTTCAACTTTCGTCAGATCAACATCATCCGTGTTATATGGGGGTCTCTGTCGCCCCCTCCTCGATCTTCATCTAGCAGTATCCTCTTTAGTCATGGGCGGAAATCTCAGGGGGACAGGGGGGACGTGTCCCCCCTACTCAAAATAGTAGGGGGGACACAATATCAAATGTCCCCCTACTATTTTGGGTCTTTGGTGATGCTAAGAAATATATAACTCAAAATGGGAATAAAACGTGCGTTTTGGGACGAGATGACTTTTTGCTTGTCAAATATATTTTCGTCGAAATGACCTTAAATTTTAGGTAATAGCCTTTTTTTTGGCTTGTCAAATTTTCCATACCCTTGTCCCCCCTACCTTTTGGGAGAGATTTCCGCCCCTGTCTTTAGTGTTCTTTGTTTCAATATATTGAAATTGAAATTGAAAAGGTGTTATTAAAATCATTTACAGGTATATATAGGCCTATATATATAGAGAGAGAGAGTATACAGATTAAAAACATCAAACTTGAAATGATGACGAAAATATAATGCAACTTAATATATTATGTATACTAAAAGGAAAAGATGAAGTAGAAAAAAATGCAAACGCTGATAGGTGGTGGTGGTGGAAAGATGCCTATTGATAAACATCTTGATTTCAAACAAATAAAAAAAACTTAGTTATACGAAAGACAGGAGGGTGTCTGGGACGAGCGAGCAGTCAAGTTCAATGCAGCCAGGGACTGCCAATATTTTGTCTCATTTTATCCGACTATGCCTATATATAGTAAAAAATTACCATATATATATTTTTTTTTATCTAACAAAATATGCTAAAGATAATGCTTTCATTGCCAATAAAGTTTTTATCGTTTACTCGAATTTTCGACGGCCCTCCGTCTTCTTCAGGAGTATATACAATGTGTATATACTCCTTTATATTTATGTATATCCTTATAATATCCTTTTTATTTATGTACAGTGCGTCCCAGAATAAACGAAACCGAGATTTAGCGATCATTTTTCATAACTTAATCATAAATAAAATAGACAAATGACCTACCAATTTAAAGCTGAGAATCTCCTCTTTCATTTGATATTACTTAGGTTATTTCTTATTCACGCATGAGTGAGCAAAAACAATTTGAAGAAAGGATACCAAAAACTCATTTGGCGGGGGGTATCTGGGTTTCAAAAAGAAAACCACATTTCTGAAAAGTTCAATATCTGCTCTTTAATTTGGTGCCTAAATTACAGAAAATGGTCAAGAAATAAAAAAGTTCTGGTCATCTGAAATAAGGCTTGTATTTCCATAATTTCATGAGATAAACGTGTTTTCACCGGTTTCCCACAGAAGCTTTCGTATGGTGAACAAAAGATTTAATGCATGGCTGATCGTCAACAAAACAGAGTGTCGAGAGAGTTTGAAAGCCAGCCTGGAGAACCTCTTCATTTTATGAAATTATTGAAATTCAAGCCTTATTTCAAATGACCAGAACTTTTTTATTTCTTGACCATTTTCTGTAATTTAGGTATCAAATTAAAGAGGAGATATTGAACTTTTCAGAAATGTGGTTTTCTTTTTGAAACCCAGATACCCCCCGCCAAATGAGTTTTTGGTATCCTTTTTTTCAAATTGTTTTTGCTCACTCATGCGTGAATGAGAAATAATCTAAGTAATATCAGATGAAAGATGAGATTCTAAGCTTTAAATTGGTAGGTCATTTGTCTATTTTATTTATGATTAAGTAATGATAAATGATCGCTAAATCTCGGTTTCGTTTTTTCTGGGACGCACTGTATATTGAGCCCCACTTAGGCTCAGCCATTCCCATGCAGTGTCAAAAAACGTTTCCCGCGCCCCCTGTCACGACTCTTCCATCTCACCCCACTCACGAATCTCATCACTTTCAGATCAATGTCTCTCATTATACCACCAGCTAGTCTGCTGGGCAAACCCTTCACTCGAGTTAAGGGTCTGAATGTGCAGCCTACTCGTGCCTTGTGTACTGAAGTCCTTGACACAGCAAGTTTTGTATGTGCTAGTCTTTGCGTGGAGGCACACTTGTTGATCAAAGTTACAATCTGTGTCTGCAGAATAACCACCAGCCTCTTCTCTCTCGCTATTTAGACCCTCCTTAGTCTTTTTACAGTCTCTTTTCCTCAGCCCCTTATAGCATGCAGTGGTGGAAGGAGAGGGGGGGGGGGCGGAGGTGACTAGAGGAAAACAGTTGATATTTTTCAAGACAGTTTATAATCAGTTATAGGATTAATCGTTGGGTAATAACCCGGGGGGCTACTCGAATTATAACATTATACCTAAACGTGCCGCACAAAAGTCGAAAGTATCGAGGGCCCTGGAACCAAAAATTGGTTTTTCAAATGGGGGTCTCCGGAGCGGCACTTGAATCAATAATTGCTAAAAATGCATTGCTCTGGAACGGATCATATAAAAAAATGGGGGTCTCTTGGAACTCATTTGACTCCTCGTCGATCGAGTTCGCCGTCCCGATCGACCGGCTGAGTAGTTCATGATGGGCACACACTGGAACGAGAAACCAAAACTTTGAGGGTCTCTGGAACGGCGAAAAATAATAATATAGGGTATTTATATTGGGCACATATCCACCTTGTTAAGGTGCTCAAGGCGGAGTTGTGCCTCTCAAAGGGGATGGGGGCCAACGCGCCGGCTGTGCCAATCCCCCCCCCCCCTTTTAGAGGCACAACTAAAATTTGTAATGGAAAAATGCCGTTAAAACAGAAGTGTGCCTCCACCCCCCCCCCTTCGAAAGCGAAGACTATTTTGGGGGTTTGTCAAACTTGACAATGGATTATGTCCCCCCCCCCTAGAAAAATCGATTCGCCCTGCAAGGGGGTATGATAACCTTACACTGGAACATGCTTCTATAGATCAGCTATATACCGCAGCATAACAACGTTGGCTTAGATGTATGATTTGATGATGCAAAAAAGATAAAAGCAATTCTTTGGCATCGCGATCCATCTCATCATCTGGGTACAGGGGAATGACAGATGTCTGCTCGAATGATATTGACAATGATGACTGATGAATCTATCTATGATATTGTTATGACACATGTGATCACCTCCATCGCACATCGTATTTATTCACACGTGCATACAGTCATGCAGGCAAATGAATTCAACAAGAAAAGTCTGTAACTCTTGATGACATTTTCAGCGTGATACTTGTTAGATTTTTCTCCATTGATTCGAATCAACATTTTTCTTGATGATCTTTTACTGTTTTATCATTCAACTGGTCTCCTAGAACTGTTAGGTGGCCAGCATATAATAATACTAATAATAATATGGAGCGTTGTGGCCCAGTGGATTAGTCTCCGAACTTTGAAACAGAGGGTCGTGGGTTCGAATTCCAACCATGGCGTAATTTCCTTTGGCAAGAAATTCATCCACATTGTGCTGCACTCGACCCAGGTGAGGTGAATGGGTAATATGGCGGCTCAGCTACAGCCGGGGTAATAATATGATACCAAGTATCAAAGCGCAGTTGAGTATATGCACATAGTAACTGCGCTATATAAATGGACATATTATTAATAATAATCATGAACCATTTAGCGCGTCAACTGTAAAACTCTTTTTATCTCGGTTACCCATTTACCTCACCTTTGTGGAGGAATTACTTGCTAAAAGAAACACGCAATGGTTGGGAATCGAACCCACGTCCCTCAGATTGAAAAACGAGAGTCGGTCGTTACCACTAAACCATGACGCCAATCAAACATGATGGAGGAAATTGTACAGCGATTTGTAACCGAAAGGAAAATGCGCTTAACCAAATACTCAGTGTATTTGAATCTAAAACCCGGTCTGCAACCTTCGTTCTTCCAGAGAAATATCGTGCCGCTGTCGAGATACACTTGAAGATCTAACAACACCTTCTATTTATCTAGCGATCTTAGAGCGCCAGTTTCAAGGTTTAACTATCTACACATTCGTGAAATCACCTACGGAGGATCGGTCACACCTTATAGGTACACCAATGCGAGATCGATCGCTACCCAACCAAGACATCAACATTTGATCAACACTATATGCTTGGTGTAATAATGGTCAGATTGTCTTTAATTACTTTGAACATTGTCAAACGAGAATTTGGTTCAAGCAGCCTAGATAACACTTTATCAGAAGTCTCCAAGCGCTCTTAATAAAGGCAGCATACGCTGGCTTGCGATATGCGATATGCGCACTGTGCTTCAAGGAATACCCATTCACCTCACCTGGGCTGAGTGCAGCACAGTGTGGATAAATATTTCTTGCTGACGGAAAACACGACATGGCTTGGAATCGAACCCACGTCCTTCAGATTGAAAGGCAAGAATCATAACCACAAGACCACAACGCTGGCTCACGATCCATTTAATCAAATTGGAATAAATGGTGCTAGAGTGGATATTAGACGAAATGGGTATACCCAACTGGACACTCGACAAAATGGTATATGGGATAGTCAGGCAAATTTAGACAAAGGGTAAGAAGACGAACGAAGAGGAGGACTAGGAATATAACTTGTGCCTGTCCAAAAATGATAATTGTCACATATATATAGCGCTTATTACACTTTGCTGGTTTCTAAGCGCTTTACATTCCATTTATTACCACCCCGGTCATCGGATCCTGGTATAATACCCGCAAACAATGTATGCACTTTCTCCACTCCCTGGGGAGCATTCCGACAAGAGTTCCAAGACGCATTTGCTAGGCATACTACTGGGTACCCATTTATTATCCCTGGGTGGAGAGTGGCAAAGCGTTGATTGACGCCTTGCCAAAGGATGCCAGGGCGCGGTGGGATTCGAACACACGACCCTCTGATTACAAGGCGGGAGTCCGAACCGCTAGACCACGATGCTTCAAATATATAGGCCTAAAATAAATATGATATGCATATGGGTGCATCATTTTCTAGACAATCCAGTGTGTTCTTCTTTGTTTACGAACTTGAAGGCAGGTTGTGCCAATTTTCTTGATGAAAACTTGTTTGATCGGATCAATCGTAAATCTCAGTGAGACGGGACCCAGAGCCATCGGTGTGACTGAGGACTTTCAAACATCGAACTATTTTTACATAGTTAACCCTTGAACGTGCCTGGAGTAATGGGTGTCCTCTCGTTAACCTCATATACCAGTCATGCCAATACGGGAGGATCAGATTAAGAATCCAGAGACTTAGATCGGAGAAAGGAGGTATATAGGTATATACCTGATGCTGAGCATTCGTCTTTCTGGGGGTAAATGCACAGCGAATTAAGGTGATGGAGAGGTTCATTATCAATTGGTCCAATGCCAATTCATCCAATAACCAACTCGTCTACTATCATTTGGTCTCCCATCAGTTCGTCCACTACCCACATGGTCTAATTGCCATTTCGTCCACTCACCATTTCGACTACTAACAAATTGGTCCAATAGCCATTTGGTTCATATACCATTTGGTATGATTGGAATAAGTGTTAATTGGGCGCAATGTGTATCACATATAGCATGGAAATCGAGGGGGCGAGAAAGGGGCTATTTTTCTCTAACGCGAAGCGCAGTAGCTTTGACATTTCATAATGTTGAATGATTTAAACAAGAAAAGACTAAGCAGACGTCCTACTGGACCTTATCAAAACTGATAGGAATAATTTTCATGATTAATTACCTTGCTTCTTGCTGACCCATATCATCATTTGCGCTCTTTCTCCACCATGTCCACATGTGTTATCATCGCCCCGGGGGCTTTTCCTATCAACATCTCCCCCTCTCTATCTCTTTCTCTCTCTTACACACTCTCTTTCGCCTTGCATTCATCTAAATTAAATTGCGTATTCTTGTTTCTTTCACATTTTTATTTGTTTATTTATTTAAACATATCACTTATTATTATTTTCTTTAACATCTATTTATTTATTTGCTTATTTATTTATTCGTTTGTATACACATTGTATTTCTAATCAATTATTTGTGGGGAGAGGGTTATGCACCTGCCCCAAATTTCAATATTTCTCACGAGTACACGTTTTAAAATCTTTAACCTTTATACCCCTCAGTCTGCACTTAATAGCGTGCTTACGAAAATATCAAATTACCAAAAAATAAACTGCACAGTCTTCAGGGTTTCAGATTATGTGAAACACATACACAAATATTAAAGAAAAGTCACTTTTTTAAAATTCTATCCTTATTTTTAATATTTTTGGAAGAACTGCTTATCGCTGAAGTGGCTACCCTGGGTAAATAAAACAAGAGTTTATTATTATCATTATAAACCGGGTTTGCGTGATGATTTTCAATAAAGGGTATGTGAATCTTATGTGAGATGTCAGAAACAATAATAATCGCTTTTCACTTATCTTTGTAATGACTGCAAATCTGCAATAGTTGCATTATCTGCATAACGGGCCACGCTAAAAATCGTTTTCGCTCAGGGTGATTGTGGAAAAGAATGAAGTTGTCTCTTTTGTAGATTCTGTCTGTGAAAGAATGAATTGACGCAGAGAAAGGGACACCAGGCCGGGGCCCGTCTTACAAAGCGTTGCGATGATCCGAGCAATCGCAACTATGGAAAGCCAGCAAAGTCAACATATTAAATGCATGTTTGCTCATGATGTTTTCTAGATATGATGTACACTGATACAGCCATTGATATCCTGACAATTCGGTGTGCTTCTATTTGTTTACAAAGGACATTGTGTACATTTCCTACAGAAAAAAACATGATGTGGATGGATTTACATATAGGCCTAGATGAGGTTGATCGGATCAATCGTAACTCTTTGTAAGACAAGACCCATATCTATACATGGTGAAGACTATCGAATAGCTCGAGCTTCACACATTTGGCTCAGCCCCCCCCCCCCCTCCCCTCCCCCCCCCCCCCATTTTCTATATCGTTCCCGGCTCATGCACTTAAAGGACAAGTCCACCCCAACAAAAAAAATGATTTGAATAAAAAGAGAAAAATTAAACAAGCATAACACTGAAACTTTCATCAAAATCGGATGTAAAATAAGAAAGTTATGGCATTTTAAAGTTTCGCTTATTTTCACAAAATAGTTATATGAACGAGCGTTATATGAGAGAGTTGATGACATCACTCACTCACTATTTCTTTTGTAATTCATTATATGAAATATTTTGATTTTCTCGTCATTGTCAAGTGAAATGAAGTTTCATTCCTCACTGAACACATGGAATTCCATTATTTTAACATTTTGTGCTTCAGGCAAGGAGGTCCTAATCGTCAAATTCGTAAAAATTGAAATATTGTATAATTCAAACAATAAAAAACAAAAGAAATAGTGAGTGAGTGACATCATCGACTCTCTCATTTGGATGTAACTGGCTCGTTCATATAACTATTTTGTTAAAAATAAGCGAAACTTTGAAATGTCATAACTTTCTTATTTTACATCCAATTTTGATGAAATTTTCAGCATGGAGCTTGTCTGATTTTTCTCTATTGATTCAAATCAACATTTTTCAGAGGTGGACTTGACCTTTAATGTATAAAACTTAGTATCAGAATTTTCCAGCCCGGCGTGAGGATATATAGGCTTTGTACTCCCATAATGGTTTTATTAAAGTTCATGTCTATCAGGTGTTGCTTTACACGTGCTGGCCTTGGTCGATCTAGATAAGTTCGAGATTCGCTAATGTTATTCATTTGTTCCGACTTGACTTTTCCAGAATCGTTCAATGAAGTCTTTCACTTTCACTCCTGCTGCCATATTTAATTACCAGGGGCTCGCGCTAGTTGCACGAACCTACATCTATAACGTAACCCCCTAACATTTAATTTGAACTTAACTAAGTGCGACCATTATGTTTGATTGTAAATAAATGAATAAATAAATAGATAAATAAATAGATAAATAAATGAATAAATAAATACATTAGTTGGAGATGAAATAACAGAGGTGGATTGAAAATCGATCTTATGCGATGAGCTCCTGGGTAAATAGCGCAAAGTCATCTCAGAGCAGTGGGCCCAAACACCGGGAAACAGTTTCGAAGGGGAAGGGGCGAGGGAGGATGGGATTACATGCCCTTAAGCCTCCCCCTTGGTCCTGCCACTGTCTCGAAGTCTTTAATTCATTTTTTTAATCATCACTCTTGTTCAAACCAGGATTTGACAATGTACCCCAAATCCGATGATCTGCAGCAGCTCCGACCTAGCTAGCTGCTCATAAGTTCTTTTTAGAATGATCATGACCTTTCGCTTTAAACGTGACCTTTTAGATTAGGTTAGTACCCTGGAACTACGTCGTCGTTAATCAGATATAAATTAAATTTACTTCCAACACACATTGGTATGAGATGAGTGTGAACAACTTTTTGAATTTTTTTACAAAGGAATTGGGAGATAAAAATCAAACTTCGGGCAACGAAAGAAAGAATAGGGAGTAAAAGAATGAATAATAAAGATCGAAAATAAAGGTTTCTGTGAAAGCTCAAACCTTCTCAATAATGAAGTTATTAGTGTCTATACTTAGAGGATGACAGGTTAAGCAGAGGCGTCATCAGGATCTTTTTTACAGAGGGGGCGAGGTAAGTTGACGGAAGTTTGACAACACAATTTTCCTCAGTTGAATTGCAGGGGTACTATTTAAAAAAAGGACATGCCCCCTAAATCTCCCCCACCCTCTTATACGGTTCAATACTTGAAAAATCATGGCTGGCATCCGCCGATGAAGTTGAGAGCACTATATAGCTCTGATTCCGAAGAGGGAAGGGAAGAAGGGTGCGGGGGGGGGGGGTCAAGAAGACGACAAATGAAACATAAATATGAAGCAAGTTTGAGCCTTGTATTAAACATGCTAACCATTTGTGTGAAATGATACAACTTGTAACATCTTCTTTTAACAATGCGAGAATAATGAGGTGGTTCCTTTCACAACCTCCGTTCGATAAAAGTTTGGATACGCCTCAGTTCGTAAGAGCGATTTAACTTGACAGATGAGTTTATTGATAAAGTGGATATTGCATTTGCACTTGGTTTATTTTGACTTTTGTCGAGCCGACTTTCGCATTGATCGCATCAACAGATGCCCTCTCTTGTGTACTTTTGACCCCCTTTCCCCCGAAGAGTTTTTCCATCAAACTATGCAGCGTATGATTAAAACTTATATGTAGAATATAAACCATAACCCTTATAGGTTTGTATTTCATGTGTTCCCAAATAACACTGTGATCATAATTCTCAGGGCGGGTTGAGGAATTCAAACAAACTGGGGGCGGGCGGGGTATATAGTTAAGATCATGGGAATTCGTGCGTTGTCTGGGATCGATGACGCATGAATGCATGATAAACGATGCAAATAAGAAAAAGAAGATGAAGAAGAAGATGATGAAGAAGAAGAAGATGAAGAAGAAGATGAAGAAGAAGACGAAGAAGAAGGAGGAAGAAGATAAGGAGGAGGAGGTAATGAAGATGATGGCGGTGGTGGTGATGATGATGGTGATAATGGTGATGATGACGATGATGATGATGATGATGAAGGCGATGATGATAATCGATGATGATGGTGATGATTATAATGATGGTGATATAGATGATGATGATGACGGCCATGATGGCGATGATAATGGTTATTATATTTCTACAAAAGATAGTGAAAATACTAACAAAATAATAATTAAATCGATGTTGGCAATGCAATTAATACAAAAATCTATTCTTTTAACATAAACGCATTACAATCAAAACTGGATCAGTGCGTGTAACATTCCACACATCTTGTTACGCTATAAGGACCTCAAAATTTCTGGGAGCACTTAAAATATCTTTGAGCACTTACCATCATCATCAAAGCAGGACATCTTATATTTCGTGTGCCCCGAAACAGTGTCGCCATCCTCAGCTAGACGACGGAGATCCTCTGTCTCGTCTTTCGAGAGTTCGTCCTCTGACCTAGCGGCCATTCCGCCTTTCATCGCCGTTTCGAATGTCTCGATCCCCGGAGCCACTGCAAGCACAGGTGCTGATGCAGCAAACTCGGTCCCGACCATCTGCGTGTCATCTGCGCCCCGCACCCCGCCGGCTGGCATCCGCTCCCCATCCGGTGTGATTCGGCTACCTCCCTGGCGCAGGAGCTGATGGCTGCCAAAAACAGGTACGCCTAAACACAACATTAACACAAACATAAGTGGGTAACGTGTCTTCACATCACGCCGAAGGTGATCCAACTCATACCTCTCTGGATGCCTAGACATGGTTGGTACATAGAGGTGACAGTATCTTAAGAACTACTTGATACCGTTATGCCATCATTAACTGCCAGTCTTTAGGGAGCGTCTTTATACGTAGCAGCCGACACACAGAGAGTTGAGAGCGCGGTCAAACACCGTCTGTTGGAGTTGATATGTATAAGTGGATGTGGCTATCGCGGTTTGTCAACTGGGTCAGATTAGACGTGGTGTTGCTCCCCTTAGCTGCCCCGCCCCCCTGACATAAATGGGGATTGGTGGAAAACGTACAAGCTAGGCTGTCATCCATCGATCCATCCCTCATAACTCATCGCACAATGTCTCATTTATTTATTTCTCAAGGTGGGAGCCCTATATCTATACTTTTAAAAATGATCCCTAAAACAAAATTGAAAAAACAACAGCAATTAAAACCATATATTTGTCAGTTATTTCGTTATCCTTTAAATATGTCCTATCTACTTCAGATGTTGGTCCTTAAAACACAAACAATCCTCTTGCGACTTTACCTCTCATTGCGTTCTAACTACTTTAAGAAAAATGGTCCCTATGTATGGATAACGTATTTTCTGGCAAGCACCCCCCCCAAAAAATGCCTATAATAGTGAAAAAAAGACATATCACTGGTAACTAACCCGTTTCCTTTAGAGCCAACCTCATCTGCTATAAAATGTTCCTTTTCACAGCTCTAATGCGTCCACTTCCCTTTGCAACCATTCCCCTCGATATATGTAATGTGTAATCCGTATATCAACTAGGGCTCCGTAACACAAAGGTTTGCGATCAATCGCTAAATACCAATGACCAATCAAGATCATCGTTGCATGCATGCACACTCCATTTAAAATACTGATCAGGAGCCAATCAGTGAAGTTCTTTCATATTTGCGATTCGTCGCAAAGTTTGTGTTACGGAGCCCAGGTTATTTTTGCAAAATCAGTTGAAGTATATATATATATCATGGTAAAAAAAATCTTCTGGTAGACCAACTGTCTTGGTATTGTTATTAGGTGGTCTGTCTATGACAGATCACCTATTGATTTCGTCAGAATTTTCTTTATTATTTATTATTTATTCTTAGCCCCTATGTTTGTCGCCAACTTTTCTCGGAATTGGCTGAATCAATTTTGCTGATTTTTTCGTCATTTATAGAGTCTATCATAGAGACGGCATACGAATCTTTTAAAGGTCATATGGTCATGATGACGTCATCTACGCGCCATTTTGTAAAATTCTTCATTTCATCATATCTTCATTATCAATTATCAAAAATCAACAATATTTACATGACATTAACTTCAGGTTAAAGGTCAAATGTCAATGTCATCAAAGGTCATGTAAAGGTCATGACGCGCGCGTCAAAGGTAAAAAAATTCTCTAAATGGCCTATAAATTTTTTTGGGTACGTTTCAGGTCATTTTAAGCATTTCAAAAATTTGCGCGCGCGCACGTACGCGCGCGCGCTTCCGCGCGTAACGCCCTAACGCAACACAGAAACACCGTTTTTTTTACATCATTGCATTAATAATAAAATTCTGAACAATTTGATACCTTGATCAACCTTCTACAACCATTAATAACGAAATTAACACCCGTTAAACTTTGCAGCACGTGTGCGCGCGAGCTCTCACTATAGGCCATATATGGGCAAAAACATGCCTATTGCAAATTCACTGTAGCTCTTTAAATAGTCCATTAACCCCCAATTTTTTTTCATATATCGATAGAGTATGAGTTGTAGATTTGATTTCATGTCATCAATGTCCCTCAATTATATCATGACGTCATCAAAATGGCGCCTAAACTAAAAATTTCATTTTTTCCAAAATGACGTCATCAAATTTATGCAAATTTGGTTGTAACTTCTCAAATATAGATTGTTTTTCGCCCAGATTTCGATATGTTGTAGTTTAGAATGTACTCTTTCTCCTTAATTAACATGAAATTCGTTTTGAGAAACGCATCATTGCGTAAAACAGCGATGAAAAGAGGCATGTCATTTTTCCTCATTTTGCGTGTAATCTCTATGGGACATGACTTTTTCTCAAAACTAGAATCGACATTCCTCTATTTCGTGAGCCATATCTCCATTTTTCTTGTCGGTTTTCCCTGAGCTTTTAGTATGTTGTAGCTGAGATTCTAAGCTTTCGCAAGTGTGCCCTCTATTTTTTGATCAGATGCCGGGATCATGCCCGTTTTTCACTTGCAAAATTGGTATTGTAATTCTCAAAATTGCTTACGTGTAATCCCTATGGGGAATATCGTAGCTCAATGGATAACGCATTTGACTTGCTTTCTCGAGGGCGGAGGTTCGAGTCCTGGGGTGAACAAGATGATTTTTTTTTTCAATTTTTTTTTCTTTTTGCCACCTCTTACATGATCCTTTATGATAATTAAAAGGCACAAAAATTTAAATTTAGCAAGATAAAAGAGATTATAATTACTTTTTTCATATCACATGTATTGTCATACATCAAAGAGACCCTTTTCACAGTGCTTTATCATCTCCCGTCTTTCACAAGTATTCCATCCATAATGAGCATTCCATTGTCATCATGAAGATCATATTGATGTGCATGAACATGGTAATAGTGATCATGATGGAAATAATAGACAGACCACCTAATTCGTCCGCATGACGAATTAAATTCTAGTTATTATTATATTTTTTGTTACAAAAGATCTTAAAAACCTAAGTTCATAAAACAACTTACGTTCTAACAGGAAAAGTTCTGCTTACTGAAACCGTACCATGGCGTACCATGCCCGTCCTAGCATCACGGGCGTGGCCTACTGCTGCTGCCAGAAATCTTGCAATTACGGCCCGGAATTACGGCAGGTAAAACAAAAATGAAAATGGCTTCTCCAAGTTCTCTCGCTAATGGCCGCGCTTGTCTGTGTTTCAATCTCGCAGGGATTCACTCTACCACGTCCGAGTACGTAACATAACAAAAGAATGGCTGTATAGAAAAGAAAACTCATAAAGAAGCCTTTACATTTGAATAACCATCACCTGCTAGAACTTTCAATGATTAAAATTGCTTTATAATGCCGGATTGGCAAAGGGGGCATGCAGAGCTTGGCCCCCATAAGTACCAAATGGCCTAAAGATGGTATAAGAGGAGGGGAAATGAACTATAACGACAATACTCCCAGCCATGGCGTAATTTCCTTCAGCAAGAAACTGATCCACAATGTGCTGCACTCAACCCAGGTGAGGTAAATGGGTACCGGTAGGAAGTAATTCCTTAAAGGACAAGTCCACCCCAACAAAAACTAGATTTGAATAAAAAGAGAAAAATTCAACAAGCATAACACTTAAAATTTCATCAAAATCGGATGTAAAATAAGAAAGTTAAGGCATTTTAAAGTTTCGCTATTTTTAACAAAATAGTTATATGAACGAGCCAGTTACATCCGAATGAGAGAGTCGATTACATCACTCACTCACTATTTCTTTTGTATTTTATTATATGAAATATGAAATATTTTTATTTTCTCGTCATTGTCATGTGAAATGAAGTTTCATTCCTCACTAAACACATGGAATTCCATTATTTCTCAGGCAAGGAGGTCCTAATCGTCAAATTCGTAAAAATTGAAATTTGGTATAATTCAAACAATAAAAAACAAAAGAAATAGTGAGTGAGTGACATCATCCACTCTCTCATTTGGATGTAACTGGCTCGTTCATATAACTATTTTGTTGAAAATAAGCGAAACTTTGAAATGTCATAACTTTCTTATTTTACATCCGATTTTGATGAAATTTTCAGCATTGTGCTTGTCTGATTTTTCTCTATTGATTCAAATCAACATTTTTCTGAGGTGGACTTGACCTTTAAAAAGCTGTGTGTGCTATGAACGCCTAGCTTACCCGGGTACTATAGGAGCGGCTTGAGCACCTAACAAGGTGGATATGTGCGCAATATAAATACCCTATATTATTATTATTACTCATGATAACAATAATAGTTAGGCCTACATTTATATAGCGCTTAATATTTATGTGTAAGCGCTTTACATGATGATTGTAATACATCATTAGTATTAAAGGTCACCCCAGAAAAATGCTGACTTGAATAAATAAAGAAAAATAAAACTAACATAGTGCTGAAAATATATATAATCAAAATCGGATGTAAAATAAGAAAGTTATGACGTTAACTAGTCGATGATGTCCATCACTCACTATTTCTTTTGTTTTTTATTGTTTGAATTATACAATATTTCACTTTTTTTAGATTTGACAATAAGGACCAACTTGACTGAACCATATAGTATTAAACTATATAGTACAAAATGCCAATTCCACATGTTCAGGGAGTAATTAATCGTTGTATCACTTAACAATGAAGAGAAAATTAGAATATTTCACATTTCATATAATAAAATACAAAAGAAATAGTGAGTGGATGACGTCATAGCCTCCTCATTTGCATACCAGCCAGGATGAACATATAACTGTTTTGTGAAATTAATCAAAAATTTAAAATGTCATAAGTTTCTTGTTTTACTACATCCGATTTGATGAAATTTTCAGTGTTATGCTTGTTGGATTTTTCTTTTTTATTCATATCAACTTTTTGTTGGGGCCTCGCGGGGGGGGGGGCACATCCATTGACGAGTGGATACCATGCGCGACCATGGGGTCTCGAAAAGCACCCTAAACACGTAATTACCACATTCTGAAAATGCACCCCTTAAAGGTCAAGTCCACCTCAGAAAAATGTTGATTTGAATCAATAGAGAAAAATCAGACAAGCACAATGCTGAAGATTTCATCAAAATCGGATGTAAAATAAGAAAGTTATGACATTTCAAAGTTTCGCTTATTTTCAACTCACTATTTCTTTTGTTTTTTATTGTTTGAATTATATTTTTAGGACATCCTTTGTAAAAACATTTTAGTTTTGTTTTATCATCCCCGCAAATTTGACCCTAAACGCGTAACTTCCCTAGCGAAATAGATACTTTCAGTATTTTCGTGTTTTTGATACCCTTATCACGTTACGTACGTAACGTGCCCCATCGTGAAAAATACATCCTTTTTACGTGTTTTTGGGGTCGCGCATGGTATCCACTCGTCAATGTAAGTGGCCCCCCGGGGTTGGGGCGGACTTGTCCTTTAATTGTAATCGATTCCTGCATGCCTGCTCACACAATGTACGCATTTTCTCCACTTCATGGGGTGCATTTCTCCAGAAATTCCAAGACTAAATTGCTAGGCATACTACAAAGGCTTCCGAATCATATCGGGTACCTATTTAACAGTTCTGGGTGGATAGTGGCAGATCTTCAGGCAAGGCAGAGAAATATCACTGCCCTGGAAAAAAATATTTGAATTATATATCCATAGTCATCAATAATATTGTTCGTAAGTGATTCGATCTCTTTTCTACCTTGAGTCGAGTACAATGTTAAATTGTTTGAGTTAAAACAGACAAAATAAATAAATAAATAAAAATAAATAAATAAAATTAAATGAATAAAATAAAATGCGTTCTTCAATGTGACAATCTTGATACCTAAAAAAAAAATTTGATATTTGATACATGTGAAATAATCTTGCCATCCATAATATATGCCAGTACCGTTCTTGTGTGATTTAATTTGTCAAGGTTCAGTGATAGTTCAAATACACTATACTGTGAATGAAATCCCGGGAGTGAAATATTTAAAAAACCACAACCGCTCCAGGAATTTCAAACATGTATGTAGCATAGACAATTCTTGTTTGTCTGTTTTGCTAGGTTGTGCAGTTTATCTCCGAGCACCTGTAATACTAATTCAGTGTTTTGATCTAAACAATTAATCTGTGATGGCTATATGTTACCCCCATTTTTCTGTATCTCTTTCTCTCTCTAGTTTCCTCTTACAAATATCACATTCCTGTTCTGTAATTAACAACATGGAGCACGTCCAATTTTACAAGTGACTCAAATTTTCACCGCAGGGTTTATTCATTTTTTTTTAGGGGGGGGGGGGGGTAGAAATTCTGCACCTTTGTGTGTTGCGAACAAAGGTAGTGTGCCATACAAATGGTGTGAATCATCACCATCATCATCGATCATAATCATCGCCATCATGACCGTCATCATCACCATCATCTTCATCACCTCCATCATATCATCATCATCACCAACATCTTCATCATTATCATCATCATCATCACTATCATCTTCATTATCTTCATCATCTCCATCATCATTATCATATAATCATCTTCATCATCCAATTATCATTATCACCACCATTTTCATAATCATCATAATCATCACAACCATCATCTTCATCATCCCACCTTCATCATCCCATCATCATCATCACCATCTTCATCATCATCATCATCATCAAAATCATCACAATCATCATCATCACAATCATCTTCTTCATTATCATCACTATCATCTTCATCATCATCATCACCATCATCATCATTATCACCATCATCATCATCGCCACCCTTGGTGCCATTACAGTCTTTGTCATCATCATCATCACCATATTCGTCTCCATTTTATCCATTTTGCTTAATTCATTGAAGAGGTAATACCATGGGATTCTTTTAGCTGATCATTTCCAATACCATACAATCATCGTTTTTGTCTCGCCCACCAGAGGTGAAGGCAAGACTTTTAGGGATCAAAATGTTGTCCGTCCGTCCGTCACTAACAGTCCCGACCTTTCGTTTGAGGACGCGCACGCTTATTTACGACGCTAGTTGATTTTGGAAGAGACTTTTGGGCCCGTCGTCATGGTCGTAAAACTCTGTCCTGCAATGCAAATTGTGTGACATGAGATTTTTTTTCGTTTCGCATCTGGAACGGAATCATTCAATCTGCGTTTCGTGTGCAAAACTCTGGTTGCTACTATGGTAACAGCGATATATCCGATTTAAGACGACTTTCCAAATCCACTTTTGGTTCCTCCCAGAGCTCGAGAGGCCGCCCGAGGGGCCCATTTCCATTGTAAAGTAGATACCAGGTGCCCATTGCACAAAACTTTTTACCTGAGAAAACTCAGGTTGTTTTTACCGGAGTTTTTACCCTGTGTTAAAGTCAATGGCAGAAATCAGACTAACCTTAGTTTTCAGTTTTTACCAGAGTTTTCTAAGGTAAAATGTTTTATGCAACAGGCCCCAGGTGCGACCACACGTAAAAATGGAAAGAGTGGGTAAGTACGTTACGTATAGGCCTATGTAGCGTTATAAGGGTGTCAAAACGATGATTAAAATACTGAAAAACGGGATATATTTCCAATACTTGTAGGGTGTTAGAACCCGAGTACTTGTTACGAGATGCATTTTCATAATCTGGAAAAGACTTACTTCCCTTGTTTAGGGTGCTTTTCGAAACCCCACGGTCGCGCCTGGTATCCACTCATCAATGGAAGTGTACCCCCTGGGAAATCCCCCATTTCTGCGGAAAGAAAACATACTGCCCATTACATTGTGTGCGAGAGGCATATCGTTTGTGTAGAACAGGCAAATGAAGAAAACCCCGCCAATTTTGATGTTTTTTCAGATGGTTTATGGCCTATTGCATGCTGTGTACATGTCAACGCATGCGAAATGGTTTTGGCTAGAGAGGTGATCTGATCCATGGAATCAATTGCCAGTGATCCATCAATAATGCACATTAAATGCAATATCGATTCGATGGACTGTAATGATCTATATCTAAGCCTCAATTCATTAAGTTTTTCCTTACTCAATATGTACTCGATTTGTTTGAAAAACCACCTTCTTATCCATGTCATAATCTACATTTCGCATGTCTCCAGCCAGCTTGAGTCATAGCCATGATACAGGTACAGTCCCGCCACAAGCTCAGGCAGGCAAATGGTATGGCATGACATGCCATGCTGGTATCGTATGAAAGAGCTTTGCACATGAAAAGCAAGATCTTGGGCCTGTAGCACAAAGCTTAGCAATGATTGTAGAACAGTTTTCTACGTTTGATCGTATTGACTGCAATGTACAATCAATCTAGAAAATCGAGTCTATGATTAATAACTTTTGAGTTACCCGACTCTAATCTCGCGTTGTAGAGGTTTGCGAAAGGTGGCTATTATGACACATAACTCCGCAACCGTAAGTCGCTTTTCAACCAAACTTGGATGGTTGATGGACTTGGGGGACCTGCATGCTATGCTGCAGTCGGAAGTCACATGTTAAGGTCAAGGGTCATTTTCAGGTCAAAGTTAAAGTTTACAAGCAAGACCCTCTTATGACACATTAAACTCTGCAACCATACCGTAAGTCACTTTTCAACCAAACTTAGACAGCAGATGTACTTCGGGGACCTACAAGTTATGCTGCAGTCGGAGGTCACATGGTAAGATCAAAGGTCATTTTGAGGTCAACATTACAGCTTACATGCAAGACACTTAACGACAAATGTTATTCCATCCCAGTTATTTCAAAAATGAACTTTTGATACAATTCTGTTGCGTGCCCTTTCAAAATCGCAATCTTTCTGGTCACTTTCACGAGTGGAGAAACACAACATCGCTAATGCCCGTTTCTTCTCTAGTATCATCATGAATAGTATTTTGCTTTTTCTGAAAAAAAAACAAGAAAACAAGAATATCCTGAAGCAAACGCAATAGATACTTATCTGTTTCTGAAGTCATGTTTATTTCCTTGTCAAGGGTTGCTATACATAACTTCAAATAAACTTACATCCCGTAAAAAGTACAAATAATAACAAACATACAGTGATAGATATAATCTAAACCATTTACATCTATGGGTAGCAAAGAAACAATGCTAGGATTTTTTTTATATATATCTTACTTTGACTGGAATTCTTGTATTCAGGGGAGCATTTCATGAAAGGACTTGTCAGACATTTTATCCGACAAGTACCAGTTTATCCGACAGTTACCGTAGGATCAGTGCCTCTCAGCCAATCAGAATCAAGGAAAGATGTCAGATCTGACAACTTGTCGGATGAAAATATTGATGAAACGCTCCCCTGATCTCTGGTTTACCATGTATCTTTCAATTTGAAATGACTCCATGATTTGAATACACAATACCTGAAATGAAATCAGAACATTTGGTTTGCACGCAACAAATTTACTGTCGGAAAATAATCTTGTACTCCAAAGTGGTCCAGTTGATGGTATCTTCAAAGAAAAAATTGTTTTGACAAGACCATTAATCAGTCTGCAAGCAGACTGATATTTGACTTTTAACCAATAAGCATGTCTAGCATAAAGACTAGACTTCAAACTCTTTGCGGCAAATATAGCCAGCCACAGTACATAGAGAATCTAGTCTTACTGCTTTCAACTATGCATCATGCAATCTTCATGTTCAATGAATTACTTGAATATCTGGAGAAACATCACATTACCATCTTTATTACCACATTTACATGTATTTCAATATCACTTATCCCTAAATTTCAAGGGAGACCCGGATTGCTATATATAGGTGTTATTTTAGGACTCAAAACACCAATGATAACAAACTCCCAAACAGGATAGAGAAATGATTAATCATCAAGTATTTAATTCTTCAAACTTACTTCCACCTTTTCCAACTTAAGCACGTTCAGACAATATGAATTTACTCTCGTTTTCAATGCTCCCATGAACAACATTCATGTGCTGTGAAATCTCACGTAAAAAAAGTTTTCTCTGCAAGTAAGACATACAACAATACTTTACTGATTCTATTTATACAAAACATATTAAAGCCTGTGTATAGCTTTGGTAAAGGGTCAATAATGTGATTGATAATCGAATATCATCTAATATGACAGTCTTACTGAAGCGTAGAGACCGTTAGATATTTTTCCAACTGCACTTCTCTGAGAAAATTTCAAATATTCAAATCTTGGATATGTAGCGCCCTCTCTCGGCGATGCTTGTTTTAAATTAAAAAATGGGCATTCAAGCACTTATCTTATAAATTTAGTGATTAGATATCCAAAAGTTACAGACAAAGAACATATCTTGAAAGTTTCAGCCCATCCCATGATTTGGAATAGGATTTAATTGAAAGACAAAAACACACAGATATTTTAATTTGATCGGGTGACCCGATCAAGTTAAATTTCCATGTAAAATCGCAAAATTTATCCTGTAAAACACATTTTCATTTCATATCCTCCACATCATAACTGTTATAGGGCATATCCATTCATATTAGCTAGCAATGAATTGGAAGAGTGATAGGTGCATTTTGGTGGATTTACCAAAACTATACACAAGCTTTAATCTATAGCCAATTGTTTGTACATGATAACAACAATTTGAAAATTTAATGCTACAATCTAAAAATTTCAAGATGGAGTCTCCCTACATTGTTTGCACGTACATAAATTTTCAAGATATCCAAGCCAATCCATATGTTATTGTTCGAAGAAATGCTCAGAAAATTTGGTTTGTTTTGCCCTACATGTAGGTCTACGAGGCTCTATCGATTTAATGTTGAACGCCAATCAGGGTAGCAGCAACTCCCAACTTCCCGGTTGTGAGACGGAAACTCGGGAACAAGTGGGGCAAGAGAAGTGTCTAGTCCAAAACGGTGGGGACATTCCTGTTGGTTAACAGCCAATGGCATGTGATCAAATCACAAGTAATGCTCCCAATACATGTAGTTCACCTTTTCAGTTTTTAGAGGTGCCACTCCCATTTGTTCTTTTTCCCCTATCCACTGAAAGATGTTTCCCACTCGAAGATGAAGTTTAAAACTTTCATGAAATACTTTTGCAGGACGAGGACGACATACCCTGTTTCATGTAAATTTCCACTTGGTCTACGCCCACTTTGACAAGCGGGTTTTGCCATGATGGTTTTAGCCAGACTTAAGGATTGGACCTTTGCTAGGAGACCAAGTGGGTTTAGCCATGAAGGTGTTAGCCTACAAACCTTTTTCATGGCGTACAAATCTTGATACCCTCAACTGTCTTGGTTCAACTAGCTAAATCATGATTGACTTTCAATAAATGCACAAAATATCCGATGAATTATCCCTTTGTCCTTGAATATCCCATCAGATTTAAAGCATTCACATTGGTAAGATGAGATTAGCCATAAGATCTCTGATGGCAGGAAACAAGGTGCACTCCGCTGAAAGAAAAAGAGAGAAAGAAATATTGGTAACAGTTTGAAATTCCAGTGTCAAAAACAAGTTGTGCAAAAAATGGGTCAAGAGGAATTGTTAAGTATACAATGACCTGTCAAAATAATAATAACAATAATGATAATAGGCATTTATATAGCACCATTTATCAAGAAGAAGATCATCTATCATACAAAAGAAATGCTCATCAAATTTAGAATGCATTGGGATTCTCTCATGAGTTTCTTTGCAAATAGTTACTGAAGGAAAAAACAGAATTCATGGAAAAATAAATTCAGGCAAAAACTAAAATACAAAAGATACAGTAAAAAACTTGATAATTAAATCAAATTCCACTAACACACAACTGGGAATAAGTGAAATATCTGCCAATCAACCTGTTTGCAGTATTTAGCGTGTGTTCGCCTTAAGTTACCTGCATGAAACCTAACAGTTTTCACTTTTTACGACTGCTTCATCACTATGTTTGTACATGTTAAAAAAGAATGACGAATGTGTTGTTTAAAAGACAGATCACCATATTTTATCTTTGTAATCTAATTTAAAGGTTTCCACAAAGAAACATTGCGCAGGCCAATTTTTTCCTTATGCATTTCTTTGTTTTTAGAATTTCTTATGTATTTCTTTGTTTTTTCATCTTTTGTTTTTCATTGATTTTTCAATGGAAATGATTACAGACCATTTAACAACTAAATTAAACTCTAAATTAATTAAGCAGACCAATTAGAACGAAAAATAATCACCCTTTTATGAATTTCATCTACCACAGATTTTGTACACAAAGTACAAAAATGAGCCATTTTCGGCATGACGTTGTCTCGCAAAAAGTCATGTGACGTCGCGATGGTATACCCGTATGTCACGAATTTGGTCTCAAAAGTTGAGCAAGACTTTAAAGAAAAAAGTCATAAAATTTTGCTGCGCTATCTTTTTTTGCGTTTTATAAAGATACTCACGATTGTTGGGGAATTCCGCCCATCTCCTAAGCATGGTGGCAATGGTGCCATCGTTCTGACTGGTAGGAACGGAAGGTTTGATGGCCGATATGTGCTGGGTGGTGTTCGCTTGCATGTCGTACAACACAGGGACGATGACCGAAGGAGCTTCCTGACCGACCATGGCGGCGCTGTCCTGCCTACGCAACTGGATCTGCAGGCAAGAACAATAAACAAAGCTAAACAGTACAACACAATCTACACCTTACGTGATCAGCCATCCCAAAAACAACAGTATAAAGTCAAATATAACAAATTTTCATCTTTCCATGATCAATTTGTTTTACCTTGTGAGCTTTCGCCTACTTGTTTCTGCAGGCTTCTTCAGACTATCACTGACTTAATGATAATAAAAATAATTGGATTTATATAGCGCTTTCCAGAGGATACAAAGCGCCGTAGATGGAGTAGTACCGGCAGTGCAGAAGTCCTTGAGAATGGGAGTGCACGTAGTAGAAAGTTTGTATTGTCCAGCATCTTGTTTCATGGAATGTGTCTGGTTCTTCTGGATATGAATGGCCTCCCTGGTCCATCTTGTGTATTTATTGTCATATCTAGCTAGGATCTGGATCCTATTCCATTTTATACAATAAAATCTTTCTACTACGTGCACTCCCATTCTCGAGGACTGCCGCGCTGCTGATACTACCCCATCTATGGCAAAAGTTCTTCAGCGCAAGTCTGAAGAAGCCTGCGGAAACGAGGAGGCGGAAGCTCACAAGATAGAAACAAACTATAAAACCTAACTCAAACCCTACTGCAACACTAACCTTACATCTGAGACAAAAGTAAGCCCAGAGCAATTGTTACAGGAACAAATGTTGTGTCACCCTCCAATATGCATACATGAAAGAGTAATCACCTGCAGTGGACAAAGGCATCAAACACTTACAAATAGGAGCATTTTGGTCTTGATGACCACAGCTGGGATGCCGGCCGTGGCAAAGGTCTGTCCTTGGGGCACGGTCAGGCAGAGCTGCATGGACCACTTCAACGACGGGTCCGGCTGGAGCTCCAGGTGCATCAGCTGGATCAGGTCCTTGAAGACGCCGGGCATGGCACCCAACATACGGGCAAAGGATGTGATAGCTCTGGGTTTGAACGGTGGGCAGGCAACCTAAGGGGGGAGAGGGGAGAAATATTAGCATTCATGATGGCGACATACTATATCAGGGGCCCGTTTTATAAAGTACATGCAACTCTTGTAACTTTGCCATAATGGCAACTACCATGGCAACAGGGCTCAGCAGCCAATCAGAATCAAGGCTACCATGGTAATTTTCATGATGACAAAGTTCAGTTGCATGTACTTTATGAAATGGGCCCCAGATCTTCAAAGACACTAGGCATGCCACCCAATATAAGGGCAAAGGAGGTGATATCGCTGGGTTTGAGTGGGGGGGGCAACCTGAAAAGTGGGGGGATAAGACAGTTTATCAATAAAAGGGATGAATTAACGATGTTGAAAGGTAAAATCTGCGTCTTCCTAGTGTCATTTGTAACAAGCTAAAAATAAGTTCAAACATAATCCAATAAAATGACTATCCTACTGTTGTTTTTCATTATTTGCTCATGATTCTGGGATAAAAACGCTGCTGGAAAATGAACTAAATAAGCATGGCATTTCCACTCTGATGTTGGGTATTTTTCAAAGCAACAAAAATACACTGTCCCACATATGCAATTCTGTGTTAATGATCTTAAGTGTGATCATATTTCAATCTTTCATTTCATTTTCACAGAGTTTGGTTGATGTAAATGAAGTACACCTGACCGTACGATGATATGACAATTAATCTTGATTTTACAGACTTTCTAATGAAACCAGCATTTTCTTGAACTACAGGTACTTATCTTTAATGTAATGGTATGGTACAAAGACTACATCACTCTCACACTCACCTTATTCTCAAAGTAAAGTTCAATGACCTGTAGTTCCTCTTGGCTCCACCGTTCTTTGGCATCTAAAAGAAAGGATTAAAAGAGAACAATTATGGCTTTAATATTATTTAAGTGCAGACATGAAGGCCCGTATTCTGAAGTCAGGTTTAACTAAGACCATGGTCTAAATCTGTGCTTTAAGGGAAGCCAAAAGTGTCAAAAAAAATTTAAGTGGTATGTTTCTTATTTTTACTGGGCTCTTTCCCGATTCATCGATGGTTAAGACAATCATTTATTTATACATCCTACATTATTATGAATGATTTGAAAGCCAAATAAGCTAAAATATTATATCTCTACTGTTAGTGATTTATGTAACAATTGGCTGTCCACAATTAAACCACAACTTTAAACCTAAGTTTAACTTAACCCGACCTAGGCCGGGGGGGGGGGGGGGCCTCGGAGGCCCCCCCTCAATGAATCGCACGATATTTTCGCCGTGCAAAATTTTTTGACCGCGCCGCTCGCTGAATTTTTACTTTCAAGTCTTGCGCAACTTTTGAGACCAATTTTGCGTCACCCGGGTACATGGTTCCGAAATTACGCAACATTATGTAAGTGCATGTCAGACCGAAAATTGCTCAAAAACGTGATTTCATGTACAAAGTCAATGCAAATTGTGTTTTCAACCAAAATTCATAAATGTATGATTATTTTTAGTTTTGCTAGTCTAAATGTATTAATTTTATGCTTTTTATGATCACAGAAGAGTCCCCAACAAATTTCATTGAAAAAACAATGAAAAACAAAAGGTCCAAAAAACAAAGAAATACATAAGAAATTGCAAAAAACAATATAATACATAAGAAAATGATTTGATATCACAATTTTTTTCATGTACACTTGCTAAGGACACCACAAATACTTTCTATACCAAAAATTAGTACATTTGGAGTTTTATTTATGGAGTTAGAGGAAAAGGTATGATTTTGCATACTAATTACGCATAAATTAGCATAATCACTTAATAGCGATTTGCATGAAATAAATTACTATACAATCTTGTAGATTATGTCCTAGGCAACCCGCATGCAAATTTTCGGCGCGATCGCGCGGTCGACAGCCGATATCTTAGGGGGGCCTGGGAGGCCCCCCCCCCCCCCCCCCGGCCATAGGAACTCCCAAAATACCCCGGCCTAGATAGGGTTAAACCCGACTACAGAATACGGGCTAGAGAGTCAAGAGATATATTTCAAAAGAGAATGAAACACTTGACACTACAAATAGTTCAATTCATATTTAAGAGAATAATCACATAAACATATCTATGAGATTTTGAGAAAAACTAAATGAATAATGAGATAGTTATGAGCATTTGAATAGTGAAATCATATTGGCAATGCAAACAAGATCTATGAAGTCATTGGCCTTTAGATAAAGCCATGTGTCTGAAATGATGCATATATATATATATATATATATCAGAAACCAATTGACCAGTAACAAAGACTAATCACTCAAACCAAGGTGAATGAGCGATCCACTATTACAGTATATGACACCTAGATAGATCCTTGCCATTTGATTGGTTGGTCGATATCGATCATTCAGCCCATTTTACAATGACATCATCAACCGTGTAATTTTAGATCCATTCATCGTGCAATTTTTTTATCCATACGATTTTGTCTATTGCACACACGCACCCAGACTGCAGGCCATAGACAACTAACAAATGTTGTATGTACGCGCATAGTGTACGCGATAATCAACAGATCGAGCCGGCACTGCATGAGCACATTTTGCATGGAAATTCACAAATTTTACATGAAAAAGAATCTATTTTCAAGTGTCATATAAACCAAATAATGAATGTTCTTTTCATTTGTGCAATGGACTGAATACTTCATTTGGTGAAAGATGAAATGAATTTTTGTATATTATTATTATTCATGTTTATTATATGATTATTACCACTTCTTCTCTACATTACATGACTGTACCTGGAGTTTGCTTGGCCTGTAGATGGAGCTGCTGCATATGGGCGGGGTTCAACCAAACACGGAATATCAGCGAATCATTCTTGAAATGGAAACCTTGATCACTAGGGGGCAGCAAAGTCAGCTAAAAAAAATCACAACGAGTTTTTGCATGTGTCATTCATGTTACTTGGACTCAGTCAAATTAAAGAGAAATGCCAGTAGTTGCAGTAAACACTGATTTCATGAGAAAGTCTGTAAAACCAGGCTTAATTGTCAGAATATCATCGAGGATCTAGATCTGGTACAGTTACATAAACTGAACTTTGTGAAATCTTGAAATCTACGCTGAAAAATGTTCACACTGAAGATCACTAACACAGATAGGCACAAGTGGGACAGTGTATTATTATTGCTGGAATAAAGACCCGACGGAAGTGACCGAATCCGCGCTTATTTTGCTTATTTCTCAGCAATTACACAATTTCTTCCGGAATCCTTTGGCACATATTTTTTATTCATACAAACAGACACTTGGGTGGTCATTATATTAGATTCTGTAAAAAGTCATTTTGAGATGGTTACCAAAACTGGAATTTATCTTTAACTCCTTTCAATTCAATACAATGCAATTCACTGATGTTTGATTTTCATTTGACACACAGTCGCATTACAGTACACTAGCAAAGTGTGCTGCCTGCATCTGTGATGTGGACCCTGAAGTTATTTTTGATTTGATTTGATTTTATTTCTGCACTCAGCATAAATATTCAACATAACATCCAGGTGATACAATTAAGTTTTACAAAACAATTTAAGAAATAGTCATAACAAAGCAATGAAAAATTAATATTAAAAAGTAGCAATATTCAATGAAAAGAAAATAACAGTTTAAATGAATGCAGGAGACCGCCATCGTGAGCGGTTAAGCTTGAAAATGATGGCGGCCTCGTAAAATGGTACATAAATTTCTTTCTTCATTGATCAAGTGGGTGCAATGCAGGTGCAGGTGCGGGTGCAGTAAAGGGCAGTTGAATAATTAACTTGAAGAGGGGCATGCATATGATTCAATGGTTTTTCTTTTAATAGTGGCTTTAAATGAGTATATTGACCTAATATAAATTGACTTCGTTGCTACAACCATTTTTAGTTTATACCCTTTCACACCAAAGTTGTTTCCTTTCAGGGCACACATTTATAATATGATCTAGTAATGCACTTTTGGGAGGGTATGCCATGGGCCCGTCTTACAAAGAGTTGCGATTGGTCCAATCAATCACAACTATGGAAAGCCAGCTAAGTCAACAACTAAAATGCATGTTTGTTCAAATAGATTTCTAGTTATGAATGTATGATTTCTTGACAATTTGGTGTGTTCTTCTTTGTTTACAAAGGACATTTTGCAAACTTCCTGTAGAAAAAAATTATGACACTGATGGATTTCCATAGTTATGATTGATCTAATCAATCATAACTCTTTGTAAGATGGGGCCCTTAACTAAATATAGGCATTATCTTACCTTTACTCTGCATCCTTGTTCTGCAGCTTGCAACGTCTGGGTCTAAAATACAGATAAAACATTCACTTTCATTAATAAACAAATTATTCTAATTGGTCGATAAGATGGGACAAATCAAACAACCAGTTTGTAGTTCGCTCATATTCTAAATGACCTCTAATATCCCAGATATTTTAAATATTTCTAGATTACGATATTTCAGGGCCCACTGGGAGAACAGTCTTCTGAACTGAAGTGGCTACCCTGGGTATATATGCCATTATTACTAATATTATCACTACTATTTTTATCATCATCATCATCATCACACATATCAAATCAAAATGAGTCAGCTTTCTACTAATCTGTGTATACAGATTATAATATGTGTTAAAGACTAGATTTCTTATTTTGTATCTCTATTCAAATATTCATAAAGGATCAGATGACATATAAAAGAAAACATTTACATAATAATCTACAAACATACATGTAATTAACAGAGGAAGTAAAAGTAGTCCAGGTAATGGCGCATTGCTGCCGAGGCAGGACATAAGGTATAGAACATAATACAAGACAGATTAGAGAACAGTATAACATATAGCAAGGATATTGATTGTGATGAATCTTACAATAATCTGTAAGTACAGACTAGGAGAAATTTACAGATTAGGAGAAATACTCGCCCCCCCCTGGCATTAATGGAATTCCATAGGATCCTCTTTACCTGTTCAGCATTTAAAACCCTTTTGAGATGCCTTTGAAGGTAAGTTGATCCAAGGAAGCGTTCTATCGGAGCACAGAGGTAGGTACTCGGCGTAGTCGGCGTCCCGTGGATGGCCGCTGGGGTGAACATACGATTGAGTGCCTCGTGGGAGAGAATGGTAGGCAAGGAGGTGGCCAGGTTACGGGGCGGGAGCACCCTCGTCTGGCGTTGAACTGTAATGGCAACGAAAGGGGTAAAATGACGGAAGACATGATATTGCTTATTTTTATTCTCAATTCAAATGATTTGAATAAATTAATATTTCAAATAGGAGCTGACAAACAGACCTGAAACAATGTTACACATTTATTCATTAGGTCATTGTGTAAAGTTAAAGATTAAGAAAAACAGGAAATATATATAACAAGAGTGTCACAAAGGCGAGCAAATAATACGCCTGCCCGTTACGCAGAAAATTGAGTTATTGATCAAGCAAGAATAGTGGAAGGGAGAGACTTCACCTTTGACCTTTCGACCTCAAAATCGATAGAATTCCTGGAATCAATGCTAGTTCATACACACCAAATTATATGAGACTAGGTTAAGTTAAACTAAAGTTATCACGTTTACAAGGACTTCAGAAGCATAAGATGAAAACATGTCAGTGTGACCTTGACCTTTGATCTTTTGACATTACGACAGATGGACATCGAGCATGATACCGTAATACGTCCCGTCTAGGACGGGCGTATAAAAAAAGAGATATTCAACAAGGTAAACTTATATTAAGTGAATGACCATGCGTTAAAAAAAGTATTCATAACACAAGAAAAAGAATAACCCATTCCTATTAAGCATTGAGACATTCACGACATTCACTTATAAAAGAAACTAAAGTGGGGCATTTTTAACATTTTCAACATTATTCTTCTCAAATCCATCCTTTTGGTCAAATTCCTTGAATAGAAATCTTGATATCAGTGTACTTTGTAGTGCAGTTCCTTTCACTCACCAATTTGTCCCGGCTGGCCCGTCATGCCGCTACTCCCCGGAGAATGAGTGGATGCTCCCATACTACCTGGTGACTGGGCCATACCAAAACGCTGGACGGGGGAGGGCCCGGGCATGGAGGGACTCCCGGGCCACTGACGAGATCCGGGGGACGGCATGGTCAGGCCCATCGAAGAAGTAAATGGAGAACCTCCTTCAACTAAGCCTAAAAGGCAAAGAATAAGAGAGTTTTAGAGCGCAAGCGGGAAAACTTCGCACAAGGAAAGCGGTCTGGGTGCTCCGGTTCATGGCTAAGTCACGATGAACTTAGACATGAACCAGAATAGCCTGGTGGTTGAGTCGCTGCCCGGCAAGCAGGTTCGAATCCAACTGGTTCTATTTTTTTCTGACTTATGATTTTCATTACACATCGAGCATGCGATCTTTAACACTTAAGAGTGATGCCGAAAATTTGTTTACAAATGATACTTTCCTCCCATTAAAGCCTCTTTATTTACGGTCTGGGTGCATCGCGGTCTAGTGGTTAAGACTCTTGTCTTTTAATGAGGGACATCCATTTCACAAAGTATTGAAGGAATCACTTCCTACCGGGTACCCATTCAAATCACCTGGGTTGGGTGCAGCACAAAGTTGGTACAATTCTGGTTGAAGGAAAACATGACAAGGCTGGTACTCGAAAGACGAAAGTCATAACCACTAGACCACGACGCCCCCAATTACATGCATACCAATTGAAAAGTCAACAAAACGGAATCATAATGGCAAAAAAAGGAATTGCCGATTAAGAAGGAATATCTCTTTAAAATCAGACCTGCCAAACTTTGGAAATGATAAACTGTATTCTGGGATCCCTAAAACTTCATTTCAAAATAATGACCTCCGAATGACCTTTGACCTTCGTCTAGTTACCTTAAATTACATTTGTCTAATTACCTATACTTGTGTGCTTTTTTTGTGATATAGAGATATAAAGAGATGATATTTCTCAATAAAATACATTTTTTCTATAGCAAATCATTATAAGTTATGACGAAAAAAACGTAATGCCATAATTTAGATGCAATAAAACGGAACAATTATGGCAAAAACGTAATGGTTGGCAGGTCTGATGATGGTGCACTGTTGAGTGGAGAGGAACTTACCCAACCCTGCCAACCTCTGGGAATGAAATATTGTATTTTTCTGTGATAAAAAAAAGTATTTTTCCCCAAATAACTGTATTTCATAATACAGTTAATGATAATTAATAATAATAATTGTAAATTTATATTGCGCAATTTCTATACAGTTAATGCATGGCATGCACATAATGCATGGCGCGCACACTCATTGCGGCGCTCAAGCTGCATGCAAACTGCTCTTGCAGATGAATAAAAAACATTGAAGCATCTCTATATCTCACCCTTGTTTCAACAAATCGATTGAAAAAAAAACAAGTAACCTGAAATTACATTGATCCAATTTTTTTTACAAAATCATATTTTTTAACGAAAAAACATAATGTCGTACTTTGGTTGCAAAAACGTACACTGGTTGGCAGCTCTACTTACCTGGTGATGGGGTTCCCTTCATGACGGCGGATGGGGAAGGTCCGGGGATAGACGGAGGTGAGGCTAGAGGGTACGCACCAGGAGACATCGCATAATGCTAGTAGAAAAAAAAGAATAACAAACACATTTGATGAGTTCAAGTAAGGTGTCGATAGCATTTTCATTCAGGTACACTCTTGCAACACCATGTAAATCTACATGGTGGGACTACATGTAGACTCCGATGGTGTTGACCGAGTGTAACATCATAAAACGATCTTTCAGAGTCCAGAAAGAGGTGAATATTCTTAATTTGCTTGATAGTTTCTGACTAAATCAAAACAATCTCAAGAATATAGAAACCTATAAAATAGATGGCCACATCATGGATTTAAAGATGTGTTTTGGTGAAGGATTTTTAATTAAATTTTTGCTATTCTCGCTGGTTGATCGAAAATGACGTTTATTAAAAACGTGAAAACTTTATTCAAAATAAATGTAATGACTCGGGCCTAATCATGATGATGATGACGACGATGATGATGATGATGATGATGATCATCATCATCATCATCCTCATCATCCTCATCACCATCATCCTCATCATCCCTACAACCATGTAATTAATGAACATTACCCACCTGTTGCGATAAGACCGACGTATGAGGTGAGGCCGGGGTGGCCGGATTGCTACTTCCCGGTCCTCCTGGTCCAGTGGGTGGGGTCATGGGGTAAGCAAAGCCCCCTGACCCGCTCTGACCCAGCCCCGCCCTTGACATGGGCGAGGCTCCGGAGGGGTAACCCGAAGAGACTTGAGTGGGGAGGTACGGGTCTGGTGGGGTAGGGCCTGCATCGATGTTCATCGGTGACAGAGGGTTACCGTCGTCCTCGTTTGCTGGCAGGGTACGGCTGTTACGGTGCTGATGGTGGTAGGAGACCGTCTCATCGATGAATAGCTCCAGGAAAGCCTGGTAGGTGATAGTTAACAAATAAGCATTAATATGCAGGCGATTTTTTAACTGAACTTTGTTCAGAAATGGCAAAATTCTGTGAAATATAACAATGATTCCTGTGCATGGGTGTTGTTCAAAGAACCCTCGTCAGTCAAACAAATTTCATGCAGGGAGCTGCCGGAAAAAATGACCGGAGTGTGGACATTGACACACAATCATTTTGATTTATCAAAAACTCATCAGATAACATCAGTTGTCCAGCATACATATTTTCATGGGATTAAAACAACATGAGACCATTTTAAGACCACTTTGAGACCATTAAAAAAATAACGTAGTGTGTGAATAAATCATAAGGATGTCAGACTTACCTTGAGATTAGGTACAGTGTAGAGACCTTCAACAACTTTCCTCACGTCAAATAAACTAAATGCTCCATCTGAAAGGGGATAGCAGAAGACAATTGTACATCAAATTCAAATAAAGAACTTTACCCTTATTTTTTCCAAACAAAATGTCAAAATTCTGTGTAGAAGTTTGTTGAAACTCATGAAGCTCTACCAGATGGAAGCAAAAACAGTCAAAATCGGTCAACAAAAAGAGAAGGAGGGCATTTTTTATGAATTTTGAAAAATGAGCATACATGTATTTAATGAGTTTCAAAATCCTGTGTAGAATTTTTTAATCCCCACCTAGTGCTATCATATAAAGCAAACAGAATTGAAATCAGTCTTGAAATGACGAAGAAGCATCTTGAAATTGTTGACGGATGACAGACGACAGACGTCACGCCACGGCATAAAGCTCATCTGGCCCACACAATACCCACCTCTGACAGCAACAGTATTCTTCCCTTTGCAATGAACGTCCAAGCAGAACGCATTGTGGAAGACGATCCGATAATGGGTACTGGATTGAGGGCAGAGAGCAAACTTGTGGATGGGCCCGGCCACCTGACTAGTTGCGGCTATCAGACCCAACGACGGGATCAAGGGTAGCTTGCAGATTGAATGCAGGGGTCCTTGACTTTCACATAGACTCTGGGATGGTTAGAGGGAAGGTAGGAATGTAAAAAACAATAATGTTATAGAAATATCCCACAATGGTTCTTGTTTTATTAATTTTCTATTAAAATCTAGTGAAATTATCCAACACTGTATGCTATAACAATAATTGCTCATTGAGGAAAGAAGAGTAGCTCTCGAAAAATGAAATAGCCCCCAAATTTTGCAACTGCCCCAATGTGGGGGGAAAAATAGCACCTTAAGTTTACATTTCAACAATTGCAAAGAATTGATAAGCACAAATAAATAGGACAAATACTGATTATACTGTAGAAACCTTAGTAAGTTTCGGGATACTTTTTTTTCATCATTCAGCTTGTATTCAAGGTACATGTAAGACTGGCTCATGATGTGAGTTTGGCTGTAACTTTATATTTGATTTTCAGTTAATAAATTTACCCCCTACAAACTTTGGTATAAAGTTTAGGGAGACTTTATTGTTCATTCAGGTGATGTTTGATATAAGTCTGGATCATGCTATGAAACTTAACTGGAACTTTATAACCGATTTTTAGTTGATGACCCCCCCCTCCCCATAAACCTTAAAGTTTAGGGAAACTTTGTTCCTATCAGGCATAGGATTATCATGAAAGTTAGAATCAACTTTATAATGGATTTTTGGTAAACGAAAATGCCCCTACAAACCTTGATAAGTTTTGGGAGACTTTGTTCTTCATTCAATTCATGCTCTAAATAAGACTGAACCATCAGGTGACAGTTAGCTGTTGAGGTGGAACCCACGGCGCTGAAGTTAAGACGAAACTTCTGACTGTCTGGATCCCAATACACCATAACCTAGATAACGACCAAACGAAAGAACAACATGTTGTAATTAACTTCAAACCACCTGAAGTAGTAGGCTAAATGGTTCTTTTCCATTCGTCCAGTTGCCAACCTGTCTACTATCATTTGGTCTACCATCGGTTCGTCCACTATCAACATGGTCAATTTGCCATTTTGTCCACTAACCATTTCGTCTACTAACCAGTTGGTCTAACAGTCAGTTAGTCCATATACCATTTGATAAAAAATGGACTCAATGTTAATTGCACAAAGTTATGAAAATGAAAGGGATATTAGACCAAATGGTTATGAGACGAAATGGTCAAAGACGAAATGGTGATTAGACAAAGTAATAATTGGACCAAATGGGTATTTGGACCAAATAGTTGTTAGACGGATTGTTGGACGGAATGGCATTGGACTAAATGGGGCTTGAATCATGGGATCTTGTGGGTGTGGTTAGTATGTGCAAATTATTCATGGTGTGGGTAACGGCAGCCACAATAAATTCAGGTTTAAAGGGTTAAGACCTCGTCATAGAAGACAGGCATTGGTTTCCAACCTGATAACATCATCTGCAATACATAATACATTTCATTATACAATTAACTCCTTGAAATCAAATAATATACTTACAGTGCTTGATCTGTCCTTTCCATATGCTATAGTGATCTTCTGGTATGTGAACGACTGAATATCCACCAATGTTGTGAACGGAGGGTTGTCTAGTCGAAGAAAATTAAAGGGAAAAAAAAAACCATGATTTTAATTCTTGACGAAAGTTTGGGAGCATTAGTACAATGTAAGTAACAAAGCAACAATTTACAAATGAGCTATTTTATTCAAACAGTAGACTCATGAATAGAACAGAGTATCTAACCATGGAAACAGGCGTCAAATTGGCGCACTGTGACAAAAGCGCGCATCAGCATTGGACATTTCTTATACATGCGCCCGCTACGCGCTAAATTAAGCGTAATTTATACAGGACATCTGCATAAACCATGGGTTCAAACGTGGGTTTTCAAAACCACCTTTGTGAATTCGGGCCAGTCTTACCTTGTATCAGTCCCGAGCGCGATGAATGAGACAGAGTCAGATAGGGCAGCCATATTGGTAGGTCAAGGGTCAAATGATACAGACGACCAATGGAGTCCCAGTCGCGCAGGAACTGCTTGACCACGGAGTGCATGCCGAGGACCTTGTAGAACAAGTAGACAAGGCGTGTGGAACCTGAGAAATAATAAATAATAATAATAATGATAGACATTTATATAGTTCCATCTTCTATTCCGAGGCACGATAATATTATTATTACCCCAGCTTTAGCTTGGACTGCCTTTCAGCGCTCATGCATTCAAGGAATTAATCGTGCCGGGTACCCATTCATCTCACCTGGGTCGAGTGCAGCACAATGTGGATAAATTTCTTGCTGAAGGAAATTACGCCATGGCTGGGATTCGAACCCACGACCGTCGGTTTCAAAGTCAGAAGACTTATCCACTGGGCCACAACGCTCCGTAAACCGATGTGTGAATGAGCTTTTGTCCTCAGTCGGTAGGAAAAATCAAAATAGCATATACAAGGATGTTGACGAAGAATAGAACTGCAGTATTCTGAAAAGTCAAGACAACATTATCTTTTTACCAAACAACTTTTTGTTCCAAGAGACCTGTGAAGCAATACAGTGTTGTTGTTTTTTCAGAAAATTAAACATACAGCCTTGTAGAAAACATTGCACACTAATATCAAGCCAAATTTTATGGCGCTCATTTGTTTGGGACGGAGATCTCATAGCCCCCCCCCCCCGGACCATTTAACACACCCGAAATAGAGCCTGTTAAACCAGCTCTATTTTCAACACAAAAAGTAGAAAAAACAGAAGAGCAAAACAAGTTAGAATAAGACTTTATGTGAAAAAATCAGGAGTTTAAACTCAGATTAATTTTTTTAGTCATTTATCTCAAATGGAAAGCTTGGTTCATCTTCCATACTGAGCATTCAGAACAAAATTGCTTTCTGTTTTAAAAATGAGATAACAATTCTATGTAACTTACCCTGTTCTCTGGTGGAACAGCTAGTAACAGGACAGTTTGCAAAGACCATCTGAAAATTGAAATAAATAAACAGGTTTTAATATCAAAACAAATGAAAACTATGTTCTTAATCATGAAAAATATATTAAAAAAGAATAGGTTTTAAATCATACAGTAGATAAACAAGTGGAATGCCTCTGGCCGTCTCACCTGCATCATGCGTTTCAATATAGCAGCAGTGCTGACTTTGAATACTACTCTAACTCGCACAAGATGTTCAGTGATACATGGTTACTCTTATGTCCACTTTTTATGAACTAGACCAATAAACTTACAGAGATATGATGGTTATTCAACAAAAACCCCAACATGGCCAAAGTTCATTGACCTTACATGACCTTTGACCTTGATCATGTGACCTGAAACTCGCACAGGATGTTCAGTGATACTTGATTACTCTTATGTACAAGTTTCATGAATCAGATCCATAAACTTTCAAAGTTTTGATGGTAATTCTACAGATACACCCAATTCGGCCAAAGTTCATTGACCTTTGACCTTGGTCATGTGACCTGAAACGCGCACAGGATGTTCAGTGATATTTGATTTGTCCAAGTTTAATGAACTAGACTAATAAACTTTCAAAGTTATGATGGTAATTCAACAGATACCCCCGATTCGGCCAAAGTTCATTGACCCTAAATGACCTTTGACCTTACTCATGAGACCTGAAACTTGCACAAAATATTCAGTGATGCTTGATTACTATTATGTCCAAGTTTCATGAATCAGATCCATAAACTTTCAAAGTTATGATGGGAATTCAACAGATATCCCCAATTCGGCCAAAGTTCATTGACCCTAAATGACCTTTGACCTTGGTCATGTGATGTAAAACTCATGCAGGATGTTCAGTGATACTTGATTAACCTTATGTCCAAGTTTCATGAACTAGGTCCATATATTTTCTAAGTTATGATGACATTTCAAAAACTTAACCACAGGTTAAGATTTCAATGTTGATTCCTCCAACATGGTCTAAGTTCATTGACCCTAAATGACCTTTGACCTTGGTCATGTGACATGAAACTTTAATAGGATGTTCAGTAATACTTGATTAACCTTATGGCCAAGTTTCATGAACTAGGTCCATATACTTTCTAAGTTATGATGTCATTTCAAAAACTTAACCTCAGGTTGAGATTTGATGTTGACGCCGCCGCCGCCGTCGGAAAAGCGGCGCCTATAGTCTCACTCTGCTTCGCAGGTGAGACAGTAGATAAAAAACTAGGTTTTTAATCTCAAAATACATTATAAGTGTGATGAAGAACATTCTCCTATCACCCTACAATTTGATTTCTTGAATTCTATAACAGCCAGACTACAAAGACACTAAACAGATTAGACATGAAAAAAAAAAAACCAAGACTCCTCTCTCATTCAATTTTGTTGCATTATGTAACATAATGGGCAGGGGAGATTTGAATTTAATAAACCTTTGAAAATACAAGCCATAAGCAGTGTTGTGCCTCTCCTACTTGTGAAAGTAATCAGAAATATTGTGATTTGCGAGGTCATGCAACAGAATTGTATCAAAAGTTCATTGGAAAATAAATGGGATGGAATAACATTTGTCATAAAGAGTTTTGCACGTAAACTTTAATGTTGACCTCAAAATGACCTTTGACCTTAACATGTGACCTTTGAACATAATAACATGCAGGTCTCCTAAGTACATCTACCATCCAAGTTTGGTTGAAAAGTGATTAATGGTTGCAGAGTTATGTGTCATAATGTTTGTGATGGACGGATGGACGACCTTTGGATCGGTCACGTTTGCTCTACAGCAGCGGTACTGGAGTCGAGAACAGTCGTTTCATTCATTTTTATTTCAAACCAGCTATTTGCAGTTGGTACAAAAGATGTTCAAACGACTGTTTTCGACTCGCCGTACGGCTGCTGTAGAGCAAATGTGACCGAGGTATTAGTCTCGCCTAACCTCTTGTGGGCGAAACAACAAACCATATATAAATATTGTCTAAATTGAAATTCTAGACCCAAATTACATGTATGACCCCAAACCCATTCAACATAAAACAAGATGGCCTTTCGACTGTGTGCCGTTTGCCCCTGTCAGACCTAACTTCAACAATATCTGAATTATTTTAGTTAAGATTTTAAAGAGAAATTCCAGTAGTTGCAGTAAACACTGATTTCATTAGAAAGTCTGTAAAACAAGGCTTAATTGTCAGTATATCATCAAGGATCTTGATCTGGTACAGTTACATAAACTGAACTTTGTGAAATCTTGAAATCTACGCTGAAAAATGTTCAGACTGAAGATCGCCAACACAGATAGGCACACGTGGGACAGTGTACTATTATTGATGGAATAAAGACCCGACGGAAGTGACCGAATCCGCGCTTATTTTGCTTATTTCTCAGCAATTGCGCAATTTCTTCCAGAATCCTTTGGCACAGATTTTTTATTCATACAGACACTTGGGTGGTCATTATATTGGATTCTGTAAAAAGTCATTTTGAGATCGTTACCAGAACTGGAATTTATCTTTAATGTCAGAAAATGCTGCCACCGTCAGAAATGTGGCGCCTATAGTCTCGCTCTGCTATGCAGGTGGGATAAACAAATGAATCAATGATTTCAACCCACCTGAACTTGCCACATGCCATGCTGATTCTTATGAAGTCTAAATGAACAGTCCAAGAGGGCAGCATTCAACGCTGTGCTGGTTTCCTTGGCAACGCCTTTACAGGGCGGGAGTGAGCAGAGCTTGATGACGAGACCGACGCCTTCCCCTTCCACTTGGATACCCTGGTGGGCGAGGTTGTTTTCCGACAGCTGGTTACCACCAAAAAAACACACAGAAAATTTTGATTAAAACTATGGTTTAGTTTTTCATGATCACATTTCATAGCCAAGAAGCAAAGAATTCATACATTCAAAAATTTACAAAGTTCTCAGACTTTCTCAAACACATTCATTCATTCATTCATTCATTTATTTATTTCCATTTCTGGTAAAAAAACATTCAAATACAATCAAATATTTACAAAAAGAAAACATATGAATATCAATACCAAGAATATGGGGGAGCCAGCAGAGGCCATTGGCCTTTCAAAGGCTGGGCTCCAAAGCCATATTGAAATATACATAATATATGCTTCAAGCATACATTTGCTTATACAGTTTGCCTCTGCTTTTTCCCTATTAAGTTGTTTTTTTTTTCTATATTGTATTTATGTCTTTCACCAGTCATTATAATATTGTCACTTGGTTATATGTACTTTATGCCATGTTATGATTTTGTCTCTGATATGCATGTTAAAAATATTAGAAGGAAATCGTCAGTCACTGATGTGAGAATATGACGTCTACTGCACATGTCAAAATATTTCAAAAGTGTTCTGAATAAGGAATGCTGGGTTATGTATGTGTGGGTGATTGAAGTTTTGCATACATGTACGTGTGTTAATCCTCAGATACGATTGTTAACATCTAGGGCCGACATTTAAAGTCATCATCCGAAAGACGTTACCAGGACTCAAACCTCTGCATCACTTCATAACATCCCACATTTGGCTTGCATTTTTTAATTTGTATTTGAATTGAATTCATTTATTTTCCATTAAAGAACATGCAAAGTCGAGAATATGCAAATATTACAAAGTATAGAAATGAAACATTATATAAATGTAAATATCTTGATTACTTTATTCTTACCTTTCACTATTTCTTATTTAAGTACATAGGGACATGATATGTTGTGTGATGCGCTATACAAGAATTGAGCATTATTATTATTATTATTATAAATAATGTATCATACTTATCTTTACACAAATGCAAAACACTTCGTTCTATATATACATATTAGGAAAACTGGATGCCCATGGAAGCAGTATGCCCCCCAGAAAATATATGAATCAGTAAATGATAGAATACATTATACAGTTATATGAAATTCTAAATGGATAAAACTTCTATCAACGAAAAATGGGTGGTGCATCGTGGCTTTCAAACTCACCTCTTCGCAGAGCTTGATGAACGGTATGCGTATGTTGCATAATGAGATGACGTGAGAGAGCGTGTAGTTGAAGAATTCACAATGACTTGTCAATTTCTTCTTCTTAGGCTTCCCTGATGATGTGTAAACAACCTGAAATGACAAAGAGGGGCACATAAAATACAACATGCTTTTGCTTCACTGAATCGAATGAGCAGCAATGAAGGAACAGTGTCTAATACATGTCAGGGTTCCCAGCTTTTCAAGAAAACAAAATTCCCTGATTATTCCCTGACAAAGTTGAAAAATTCCCCGATAATTATTTCAACCCATTCCCAGTTCCGCATTTTTTCTAAGTTGTTGCAGTGAATTACATGTATTTTCAGTATAAAACCAATCTTACCACCATAACCAATCATTCAATAGATGTTGTTTTGATATGCAACAAGATATAACAGAGTCTGACTGACTACCGTGCTTTTGACTTTTGGGCTGATCAAAATTCCCTGATTTTTCCCCTCATTTGACGCTTTTTCCCCAACTTAAGGTATTTTTAAAAAATCAAATTCCCAGACTGAAAAAAAGTATAACAATTTTCCCTGATGGGCAGGGAACCTGACATGTACAAGAAAAAATACGCTGTATGCACTGGATGGCAAAATAAGAGACAGCCCAACCTTTCATTTCTTTCATCACGAAAGGCAGATTTCAAAGCAAGATATTATGTAAGCATGCCTTACATAGCAGAATGCAAACTAGTGACTACAACAGCACACCAATGAACATTCTGTACAGGTATGTGCTGCATTTCTACTTTGAATGCATTAGTATGTTGTTCTAACAATGTACTTGGCCAACTGTGAAATACCAGCCAATAGTGGATGCATTGTTGTTTTTTGTTGATCCAATGGAAAAAACACAATTCAAAAGAAAATATGAATCAAGACATCAAAGTTGTTGCCATCTCGTTAAATATAAAACCACCATGTCACTTTAGTAAAAATGATGTTCTTCTGATCATATGCAGAATGGAACTACGAACTGGCTTATTTATTGAATGTAGATTCAACATACCTTTCTTTTATTTTCATCATCATATTCACCCAGGTCTGTAAGAAACAAAACAGAATAGAAATAAATACAGAAGATCCACAAAATATATGCTGTTCAAAGCTAAAGGAATGCAGTTGCGGCAAACAGGGATATTATGTCTTTAAAATCTCATGAAATAAAGGCATCTACTAAGGAGCTATACATCTATGTTCGTCCCATCTCAAATACTGACATTAGTGATCAAAATTGGCTCATACTGAGCAAGCGCACTAGCAGAAATATGGCCAATATTGCCCTCTGTTTCGTACAGGATCCATATGGCAAAGCCCGGGAGGGCAACATGGCACATGTTCACCTCGCTGGTTTCGGATTGAAAGTAGCGAGCGATATATGACTTTTATTCATCTCCTAAAATGCTTTGTAAAGGTAATAATGTCACATATCTAACTCGGTGAATAGGGAAAGTGCTTGTATGTCTAAAATATCTGCGTTTCATATTCAGCCACTTGAGTCTCATACCAGTTGATCTCATGCCTACCCGCCTATGAAGCCACTAAGATATTAATAATATTCCGCACTTAAATAGCGCTTGATACATCCAAATGACGTCTCCAAGGCAGAAATTTCCGAGGCGCATTGTTATTATTATCATTACTCCTGCTTTAGCTCATGCTGCCTTTCAGCGCTCATGCTTTCAAGGAATTACTTCCTGCCGTTTATCCATTCACCACACCTGGGTTGAGTGCAGCACACTGTGGATAAATATCTCGCTGAAGGAAAACACGCCGTGGCTAGGATTCAAACCCATGACCCTCTGTTTGGAAGGTGAAAACAGAACCACAAGACCACGACGTGCCAAGATATATTATTACCCCAGTCATCGGATCCTTGCATGCCCCCATACAATGTACATGTATGCACCTTCTCCACTCCCTGGGGAGCATTCCAACAAGAGTTCCAGACTCAATTGCTAGGCATTCTACATAGGCTTTCGCATCCTACTGGGTACCCATTTAACACCTGATCGGAGAGTGGCAAATTGTGGATTGACGCGTTGCCAATGGACGCTAGGCAATGGTGCAATTCGAACACGCGACCCTCTGATTACAAGACGAGATTCAGAACCGCTACACCACGTCACTTCCATGTCAAGGTATCTTTAATAGGCAAGCTTTATCTTGATGAACGAAATCCATATACTCAGGTGTATGATATTTTTAATTTGTTTTTTGTAGTTCATTTGAATTTCTGTCCATTAATCATATAAGTGCACAAAAAGTCAGATTTGACTTGACCCTGAAAGATTAAGACCCTCTTGATATTTGAAGGGTAGGCCTATCCCACAAAAAAAGGTTAATTTTTATGAATATAATTAAAGATTAAACAAGCATAACACTGAAAATTTCATCAAAATCAGATGTAAATAAAGAAAAGTTGACATTTCAAAGTTTGCTTACATAACTTGCGATCAATTGCAAGTCTATTTTTGGTCCCTAAATCAATCATATGTCTTGCAGTTAATTGCAAATCGGTCATTGATTGCTAATCTGCTCCTTGAAACAAAAAGTTTAATCTGATTTGCTGCAGCTAACGTTGATCTATCGGTTGTAAAATTTCAACGAATATTTGCAATTGATCGCAAATATTTTCTTGCAACACCACCTATGATGCATCTCCTTGTCAATAAAATACACTTTTTGTTGGGGTGGACTTGCCCTGTGAAAATTACCTTCTACCGATGTATCTGGCCCCCGCAATATAGTGGAGTGATCCAGATCCACGAATGCGTCTGGTTGGAGGTACTTCTCTGTGGTCTCGCTAGCTTCCTTCTGATTGGTCGGGGTAGTCCCGCCCTGGGGTACGTTCTGAGTGTCGACGTACGGGACGGAACTACAACGCATCAGATGGTACCGGCAAACAAAGTCACTTAACCCCTTTCCTAGGGCAAAGTCTACAACCTGTTCATAATAATAAATGACAATAATAATGATAGTGAAAAAAATAAATAATGATAAATATACATGTATGAAGAAAACTGCTGCTGCTGCTGCTGCTGCCACTACTACTACCACTTCTACTAACTTTTACTGCTACTACCTACTACTACTACTTTTACTACTACTACTACTACTACTACTTCCTCTACTACCAATACTACTACTTCTACTACTGATGATGATAACATGGATAATTCTAGACTTACCACATAATACTGAGGATGCTGAGTGAGTCGCAGGTAGATGTAGTTTGGCAAGAGGCGTTTCAGCGGATGATCGGGTGACACTGTCACAAGAGGGAGCTCTTTCATGAAGGTGACGGGCAGCATGGAGACGGAGTATTGACAATGACGCATGTACAACAAAACCCTTGAATAAAATATTGTGGGAATCAATCAGAAATCAAACATTACTTTTACTGTCATCATCATCATCATCATTCATAAAGTTGACAGACAGTATAAAGATGGAGTATTGATAGTGATGCATGTACATGTACATTACTACAAAACCCTTGAATATGAAAATACCACGGGAATCAGTCAGAAATCAAACATTATTTTTACTGTCATCATCACCATCATCATTCATATAGGTAACAGGCAGCATAAAGACAGAGTATTGACAGCCATGCATGTACATATTACTAGGAAACCCTTGAATATGAAAATACCAAGAGAGTCGGTCAGAAATCAAACATTATCATCATCATTCCGATTGTAACTATTACCAATAACAAATTTGAACTATACATGAATATATCTTCATTATCACTAATACAGGATTTACTGTTTGTTTTTGTTTTTATCTGATTTGGAATGCTCTTATATGACGATACCTCAAGAAAAATCTGAATTTTCTTGATCCAGGGAATTTCATGCTGACGACAGATTAAGTGTTTCGCATTAGCAGAAAAAAAAAATATATCATTAAAAGTATGACAAAAATCGAGAACAGAAAAAAAGAGTTACAATTTTTTTTTAAAACTTGAATTTATGCTGTCAATTGCTCCCATCATATGACTGAAAATATTCTAGGGGGAATGAAATGTGTAACCAAATCTTCACCAATGTTTCGTTTGTTTTTCTGCTTTTTATAAAAAACCAAATTCACGCAAGCATGAACTTCCACTTGAATCTCCTCTCGAAGAAAAGTTGCGTGATAAAGATGGATTACCTGAGCTTTGCGATGAGAGATTCCAATTTACTACGTTCATGATTCAGACTGTTATCTATCTCATCTAAGAGTGCATTCCCTGAAAGATAAACAAACACATCAGAATCATTTTTTTTCAATTTGAGATTTTCTTTTAGGCATTTACCAACAACATTCACAAGTTTGTAGATTATAATGAAAAAATCAAAGAAAGTGTCACACTTTAAATGGGAACAGAAAATAGAACCTTCTGGCCTGTGCAAACATTTTTTTTTGGGGGGGGTTCACTTTGGCAAATACTTTCTTTTCCTAGACCAAACAAATGCCAACCAGAGATTTAATCAGTACTCTACATTAGGAGGATATGTGCGCAATAAAAATATTCTGTATTATAATAATAATAATAGGCATTTATAAAGCGCCATCTACATGTATCTAGAAATAATCCATTCTGAGGCAAAGTGTTTATTATTATCTTGAGCTGCCTTTCAGCGCTCAATGCATTTAAGGAATTAATCCTGCCGGGTACCCATTCACCTCACCTGGGTTGAGTACAGCACAATGTGGCTAAATTCCTTGCTGAAGGACATTACGCCATGGCTGGGATTCGAACCCTTGACCCTCTGTGTCAAAGTCAGAAGACAAATCCACTGAGCCACAACACTTCATCACCAGAATGGGTGAATAGCTCAACCAAAAATTCACAAGCAAAATAAAGGGTATAAACTCTTGAAAAATGATCAACATTTTATCCTACATAAGTTCCTGTGAACCCTTACTTGGTACAGCCTTGTTTATGCAGGTGGCTTTGTAAAAGTTTGATCTGGGCCCAGTCTTTGTTTACAAAGAGTTACGATTGATCCAATCAGTCATATGGAAAGCCATCAGTGTCATAATTTTTTTTCTACTGGAAATTTGCAAAATGTCCTCTGTAAACAAAGGAGAACACACCAAATAGTCAAGAAATCAATGAATTTATGGATATAAATTCATATCTAGATTTTTTTTTGAAAAAACATGCATTTTATATGGTGACTTTGCTGGCTTTCCATAGTCGCGTTAAATTGGATCAATCGCAACTCCTAGAGAAAATTATTATGCGGATGACGACTTACCGCAATGTGCAATGCTTGGTATAAATGATCCAGTCTGCATATCAACGGATACCACAAGCTGCTCATCATCACTACATGGCTTTACAACAGGGATGTATAACAATGAGGGAGAACCTTCAACATGACCTGAAACAATAAAATAATAATAAACATTAATATTGTATTCAGCTGCGCTTGTTTCTCAACTAAAGAGGTATGTTTTTAATTTTCATTTGAAGAGAGTCAAGGATGGAGAACTTCTTATGTCAATTGGCAGGCTATTCCATAGTTTGGGGGCAGCAAGTGAAAATGCACGATCACCGAGTGTGACTTTTGTTCTGTGAAATGGGATCTGGAACAACAATCTATCTGTGGAACTTTGCTTTATCAAATAAATGAGGGTTTTCAAAAAAGAAATGATGGCAGCCTCTTCCCCAGAATATAGGGATGAAAATAAAATTTTGGGTCGAAAATAGCACCTTCACCTTTTCTGCAATAGATACATTGTATGTCATATGTGTATGATAAGATTTAGGGGAAAAAATGTATTTCTTATAAAACCTGTAGTATATTTATCCAAGAACAGTACAAAATACTGCAAAAAATAAAAGTTTGAATCCTTGTAATGACGAAGTAACTTTTCACCTACGCTGCCTGAATGTCGAGGAGAAAACAGCCGTTTTTAGTATTTCTATAGAAACCAACTACATGTAGATGGAACAGAAATGATTAAAACGGCTGTATTCAACTTGCTGCATTGACACTGTAGGGAAAAGCTGACTGTGCTATACATTATTCTTTTTCTTCTTGTTATTTTCCTCCATTGTCTTTTTCTTCTCCTTCTCCCCTTCTACTTCTTCCTTTTCTTCTTCTCCTCCCCTCCTCTTCACCTTTCTATGATTCCTTTGTAATATTTCATTGATGATTCTGTTTTTTTTTCATGTATATTGTTCGTTAAACACTCATTTTTAAATGTTTACTATGTCAATTGTACATTATGTTCCACACGGCCCCAATGGAAATCAGTCTGTGAACTGTTTGGGCTTTTTAACTGTGTATAAATAAAATCTAAATGGGACGAGCCTACAATGATTAACTGTAGATGGCGCTCTTGCGAGCAGCACGACTTTTTGGTCGCTCTAGATTTATTCGTTATTAATTTCATGTTTGTGTAGTATTTACATTATTGGAACTACTGTTTTGGCTCTATTGGACTTGTATGTTCATCTATCATCCGTATATGGTATTATTTGGACACTTTGCAGAGTATGATGTGATTTTCAGGCACGGGGATTTTTGAGTGCACAGTGCCTGCAGACCTTATAACATACATACAGAGAGCCCTTCCGACCAACCGGCTACTACTGGCTCTGTTTCTTTCTTCTCGCTGGACAAGATATTTTAGCTGGAGCACAGATGCTGATCGTGAAGTTTGTAGTCTGGGGGCTTACCGTCCTTTCTCCGCTTTTGTGCGGTCCTTCAATTAGACTTGACAAAGGGCCTTTCATTATGAGTCTAAAGTACTCTACAAGGCAGCTCTTTCAAATCAAGAAATCTCTGAAAGGCAGTCCGTTTAATCGGCTCAGTGATTCATTATGGAATAATCTTCGAGACCTCGGCATCGCGAGACCCCGGTATTCCAGAGGTGGAGCTAAAAAGGCTCAAAGAAGCGCTCCGGTGCTTCACCATTTTGATGATGAGTTGAGACTTCTGAGTAATCCTCACTCAATTCCAGTCTTAGTCTCAAGTCCAGACTACCATCGATCATGGCAGTGCTCGGTACGAAGAGTAAATCGTTCTCGTCTAAATCCAAATCTGATTTACCTGACTCAGCCACAGGAGGTACCACGGAAAGAGGTTACTTCTCGAACCAGTCTATCAAATTGTCTAAGAATTGGACACTGGAATGCTCGATCCATGAATAATAAGACAACGATGATCTGTGATTTGATCATAAACAGCCAGTTGGACCTCCTTATTGTGACAGAGTCTTGGTTAAGAGGCGACGCTCGTGATAACAGTATAATCGCTGATATCACCACTACTCTCCCAGACTTTAATGTCGTGCATGAACATCGCAGTTATCGTGGTGGTGGGATATGTATAGTCTACCGTTCATCTTTGGAAATCACTGAAATCACCTCAGAGAAATTCACGTCTTTTGAGCATATGGACATTTTGGTTCGCATCTCATCTTCGGTTACGTTTAGGATGCTGGCAATTTATAGGCCACCCTCATCGTCAAGAAACAGAAATTCGTATGACGACTTCGTGACCGAGTTTTCTTCATTATTGGAATCTGTTATGATTGATCAACGCCAAGTCATCTTCATGGGAGATTTCAATATACATGTTGACGACAGAGATGGCAAGGACACGAAAACATTCTTCGATATTATGGATGTCTGGGATCTTCATCAGCATGTTAGAGTAGCAACCCATGAGGCTGGTCATACTCTCGATCTCTTGATTTCCAAGAAATCTGACCATCCTATTCAGGACACTGACATTGTTTCAGGACTGCCCTCTGACCATTCTGCTGCTGTGACCACTCTTCGTTTTGCACGTCCTAAGCCTTTGAAAAAGCGTATTACTTGTCGGAAACTTCGAGACATTGACTTGAGTAAGTTCAAGATGGATCTACATGCTTCTCTATCTACCCTTTCAGAAGCTAAAGATGCATCAGAAATGGCTGAACAATATAACACTGTTCTAAAGGAGCTGATTGACGAGTATGCACCTGAGCAATCTACTCTAATTACAGTAAGACCTAAAGCACCTTGGTACACTAGTGAAGTTGATGAAGCGAAACGAGTAAAGCGGCGAGCTGAGCGAAAACTGAGAACTTCTGGTCTAGAAGCGGATCGACAACTGTACAAAGAGAAATGTTCATCCTACAATGATATCTTGTCAAAGTCGAAATCGCAGTATCTGACGGATGAAATTGCTAAGTGTGATACCAAGCACCTTTTTCAGTTTGTACAGAAACTCACCTGCCCTAGATCACAGCAACTCTTGCCAGACTACGAGTCAGATCTAAAATTGGCTAATGAATTTGGTCGATTTTTTCATAAAAAGATTAAGACTATAGTCGAGAATTTCCAAGGTGTTACTTGTCATCATTTGGATTGTGATGATCGTGAAACAGCACATACCTTCACAACCTTTGTTCCTGTATCAGAAAGTGATGTGTTAAAGGTTATTCGCGAGAGTCCTTCCAAATCATGTCAACTAGACCCATTACCGACGTGGCTTATGAAAACGTGCACAGATGAGCTTCTGTCTTTTGTTACTGAACTAATCAACCTTTCCTTGTCTTCAGGTGAAGTACCATCAGCATTCAAGGTATCTCACGTAATTCCTCTGTTGAAAAAGGAATCACTGGATAGACAGGACTTCAATAACTATAGACCTATTGCAAACCAGGCCTTCATAGCAAAGATTCTTGAGAAGATCGTAGCTTCCCAGATAAGAACTTATTTAGACGATCATGGCTTATATCCTAGGATGCAGTCTGCTTATCGTCAGTACCATTCGACTGAGTCTGCTCTTTTGAAGGTCACTAATGACTTATTGCTCGCTATAGATGAAGGATGTGAAGCTATTCTAATTTTGTTGGACTTCTCGTCCGCCTTTGATGCCATTGACCATGGAAAGATGATTCGCCGTTTCCATGATAGGTATGGCTTTGATGGAGTAGTCTTACAGTGGCTTACCTCATATTTGAAGGGCCGTACTCAAGTTACAATTATTAACAGAGTTGAGTCTGATGCTTTTCCACTGGACTGGGGAGTCCCACAGGGATCTGTTATGGGACCGCTAGACTTTATCCTCTACACAAGTCCACTAAGTGATGTAATAAACTCACATAGAGGAGTTGACCATATGCTGTATGCAGACGACACACAGTTGTATGTTGTTCTCAAGAAGAACGAAACAGCTTCTGGGATTGTGACACTAGAGCAATGTATTAGCGATGTGAAGGACTGGGCAAACGGCAACAATCTCAAGTTGAATGGGGCTAAGACTGAACTTCTACACGTGACGTCTGCGTTCCGAAGATCTAGTGAGCTTCCCCACTTGTTGATTGACGGAACTGCTATTGTGCCTTCGAAGTCTTCCAGGGATCTTGGGGTGACTATAGATAATGCCCTTTCTATGAAGCAGCACATCCAGAAAACATGTAAGAATGCTGCATATGGAATTCATAGAATTGGGAAGCTGCGTAAGTACTTAGACAGAAGTTCCACTAAGCGCCTTGTAAACGCTTTCGTCACATCTCACATCGACTATTGTAATAGTTTATTAGTGGACTTACCTTCATCACAGCTGAACAAACTCCAACGTATCCAGAATGCTTCAGCCCGTCTTATCACATGCACCAGAAAGCGTGAACACATTACACCGATTCTTCGCTCTCTTCATTGGCTCTCAATCCCTCAACGCATCAAATTCAAGGTTTTACTGATCACTTACAAGGCTCTTCATGGACTCGCTCCAGCGTACATCAAAGCACTCATCTCACCTAAAACCCCTACTTCTATCCGACTTCGCTCATCCTCATCTATCCACCTTCAACTGTCCCATGGTCCTCGAACCCGCACCCGCTACGGTGATCGTGCCTTCGCCGTATGTGCTCCTAGGCTTTGGAATGCTCTCCCGGTTTACGTTCGTGACTCTCCAACAATTTCCACATTTAAGATTAGGTTGAAAACATACCTTTTTAATCAGTAGTAAATCATAGTAATTTTAGTTATCTGTTTTGTTATTCCATGTATTTTTCATGCATTTTCCTTAATTTTTTGTAGTCTTTAAGTGTATATTATTCTGTATTTTGTTACTTGTATTTTTTTGTCTATGTATCCAGCGCTTAGAAACAATGCGTATTAAGCGCTTTATAAATGTTGATTATTATTATTATTAACTTACATTTGAATCCAGGGAGGTCCTTCTCCAGTTCTTCTTGTAATCCCTGAATAAAAGTTTAAAACACAAGAAGAAAAAAAATTGACATCATACAGCTAAACTTGCATTAATGGGCCTTTCATAAGGCAAATGCTTGCCCTGGTGGGGTTTCATAAAGCTGTTCTTAAGTTAAAAGTGACTTTAAGAATGACTGGTGAACCTTTCTTGTATGCTTAATAATCACTAATGAACATTTGGTGAGGAAACTTTTAATTCATTAATGTCAGTTTTATCATTTCAACTGATTTTGTTTCTGTCAACTTTAAATGCAAATTTTTGTTGACTGGGGGAGGAAGAGAGAATGAGAACAAGAGCTTCTAAAACCTTAAAATTATGGTTTACCATTATGTATATTTGACTCTTTCTCTTTTTATTTCTCTCTCATCCGTTTTGTCATTCTCCGATATATCGATTTTCATTTTCTATTCTTTTTCTGAATCTCATGCATCTTCTTTCATCACTATTATGTATCATCACCCAGGGAGAATTTTTTTTTATGAATGAAGCACTGTCATGCACAAGAAGTTAATGTTCTTGTGATGTCAACATTTACTTGTTTCAGATACGTTACAGTTGAAATTGAATGAAAAGCAGCATCCATCAGAGCTTTTTGAAGAGCTAAATATGAAAAGCATTCAGTAGGTCATTCTGGTGATAAACACTAATCTTGACTTCACATATACTTTTTTTCTTCTTATTTTTCCATTATTAAAACCTTATTGTCACAATGTCAGGGTAAACTTCCCATCTAAATCATGTGAAACAACATTTGGGCATGAACGTACCTTGAGTTTGATTCTTGACCTGACTAGAACAGTCTCTACAAGGAGCCTCTCAACAGATAGATGATCACACTGAAATAAAAAACCAAAGTAATATACTCAAACCAGGGCTCCACATTAACCCTTTTTTTCCTACTGGTCCAACCTGTTCATGTCGGACCAGTAGATACCCAGTTTTTCAATACAAACAAACAGTACACACACACGTAGCATTATTCATGAGAGCCAATTCTCAATTTTCGAGAGCCATTTTTGTGATTTACAAAAGAGGACAAAATATCATGTGTATCACTTTGATATATTTATTGCGGGTCATGTTGGATAAGTAAATCTAGCTATTTCTGAAAAGTTACTGGTCTGACAGCTATTCTCTGGTCTGGGACCGTCGGACCAGTGCCAGTGTCGCACACTGCTCAAACCATTGCATAACACTACTTACATACACATAATATCATCTGGACAGTAATGTCACAAATCATGGGGAAATGGGAAGCTTACTGTATTCGCAAACGGCCTATTGACTTGCATAGTTTGATCTGTCCGTCTTATGAGCCTGTCAGACTAACGTGATAAAATCACAAATAATTTCCTTTTTTATCCACATTGGGGCAAATGCAGTATTTTAGGCAATACTTCTTTTATTTCAAGGCTAATTGTTAAGGGAAACAAGCAATTACATATATACAAGTAAATGCAAATATCATTATTCTGTCATAATTAGATTGGTTTTTCTAAATAATCCTGAATATTGTTTGTGAATTTGATTGAATCTATTAGAATGTGACCAACATTTTGTTCAAAACAAAAAGTACATATCTTGGGGCGGCTCTAGAAAGAATAGTCGACCCATATCATGCATTTTGGGGAGATTATTGTTTCAGATCCCATTTCACAAAACAAAATTCACACTCGGTGATCGTGTATTTGCACTTGCTGCCCCCAAACTATGGAATAGCCTGCCAATTGATATAAGGAGCTCTCCATCCTTGGCTCTCTTCAAATCAAAATTAAAAACATATCTCTTTAGTTAAGAAAATATGCTGTGTAGACATAAGTGAAGAGCTCTCAACAAGCGCAGCGGAATATATCCATATAAAAGCTGCGCTATACAAATTAATGTTTATCATTATTAATCTCGAGATTAATTACGAAAAGGGCCGATCGGGCTAAAATCTCAAGATTTCGCAAACTCGGGCTGGTGCAGCACCGCCTGGTATAATCAAAGATCTAATGCCCATAGAGATACATGTATCCATATCCCCAAATCCTAAAATAGCCTTAAAATGGACATACTGAAGCTTTTAGACATGCCATCATCGGAGTAAAAACGCATAAATGACTAAAACGTTATAGCAAAACAATACATAATAGGACCGAAACCAGACAATGGATGCCGAATTTTAGGGGGATTTGGGCTGTCGTGACAGCGAAATCGCAAATTCGCCATTTGTGTATTTTCTTCGCTGCTACCACATTTTGTGGGGGGGGTAAGGGGCGTTAGACTTACCCTAATAGCTTGATTGACACGGACAGCATCTACCACATCAAGCGGAGGGTCGTGCATCACTTGAAGAGGCTTAGCTACATCATCGTCATCAATGCTCACTGTCAGCTTGTATAACTCGGCCTTCTTAGAAGTATGCAGGCTTTGTGATCTGTAATAATTTATAAGGTAAATGACAGTTTTAGTAATGATATCAAAGTGAGTTCATACAGAATCCAATGAAATGACCACCAAAGTGTATGTTTGTATAAATAAAGAATATGTGCCAAAGGATTCTGGAAAAAATTGTGTAATTGCTGAGAAATTAGCAAATAAGCACAGGATTTGGGTCAAGCTTCGGGCACGACATTCAAAGCAATAATACAACACTGTCCCACGTGCGCTTATCTGTGTTGGTGATCTTCAGTCTGAATATTTTTCAGCGTAGATTTCAAAATTTCACAAAGTTAAGTTTATGTGACTGTACCAGATCTAGATCCTCGAAGACCTCGATGACATACTGAAAATTAAGCCTGGTTTTACAGACTTTCTCATGAAATCAGTGTTTACTGCAATTACTGGCATTTCTCTTTAACAAACAAATTACAAAGATAACATTATTTCATTTTAATCAAATGGAAGTTTTGTGTTCAGATGCATATACATGTATATATATATATGCATAAATCCTACGTAAGGGCGAATTCTATGAATGGGTTTATTCCGTTACAATACACATTTGGACGTTAAGTCGAAGGTAGAGGGCATTAAGGCGCATTGCGAACATTGATAGAAAACAAAGAAATTCGCTTTAACTCCAGATGTAGAAAGATATATACAGTGCGTCCTACATAAAACATAACCGAGATTTATTGATGATTTATCATGCCTTGATCGCAAATAAAATAGACAAATGACCTGTCATTGTAAAGCTCAGGGTTTCCTCTTTCATTCGAAATAACTCATTCATGCATGAGTGAGCAAAATCAATTTGAAGAAAGGAAACTAAAAAATCACTTGGTGGGCAAAATCAGAGTTTCAAAGGGAAAATCACATTTTTAAAAAGTTCATGATCTGGGGAGCGTTTCATGAAAGGACTTGTCAGACGTTTTATCTGACAAGTCCCATTTTATCCAACAGTTACTATAGTAACAGTGCCTCTCAGCCAATCAGAATCAAGGAAATATGTCAGATCTAACAACTTGTCAGACAAAAATGTTCATGAACCGCCCCCAGCTCTTTCATTTTATACCTCAGTTACAGAAAACGGTCAAGAAAATAACAAAGTCTTATTTATTTGAAATAAGGCTTAAATTCAAATAATTTTATCAAATGAAGAGGTTTTACAGAATAGCTTTCAGACTTACTCGACAATCCATTTTGTGACAACCAGCCAAGTTGTCATTCATGTCATCTATTCATGTACATGTATACATACTGCACATGTACAGTACATGTATGTATTTCATATTATGTCATATCGTTAAAGTTTAATGTTTTCATGTCTGTATCAGGACCATTATGCGAAACAGCTATTGCTGTCCATGTTATTTATCCTGCATAAAATGTTTCTATAAATGTTGTCAATTACATGACACCTAGATAGATCCTTGGCATTTGATTGGCCGTGCAATTTAGGATCTATTCGACGTGCAATTGGATCCATATGATTTTGTCCACTGCACACGGGCATTGTACACAACAACCAACAGACCGAGCTCGCACTGCATGATATTTTGCATCGAAACTGATTAATTTCCTTTGAAATATAATCTGGATTTAAGTGTTATATAAATCAAATAATGAATGTTCCTACATTCGTGCAATAGACAGAATATTTCATTTGGTGAAGATGAAATGAATGATCCATTCAACTCGGCTATGCTTCGTTGAATGGATCTTTTCATTTTTCACCTCATGAAGTATTCTGTCCATTGCACTCATAAACATTCATTATTTGTATAATATATTCTTCAGCAGAGCAGTTATCGAATACTGCCTGGCTTTAATATAAGATATAGATATATGAAGATGCGCCGTGGTGTAGCGGTTCTGACTCTCGCCTTGTAATCAGAGGGTCGTGTGTTCGAATCCCACCATGGCCTAGTGTCCTTTGGCAAGGCGTTAATCCACACTTTGCCACTCTCGACCCAGGTGTTACATGGGTACCCGGTAGGATGTGAAAGCCTATATGTAGTACGCCTAGCAATTGAGTCTTGGAACTCTTTTTGGAATGCTCCCCAGGGAGTGGAGAAGGTGCATACATTGCGGGCATGCAAGGATCCGATGACCGGGGTAATAATATGTCTGTAAAGCGCTTAGAGACGTCGTTCCGATGTATTAAGCGCTATATAAATGCGGAATATTATTATTATTATTATTAAACACCTACCTCCAGTATGACATGATCAGGCATTCCCCAGCGGTGTATTTATCAATCACAACATGCTCTCCCCATCTTTCACTGATCAGTCTCTGCACCTGGAACACAAAGATAAACAAAGCAATGATACGGTTTCTATTCGCAGTTGGGTGTTCCATAAAGTTACGCAAGATTTTAAGCATGACTGGTGACCTTTCTTGTGCCACACCATCCCTATGTAGCCGGCTTTATAGTGCCTAAGAACATGTTCCAGTCGTGCGTAAAGTTGTGTGTAACTTTACAAACAGCTTTATGAAACCCCACCAGGGGGCCGTTTCATAAAGCTGTTCGTAAGATAAGAGCGACTTTAAGAAGGACTGGTAAACCTTCCTTACGCGCTAAACCATCGCCAATGAATATACCATTTACCACAAAAAAGGATCACCAGTCGTTCTTAAAGTCGCTCTTAACTTACGAACAGCTTTATGAAACACCCACCTGGTGGGTGTGGGTGTTTCATCAAGCGGTTTGAAAGATAAGAGCAACTTTAAGAAAGACTGTTGAACCTTTCTTACACACTAAACCATCGCCAATCAATATACCATTTACCACAAGAAAGGATCACCAGTCCTTCTTAAAGTTGCTCTTAACTTACGAACAGCTTTATGAAACACCCACCTGGTGGGTGTGGGTGTTTCATCATGCGGTTTGAAAGATAAGAGCGACTTTAAGAATGACTGTTGAACCTTTCTTACACACTAAACTATCGAATTAATATACCATTTGCCACTAGAAAGGATCACCAGTCATTCTTAAATACCAACTTGGTCTACTAGCAGTTGGTCTTCTACTCAGATAGTCCAATACCACATGGGCGAAATCTACTTGGGCCCCGTCTTTCAAAGACTTGCAACTGATGTGGACATTTTTTAATATACGCGGTAAAATAAGCGTAATTTATACAGGAAATCATCATAAACCATGGACTCAACCATGGGTTTTCAAAACCACCTTTGTGACCACTTGGACTCGTAGTCTTAAAGGAAACCAAAACCCAAGAAGAGAAGCAATCTTATTGGAAAGAGTAAAATGAGAGGAACAATTTAAAAAAAGTTTCATCAAAATCGGTTATGAAATAAGCAAGTTATGGACGATTAAAAAGTCTTGCTGTACTTACTACTCTCCATTTGTTTTGTACACATATTTCCAGATTTTCCCCTTTATTTGACATATTTCACATTATCTCCTCCTGACCTTGACATATATGGTGTGGATTATATTTTCCCATGACATATGTTGTGCTCAGAAGGAGGCAAGATGCAATTTGAAAGATAATGAGGAAAATCTGAAAATTTGTGTACAAAACAAATGGAGAATTGTCCACAAAATCAGCCATTTTGAAGCACGTTTGCCAATTTGAGGATGCCCATAGAAAGTAAAACAAGAGTTTTCAAACTCCCATAACTTGCTTATTTCATAACCGATTTTGATGAAACTTTTTTTTAAATTGTTCCTCTCATTTTACTCTTTCCAATAAGATTACTTCTCTTCTTGGGTTTTGGTTTCCTTTAAGCCTCCATTGGTCAATATCCACTCTCTTTACCTACATGTATTATTCGTTACTATGTCTGGAGTTGTGGCCTAATCCATTAGGCCACAACGCTCCATAAAGTATGTATTTTCGAAAATGGTATTTCCAATTTTGGTTTATCATGATGGGGATGAATGTCATAATTCAATACATGCACCTCAACATGATAAATAACCATGTTTTGATATTTCTTATGATGTAGAATGTGTAAATTGATTTTTTCTTATTTGATATTGAATGTATTTCTATGTAAATGATTGTAAAAGGTAATGCGATTCAGCTTTTCAGCCGCTATAGATACCCTTGTTGATATAAACCGTTTTAAATGAATAAATAACAAAAAAAAGTCATATAGTCTTTCTTCTTATTATTATCATTCTTATCATTACTGCTGTTATTGCCATTATCTTGTAGATTAAGTGAATGTTACAAACCTGTGAATATAGAACCTCAAGCTGCAAGGATTGGCAAAAGGTGTCTGAGAGAGCATTAAGTTAAATTCAATTAACATCACAAGTAGATTTTTATAAAGAAATTTGTTACTGAATCCCCAGGGCCCATTAAGCTTAAACCCCAATTCTACAGAGAGCAAGACCTCTGAAAGACTGTCCTGAGACCATGAAACTTGCCTGATCTTTCAAAGGTCTTTCAACGAACTTTCAAAGATCTCTGAGGTCTTCCACGATTCCTGATGGATCTTTCAGCGGTCTTCATGGTCCTCGTGATTCCCAAAACTTTTTGAAACGATTCAAAACAGTCTTTCAACAGTCTTTCAGGAAAATGGCACTTTGGTGGTCTTTCAGCGGTCTTTCCATGAACTTTCAAAGTTCTTATTAGTCTTTCCATCATCTATTGAGATTCTTCCATGATTCTAGCAGAGATCACTGAAAGACTCGTGAGAAATCATTGAAAGATCGCTGAAAGGCCAGGAAAAGTCTATGGAAAGAATTCTGAAAGATCACTTGTTGCATAAAAGATCTCTGAAAGACCATTGAAAGATATCTAAAGGAATAGTCTAAGAATTATCAATAAATCTTTCAGAGTTCTTTGAGGGGTCTTTCTGCTTGTATTTTCTTTCCCTTCTTCATATTACACCTGGTGGACCGTAAACCGTCTCCACGTTATAAACTCCACCATGCCAACCTACAAAGATCATCTGACTCATAGATCATAGCAAAATTTCAAAGCTCCTTTTTCACCTATAGAGTAAAGACAAATGAAGAGTCAAGGTCTATCTCAAATAAATTGCTACCATTTATCACTCTCATCAAGAGTTTTTTTTTCTCAATCGAGGAATTAATTTACAAAGGATACGTAACACGTTGTACATGTCGACTAGGGGTTTTTCATCACCAAACAGCCTTGACTGGACTAACTGATGAATGCACATGACCTGATGGGAGATAAAGAAATAATAAATTTGTAAAGCAAGGTTCAATCAGCGTGGCAAAGTATGTGTATAGGGCTGTATCCACTACTATCATTTGGTATCATTAAGTCGAGGGCAGTCACAATGCTTGGATCGTCGTGATTGTAGTGATCTTGCTTTGTGGACAGAAAGTATTCATATTTTGTTGAGATTTTGGAGTGATTTCTGTTGCTATACTGTGCATTTTGAGGAAAAATATGTTTTTTTCGTTTGAAAAGCCACTTTCTGATTCAAACGGCCGTTGCCCTGAATTCCGTTCGAAAATCACTATCCCTACATAATAGCAGGTATGATCGAAAATGAGAGGAACGTTATCGATAATTGCTGAGTGGAAATCATTATCGACAGGACTCGCGATAAAAAGGTTATCGATGAAAGCACTAAAAAAGGGTCACCACAAGAATAATTCAATCTCGAATTTTGTGTCAAAAGCATTATTTTCCTTATGTGTTATTGGCCTAATGTCATATTTTTTGTTTTTATTTTTTCTGAGCCCATTGGGAATTGATTCATATTTGTGATAAGCATTATCAAAGAATGGTTCATTGTTCTGAGAAATCAAGTACTTTTATTGTTTTATCTGCAGGCTTCTTGGCAATAAGAAAGTTTCTCAGTTATCTTGAATGCCATTAAAACAGTATTATTGTTAATATTTTAAAATGAAATAAATTACCTGTATAGGGTGAACCAGGGCTTTTCCATCTGCAATAAGGGAAGAAAATAAAACAAATCATGATCTACATTTATTCATTACTTAATCTATTTGTAATTTTATCTACGGAGGGTAGCATTGTCTATTACAAGACTGGTTTCCAGCCTTTCCACAACGGCCCAGTCCACAGAACATTTTCAATGAATTTACAATCCATCCATCAGCTTTCTTTTTAAAATAAATTGAATATTTCAGGAAATTAAAAAAAATCACATCTGGATTAGAATTCAAGCACAAAAATTATTTGACACATCCTGCTTGATACTCTCATTTCCATAGAGTCACTTGGTTGCATAGTATCATGTGAAAGATTAGGTATATAGAACTAGATAAAGAAATATAGGTCTCAAAGTGGGTAATATTCTAAGAGTCTTTGATTAAACTGAATTTCTCATGTATTTTTTTTTACTTTAGTTGTCAAATTGATCTGGAAAAAGTTGCACTGGTGACTAGGAGCATTGGATGGTCACCTGTGGACCACCCAGTTTAACTTAGCCCTTGTTTTTAACCATGTATTCAAAACCATGTTTGTGAATTTGAAGCTTTAATTATGTACAGGACCGTACAACTTCGCATCCAGCATTTCAATATTGAAACTAGACCCTTTGATTAAGGGATCGAACAACCTCACGTCTAGTATTTAAATAATATTGAGTCTAAATCCTTTGATTAAATAAAGGGCCAAACAAACTCACATCTACATGTAGCATTTCAATATTGAGACTAGACCCTTTGATTAAAGGACCACACAACCTCAAATCCAGCACTTCAATATTGAAACAAGACCCTTTCTTTATATACAGGACCTAGCAACCTCACATCCAGCATTTCAATATCGAGACTTGACCCTTCAATTGTTGTTTTAGCTTATACGGCGCGTGTCATTCAGTAGTGAATAATCATTAAGGGACCTAGCAACCTCACCTCCAGTATCCGGATCTTGCACCAGTATTTCAATATTGAGAAGCCTCCAAGGAATAGTCTTGTTATCCTCCATTAATGTCAGTGTAACCTGAAAGAAACACACACAGTTAATTAGTAAAGAGCCCTTCTAACATAAAGCATAGTGACTGATCTTGGGGCTTGTTTTATAATTGATCATACACAATCTATTCGATCAATTACAGAAATCAGCTGCACAATCAATCACTATAAAAGATAAAAGACAATGTCAAAAGACCCCCAAAATATTATCTGATCAACTTTAGTTAGTTTTGTCTCTCCGTAATTCACATGGAGCCATTCAAAACTTAATACAATAATTATATCAAAACTTAACAAAGCCAAGCTGTTTTAGGTGGTAGATTTGACAATACAGAGGTCTGTACGACGATGTACTCCAAGAAGAAAAGAGAACTTCTTACCTCAAATTCTTGAGGAACTCGAAACTTGACCCTACCGTCCTCTGTTCAGAAGAAAATCAACAAAGGAACACATTAGAATAACTGTAATAAATATTTTATCTATACATGTAGTTTACAAAACATTAAGTTATTGGCTAATCTGATTAAGTCAGAAATAAATAAATCAAACTAAACAATAGTAACATTAGCATGCTTTCGGGGGAGTTTACTAGTCACTAATCTGAGGTGGATAAATTGATCCAATCAGAACTGAATTAAAGTTACCAATACTAAGATTAGCATGCTGTGGAGGAAGTTCACAAGTCACTGATCTATGTTGGATAATCTGATCCAATCAAGAAATAAATCAATAAAACTAACCTATTGTGAGATTAGCAAGCTGTGGAGGGAGTTCGCTAGTCACTAATCTATGCTGGATTATCTGATCCAATCGATGAAGGACCGTCTCCTTCTCTGATGAGGTGATGGGATCAGGTGGGACTATACGCTCTTTGATGCATGCCGGCATACGCTTGTACTGGCGCATGGTTAGCACATCCACGGCATGGGGTAGACAGAAGTTTGGCAACCTGAAAAAAAAATATACCACCATTGACTTACATTTAATATAACAATCAGAGCAATCAGTTACTGTTTCACAAAGACAAAGTATGTATCTCAAGACCCCCCCCCCCCATTTTGATTGAAAGCTTCCAAAAATACAAAATAATTGATGGACATTTAGACTTGATTTCTCCCTTACTACCAAAACAAGTGGAATGCCTCTGGCCGTCTCACCTGCATCACGCGGTTCAATATAGCAGCAGTGCTGATTTTGAATACTACTCTAACTCGCACAAGATGTTCAGTGATACATGGTTACTCTTATGTCCACTTTTTATGAACTAGACCAATAAACTTACAGAGATATGATGGTTATTCAACAAAAACCCCAACATGGCCAAAGTTCATTGACCTTACATGACCTTTGACCTTGATCATGTGACCTGAAACTCGCACAGGATGTTCAGTGATACTTGATTACTCTTATGTACAAGTTTCATGAATCAGATCCATAACCTTTCAAAGTTTTGATGGTAATTCTACAGATACACCCGATTCGGCCAAAGTTCATTGACCTTTGACCTTGGTCATGTGACCTGAAACGCGCACAGGATGTTCAGTGATATTTGATTACTCATATGTCCAAGTTTAATGAACTAGACTAATAAACTTTCAAAGTTATGATGGTAATTCAACAGATACCCCCGATTCGTCCAAAGTTCATTGACCCTAAATGACCTTTGACCTTAATCATGAGACCTGAAACTTGCACAAAATATTCAGTGATGCTTGATTACTATTATGTCCAAGTTTCATGAATCAGATCCATAAACTTTCAAAGTTATGATGGGAATTCAACAGATATCCCCAATTCGGCCAAAGTTCATTGACCCTAAATGACCTTTGACCTTGGTCATGTGACGTGAAACTCATGCAGGATGTTCAGTGATACTTGATTAACCTTATGTCCAAGTTTCATGAACTAGGTCCATATATTTTCTAAGTTATGATGACATTTCAAAAACTTAACCACAGGTTAAGATTTCAATGTTGATTCCTCCAACATGGTCTAAGTTCATTGACCCTAAATGACCTTTGACCTTGGTCATGTGACATGAAACTTTAATAGGATGTTCAGTAATACTTGATTAACCTTATGGCCAAGTTTCATGAACTAGGTCCATATACTTTGTAAGTTATGATGTCATTTCAAAAACTTAACCTCAGGTTAAGATTTGATGTTGACGCCGCCGCCGCCGTCGGAAAAGCGGCGCCTATAGTCTCACTCTGCTTCGCAGGTGAGACAAAAACTAGGTTTTTAATCTCAAAATACATTATAAGTGTGATGAAGAACATTCTTCTATCACCCTACAATTTGATTTCTTGAATTCTATAACAGCCAGACTACAAAGACACTAAACAGATTAGACATGAAAAAAAACAAGTGGAATGCCTCTGGCCGTCTCACCTGCACCACGCGGTTCAATATAGCAGCAGTGCTGACTTTGAATACTACTCTAACTCGCACAAGATGTTCAGTGATACATGGTTACTCTTATGTCCACTTTTTATGAACTAGACCAATAAACTTACAGAGATATGATGGTTATTCACCAAAAAACCCCAACATGGCCAAAGTTCATTGACCTTACATGACCTTTGACCATGATCATGTGACCTGAAACTCAAACAGGATATTCAGTGATACTTGATTACTCTTATGTACAAGTTTCATGAATCAGATCCATAAACTTTCAAAGTTATGATGGTAATTCAACAGATACACCCAATTCGGCCAAAGTTCATTGACCTTTGACCTTGGTCATGTAACCTGAAACGTGCACAGGATGTTCAGTGATACTTGATTACTCTAATGTCCAAGTTTAATGAACTAGCCCAATAAACTTCCAAAGTTATGATGGTAATTCAACAGATACCCCCGATTCGGCCAAAGTTCATTGACCCTAATGACCTTTGACCTTAATCATGAGACCTGAAACTTGCACAAAATTTTCAGTGATGCTTGATTACTATTATGTCCAAGTTTCATGAATCAGATCCATAAACTTTCAAAGTTATGATGGGAATTCAACAGATATCCCCAATTCGGCCAAAGTTCATTGACCCTAAATGACCTTTGACCTTGGTCATGTGACGTGAAACTCATGCAGGATGTTCAGTGATACTTGATTAACCTTATGTCCAAGTTTCATGAACTAGGTCCATATATTTTCTAAGTTATGATGACATTTCAAAAACTTAACCACAGGTTAAGATTTCGATGTTGATTCCTCCAACATGGTCTAAGTTCATTGACCCTAAATGACCTTTGACCTTGGTCATGTGACATGAAACTCTAATAGGATGTTCAGTAATACTTGATTAACCTTATGGCCAAGTTTCATGAACTAGGTCCATATACTTTCTAAGTTATGATGTCATTTCAAAAACTTAACCTCAGGTTAAGATTTGATGTTGACGCCGCCGCCGCCGCCGCCGCCGCCGCCGCCGTCGCCGCCGCCGTCGGAAAAGCGGCGCCTATAGTCTCACTTTGCTTCGCAGGTGAGACAAAAAACCACTCACATCTATTTATTAATTTCAAGAGCAAGATTGCTTACGAGTCCAAATTCACAATACATACCTAAAAGGGTTTTTTACCTTGCTATTTTCAAGGCTTGCCTAGCAAAAAGGGCATATTGGCCAATTTGAAAAAAAGGGCACAGCCTTTTGGGCCTTGCATTGATCTATTTTTTAAGGGCATCACGGCCAGTTATAGGGGCATCAACAGCCTGGCCGTCGATCAATCTAGACCTGAAGTATCATGAATAAGCATGCATTTTAGATGTTGACGGTGCTGGCTTTCCATAGTTGTTTGATCGGATCAATCACAATTCTTTGTAAGACGGGTCCCTGAACACAATGGCCCGTATTCTGAAGTTGGGTTTAACTTAAACTCAGGTTTAAAGTTGTGGTTTAAGTATGGAAAGCCCAAAGTATCAAAATTTTAATTAAGTTGTATGTTTCTTAATGTTTACTTTGCTCTTTCCTGATTCATCGATATTGAAGACAATCATTTATATATACTTTCTACACAATTATACATGATTTGAGAGCCGATTGAGTTGAAGTATGATGTCTCTACTGTTAGTGATTTATGTAGCAATTGGCTGTCCATACTTAAACCACAACTTTAAACCCGAGTTTAAGTTAAACCCGACTTCAGAATACGGGCCAATGGCTATATTGAAACTTTGTGTTACTGGTGGGTGTTTCTTAAAGCTGTTCGTAAGTTAAGACCAACTTTAAGAACGACTGGTGATCCTTTCTCACGCGCTAAATAATCACCAACATATAATGGTGAACATCATTTACCACAAGAAAGGATCACCAGTCGAACTTAAATGTCGCTCTTATTACTAATTTACGAACAGCTTTAAGAAACGGGCCCCTGGTCCCAACGTTTACCTGGCATGTACAAGGTTTTCCCTGGCCATCCTTGAAAGCATGTCAGCAGTGTCTACAAACAACAACGATTGCTGGTCCAAAAATAACGAAATTGCCTGCAAAAACGAAACAATGTACATATATAAAATATATGAAATAACATTTAGCAGTATAAGAGCTAGCAAATTAATTAGCGTGGAAACTGATCATACTTACATGTAGGCATAACTGCAAACAAAGCACAGGTGCTTGAAGGAAGAGTGAACAGTGTCACTGATTGTGTGCATAAATACCTATACTTAATGGACAAGTCCACCCCAACAAAAACTTGATTTGAATAAAAAGAGAAAAAATCAACAAGCATAACACTGAAAATTTCATCAAAATTGGATGTAAAATTAGAAAGTTATGGCATTTTAAAGTTTCTCTTATTTTCAACAAAATAGTTATATGAACGAGCCAGTTACATCCAAATGAGAAAGTTGATGACATCACTCACTATTTCTTTTGTATTTTATTATATGAAATATGAAATATTTTGATTTTCTCGTCATTGTCATGTGAAATGAAGTTTCATTCCTCCCTGAACACATGGAATTCCATTATTTTAACATTTTGTGCTTCAGGCAAGGGGGTCCTAATTGTCAAATTCGTAAAAATTGAAATATTGTATAATTCAAACAATAAAAAACAAAAGAAATAGTGAGTGACGTCATCAACTCTCTCATTTGGATGTAACTGGCTTGTTCATATAACTATTTTGTTGAAAATAAGCGAAACTTTGAAATGTCATAACTTTCTTATTTTACATCCGATTTTGATGAAATTTTTAGCATTGTGCTTGTCTGGTTTTTCTCTATTGATTCAAATCAACATTTTTCTGAGGTGGACTTGACCTATACTTAAAAATGAACATTTCAGAAAACTATTAATAATTCAGAAAATAAATAAGCCTACAATTTTAATTGTATAGAGAAACTAAAATCCTCTACATGAAAAGTGCATATTTACAGTTACTTCATCACATAATTATCGCGGTAGTTAATTAGTGTGTTATCATTCAAGTGGGTTTATATTACAAGACTATATTGCTGAGAATGATGCATTATGGGTAAGGAACCTGGCCAGTTGAGGACTGGAGGTGGCTCCTTGTTTGTATTTGCATTAAATCATGCTTGATGTAATTATTGTGGCCCTGTGGATTAGTCTTCTGACTTTGAAACAGAGGGTTGTGGGTTTTGAATCCCAGCCATGGCGTTATTTCCTTCAGCAAGAAATTAATCCACACTGTTCTGCACTCGACCCAGGTGAGGTGAATGGGTACCCGGTAGGAAGAAATTCCATGAACACTTTGACTGCCTAGACAGCCAAGCTAAAGCCGGGGTAATAATAATAGCAGGGCCCGCTGGGAGGACAGTTTTCAGATGTGAAGTGGCTTCTCTGGGTAAATATACCTGTGTTATTATTATTATATTCATTATCCAACTTTATTGATTCAATCTAATATATCATGAGAAAATTAAATATAAAAAGAAAAGTTAGTTCTCAAACTGATTCATTTAAAAAAAATGCTGAGAAACACTGAATTTCTTTAATTTATCAGTCCGCTGGTCAGGCATCGGAAGAAAAATCTACCTGATATGACTTCAGAAATACAGGAATTTATCATTTCTGATTAACAATTGGCATTTATAAAAGGCAGAAAAAAATTTGTATGTATGCACTTTATCCACTCCTTGTGGAGCATTCAAAGAAAAGAGTCTTCAAACTCAATTACTCATGTAGGCATACAATATATGCTTTCACAATCCTACCGTGTACCAATTTAGCACATGGATGAAGTGGCAAAGTGTGGATTGACACCATGCCAAAGGGCGCTAGGCAGCGGTGGGGGACAATCACACGACCAGCTGAACACAAGGTGAGAGTCAGAGCCGCTACACCACGATGCTTCCACAAATGATACATGATAAATAATCGAAATTGGAGGCCTTACTCACCGCACATTTGTCCACCTTGGCTGCACTGCCAGCCCACTTGACCAAGGCCAAAAGACGGATAAATGACTGCCTCGTACTCCGGGCGAATTTCACGATCTCAATTTTCCTGTTGTTTGTATCAACATAATAAGGGCAGTTACAGAGTGACCATTCAAGAAGTACATGCTAGCATTTCATATCATATCCCTCATCAAGAATAGATATAAGGGCTAAATTAAACCCCTAAATTAAAATCAGTTTTAATCTCTAGGTTTGGGTACAAAAACCTGTTTGATTTAATTTTAGCTGAAATTTCTTGTCTTCCTATTTATTTTCCTTAAGTGCTTAGAGACATTCTTTGTGATAAGCGCTATAATTATGCATTAATTGACATATTATATAAACCCGTTTGCTACAGTCATCTTACATTTAGTCTACAGTTTTTTTGTGGCATCCTTGATGCTATGGGCGAAAATATGAGTGTCTACGTTCATTATCACCATTGTAACATTTCTTGTGTTGAGTATTAAAAAAAGGGACAAGATAGTGCCATACAGAAAGCATACAGAGATTGAAACAGTGGATGATTTCATGTGTTGGTGTTAGAAGCACAATTTGATCAAGTGTTTCCTGGCTCCAAAACCTATTCTAGGTCTACAAAAATAATACAGATCCCAATATCAATGGCCCAACATCTAGTGAGTGACTTTTGAGGATTCAAGGATTGTATGATGCATGTATAGGTAGTACACTGTAGAATGACCCTGTGCTGAATGGCCAATGCCTTTACAATGTATTTAAGGACTATGATTCTACAATGTTGATAGTTTTTCTATATCTTCATGCCTAAAAACAAGTGGAGCACCTTTGGTAGTCTCTACCTGCCTCACTTTGCTATGCAGGGGCCCGTTGCAGAAAGAGATGCGTTTAAACGCAAGTCAAAAAATCAAGCGCAAGTCCCAAATGCGCGCTGTTGATTGGTTGAAAATCAAGTTGCGTATGATTTTTAGAGTTGCGATTGATTGCAACTCTTTCTGCAACGGGACCCAGGTGAGACAAAAATTGGACACCCTACAATGATTGTAAATCCACACAAAAATTGTAGGACTGAAAAACAAAGGATCTTGTAGTTTGTTAATGTCAATGTCTAGTTCATAGCCTTTTGATTTGTGTCATCCCTAAGATTTTTGGATCAGCGTGATTAAGAGAGCAAACATGTTATACTCACTTTTCCATGTCCATCTTACGCGGTAATCTAGAATCAGAAAAGAGAATAAATATATTTAAGAGTAAGGAGAGAATAAATTTTTTAAACATTTTACCACAAGTTGGGAACCACAAGAATTAAATGGCAGATGACCCAAAATCACAATACCTGCAGAGAGGTTACATGCATACGAATGTCAGCTTGAATAAATATCTGGAAATTATAACAAAGCAAAACTAAATTTCAGATTACTTTCAGAAAACATTTCAAGCCACTCCCTTTCTAGTTGGTATAGTCATTATTCTATTTCTACATGTTTCATTATCATGCCCCTGTAATAGCCAAGAACTGGTGTGTTGGCTCAGTTGGTAGAGCATCCGTCTCACAACCGGGAGGTCAGGGGTTCAAACCCCCGGCCGCGTCAGACCAAAATACGTTAAAAGATGGGAGTTGCTGCTACCCTGTTTGGCGTTCAATAATTAAAGGGATAGAGCCTCGTCAATGTGGCGCTGCACAGCGGCTGCCAGGCCCACGATCAATTGGGCAAAACAAATTTTCGGAGTATTTCATTTTTGGCGTCTATTTCGAATAAAATATGGATTTTAAGATTTTTATTTTAAGATTTAAGAAAGAACTACCATAGCATCTACTATAAAAAAAAATTTGAATCTTTGAAAGGATCATGGAGGTCACTTACAGTTCAGCCAAAACAGTGAGCTCATGGTATGTCTTCTGGACGAGATGTTCCAGGAGCAGGCCCAATGATATGCTGGCCCCTCCTCCTGCTCCACCTCCTCCTGCTACCTGGGGTTGCATCGGAACCATCTGCATCCCAGCTGCCTGGGCCGGAGCACCCATCATGTTGCCTCCTGGTCCTCCGGGGTTGGGGGTTTGGATGCCAGGCATGCTTAATCCCATGGGAGGGAGACCCTGAGGGACGGGGATCGCTGGAGTCTGGACACCACCTCCTGGGACCCCTGACATTGTTTGCCGGCCTCAATCAACAGACTTCTGTTTGTTTTCTAATTGCAAAAAAAAAAAATGGGTAGATTTTCAATTCTTTTGGTCAAAGCTTTGAAGGACAGTTTAATGTCAATGTCAGAAAATCAATATTGCTGTACCTAGAAGCTCATCAACATTTTGACAGACCTACATATACATGTACATAGAAAATTTGGGTGAAGATATGCCCCACTAAAAACAAAAAAAAATGAAGAGAATAAAAGCCTGCCTTCAGCTTTGGTAAAGGGTCAACGATGCAAATTCACATAATGCACAGGTTTAGAAAAAAAATCAAAGAAAACAATGAATTGCATAACTCTCCAAACCTTGATTCTACTTTCTACTAACAAAAAATAACACATTGAATTACCATAAAAAAGGTATTTGAAATTGCTATGCCATAGTTTGCCATGGATCTTATCAATTGCCTATTTTAAAAATGTAATACAAAACAAGTGGAATGCCTCTGGCCGTCTCACCTGCATCACGCGGTTCAATATAGCAGCAGCGCTGACTTTGAATACTACTCTAACTCGCACAAGATGTTCAGTGATACATGGTTACTCTTATGTCCACTTTTTATGAACTAGACCAATAAACTTACAGAGATATGATGGTTATTCAACAAAAAACCCCAACATGGCCAAAGTTCATTGACCTTACATGACCTTTGACCTTGATCATGTGACCTGAAACTCGCACAGGATGTTCAGTGATACTTGATTACTCTTATGTACAAGTTTCATGAATCAGATCCATAAACTTTCAAAGTTTTGATGGTAATTCAACTGATACACCCAATTCGGCCAAAGTTCATTGACCTTTGACCTTGATCATGTGACCTGAAATGCACACAGGATGTTCAGTGATATTTGATTACTCATATGTCCAAGTTTAATGAACTAGACTAATAAAGTTTCAAAGTTATGATGGTAATTCAACAGATACCCCCAATTCGGCCAAAGTTCATTGACCCTAAATGACCTTTGACCTTAATCATTAGGCCTGAAACTTGCACAAAATATTCAGTGATGCTTGATTACTATTATGTCCAAGTTTCATGAATCAGATCCATAAACTTTCAAAGTTATGATGGGAATTCAACAGATATCCCCAATTCGGCCAAAGTTCATTGACCCTAAATGACCTTTGACCTTGGTCATGTGACGTGAAACTCATGCAGGATGTTCAGTGATACTTGATTAACCTTATGTCCAAGTTTCATGAACTCGGTCCATATATTTTCTAAGTTATGATGACATTTCAAAAACTTAACCTCAGGTTAAGATTTCAATGTTGATTCCTCCAACATGGTCTAAGTTCATTGACCCTAAATGACCTTTGACCTTGGTCATGTGACATGAAACTTTAATAGGATGTTCAGTAATACTTGATTAACCTTATGGCCAAGTTTCATGAACTAGGTCCATATACTTTCTAAGTTATGATGTCATTTCAAAAACTTAACCTCAGGTTAAGATTTGATGTTGACGCCGCCGCCGCCGTTTCCGCCGCCGCCGCCGCCGTCGGAAAAGCGGCGCCTATAGTCTCACTCTGCTTCGCAGGTGAGACAAAAAGGGTTTAAAAAGTAAAAAAAAAAAACAGGAAAGCTTACAATGTTGAATCTAAGGCATTTTACTTTAACCAAATAGTTTGACCAATAATTTGATGAATACAAGTGTCTTGCCCCCTCCCCCTAATAATAAATAATAATAAATGAAAAAAACTTTAATTTAATTTAACTTAAGTTAAATTTAATTGACTTAATTTTCATTCAAGTTGACTCGAGTTGAAGAATGACTCACAGCATGCATAGATTGGAACTTCAATGCATTTTATGATGAATCCCAATATTTAGAACACACACTTTCATTTGGCATTATCGTGAAAGCTTATCTGTTACTAGCCCAGCTCCAGTGAGTCCATTGCACTGGTCTTTTTATTTCATCAGCGATATGCTGGGAAGATCAATTTTCATGAGTCCACTCCCATTCAGTCAATGCCTGCCTTCATGCAAAGAGCAAACAACATGAACAAACACACAACAAATGGAGAGGTACATGTAAAACATTTCTTAAAGCCAGAATTTCCATGCCTTCTGGTTCCGGCTTCTCTACAAATAATGCACATTTTTTAAATCTAAGTACAGTAGAGGCACTGGTCAGAAAATTGGGATCATCCCAGTTTACAGGGACTGTCTCAGAATGTTTTCAAAGATTTCTCCACACTAGAATTCTAGGAAAGTTCATTGACCTGTCAAGTGCCGACACCAATCAAGTGCGCTAGTCAATGTAAACATATCGATAGGTTTCATAACAAGATTATTAGAAGACGACAAGTCATGAAAAATATATGGTGAACTAGGGGGAATTGAGATCACTGAATGTATATTTTGCACTCTCAATTTCCGTAATTGTGGTCTTTGTCCCACAGGGTGAAGTGAAAAAATGTCCCCTTAAACAAGGACAGTCTCAATTTATCAAGACATGATTTGTCTAGGTTTATGAGGATATCCTTGTTTTCTGGGACGATCCCAATTTTTGAACTAGCGCCTCTACTGATTTATCATGTTTATAATTAGTCTAAGCCAAGGCCCTGTCACATCCTTCCGTTACCTTGCAGGTGACTTTCTTGTTACCAGCAGATCGCCTGAATTGTCAACGTACATTTATAAATAGCATCTTCCCGAAGCAGTTACCTGCATGCAGGAGCGGAGCACACGCAACTCGCAACGACGCAAGGCTCAATAAACAAGGTCAAAACAAAGTCTGATTTGCCCGCAGACATAATTTGAACAGGCTAAAATTTGCGGGCGAGTATGTGGCTGATTGCCGGCCATTCCGTGGATTCACAATGTGGTGCGCCATCTATTGGTTGCAGCAAATAGGCCAAATTTCTAACTTCAGGGTCGACATCTAGACCAAGCTCTTTGGTTTCTGTTATGTTGGTTGTTCCGCTGAACTCCGTTGGCTCCACTCTTCTTCTTCTGATAAAGTACAGTCCACCGACTAGTGTATTGTCGTACTATATTAGGCAGGTCTGGTGTGGAGTATGTACAGTGCCATTTTAAAATGTAGTAAAAAGTTACTAGTTTGTAAGTGCAGCTAAAAAACCATGCTCCTCTCTTAGTGAATCCAAATAGTACAGCCACAGAGACCAAAGTTCTAGCTCAATCTGTACAGGGCACTCATGGCCAGTACTGTACAGTTCGGATAAAACAGGGAAGTGAAGTTGTGCAACAGGCGAAGTAAGTCACTGTTTTTTCCCCTTTTAAGTTTATTTTTCCCGTTTTGGTGCATGTCAGGCCAAACAGAATAATAATTTTTATTTTGGTAGTTATTTTTATATATTTTTATGAAATACTGACAAAAATTGATGAGCCCTGTCGGGGGAATTTTGCATACTAATGGTGGCTGCACGATAGCTACCTCGAGCGAAGTTTGTGCAGGCTCCACTCCACTTCACTACCGCTACACTACACTCCACCTACCTGAACTTCGGGCCGGGATGGTGAACTCGATCTGATATTCCGAGTGACAAAGCTGGGATCAAAATTTTATTTAATGTAAAAATTATGGAACAAAAATTAATGAGAAAGAAAAATAGCCTTAATTTCTTACTCTTCACCTGTATTTCACTCCGTGTCCATCCTCCGGTTATCCCCAAAATTTGGTGATTTTTGGGGGCCTGTATCTATTTCCTCACACGTACACATATTATTCACGGCCGATTTCAAAACATCGCATGCGATCGGTCGCCGGTCCTGCGATCATATTTCATAATTCATATGGCGATGTTTTGAAATCGGCTGTGAAAAATGTGTGAGGAACAATAGAAAAATAGATACTGCCTGGCCAATATTAAGAAAAGACGGAAGCGACTTGCCCGATGTTATCATGTTTACGCCGCCATTTTGTTTCCTATTGTTCTTCCCCAACGCTACGCGACGCACGCGTCTAATTTGTATTGTAACGTTGAGTTCACATTGACAAGCAGAGCTGCAGAGTTCACTCATTCAACAAGACACAGATTTGATAGGACGGGACCACAATTTTTTCCCTCGCACTTTTTTTTGCTACAAACTTTACAAACCAATGTTCAAAGATTTCTCCGAAAAGGACAGCACAAATAGTTTCGAAGTGTAATGCGAAACGACTTAGAACGAACTAATATTATAGGCAATCATGGTAGTAGGAATCAATACTGCTCATAAGAATAAATAATTTTTTTACCTTTATTTAGATTCACTTCCCGACCGTGACAATCTGTGAACGGTGGGATTCGGACGCCATGTTCATTTTGTACCGTCCGTCGTAGTCTTTGTTTAAAAGACCGTACCGAGCTCGAAATGTGTACGTACGTACGTGGCTCAAACTAACTACGCATGTAGTCTGTAGACACAGACACTTATATCTTAAACTTTTAGTCAACAATATCAATGTATCTTCAAACAAGCGATATGTTGTACAAAATAAATTGCATCGCCTTCAATAAAAATGTCTCTGTCAATGCCTCTAATGTGGGCTGTAAGTTAATACTCAGACCACTTTCATATACAGGGACTATATGCAGGTCCTGGCTGGAGATAATTACATCTCAATGTTTTAGAGTGAAATTCTGAGAAAAATGCTGAAAATTTGATCGAAATGGAATTATAAATCTAACGAAGTTGAAGTTATTGCATTTAAAGTTTTGCAGTATTCCGGTGAAACAGTTCTGGGCATGTCTTCATGCATTCATTAGGTGGGCTGGCTGATGTCATATCCCCACTTTTTTATGAAATTAGGAAAAAATTTCCACCAAGAACTAAAAAAAACAACAATTAGATTGCACTGATGGAGTGCATTTGTTGTTATTGCCGTATCTTGTGGAAATGTGGAGACACTTACACATGTATCATGAATCAATTACAGACCTACCAAAATTAAGTCTCACGCATTATGCGTAAGACTCAAGCATTTTGGACTCTTGTTCATCCCCTCAAATCTCTGTCTCACGCAACTATCACAGCCTATCCCCATATACATTGTCTGTGATCTCACTCAGCTTCTTTTTGCCATCTCACCCAGATTCACAGAAAAATCTCACGCATAGCCTTTGAACTTGGCATCTCTGCAATTATGACTTCATGTATAATAACATAAGAAAAATGAAAGAGGGGATATGACATCATCAGCCCACCTCTAATGAATATTCATGACGATATGCATATACCGGGGATCTATTTTCTAAGTTAACAAAGTATTGCTTAAATTTAAAATTCAATAACTTCATTATTTGTCAGATTTTGATGAAATTTTCAGGATTTTTGGCAGGGAATATTACTCTACTTATTGCGATGTAAATATCTTCAGCCCAAACCATCGCTTTAAGGAGAAGTTCATGACCCTGACAAGAACAATATTGTAAATATACCAGAAAAAATAATCAAAAATATTCATGAAAGTTGCACGAAAATTCATCAAAGATTTATTAAGTTATAAGAATTTTGATTTTTTGATTTGTCATTTTCTGGCAGTGGCTTCACATGTATAATTTTGAATATTTTGAAATAACGGAATTGTCATTTTGTAAAATATATGAAAATGGGTTATTTTATTGTACCCTAAAATTTTTTTCACACCCGCTCATTAAGAAATTTAAATTAAAGCATTCTATATTACATAACAATTGGGGCAGCTGCTTGTATGTTATTAGTGACGTACAGTTGGTGTGGGGCCGGGACTCCCAATGAAGAAAAAAAAATGATGGCATTTACAGTTCTCCCCTTTTTTGTTGGCATTTCTTATGCAATAAAATTCTTTTCTATTTCAAGTTGAATTATTTTGATGAAATTATGTCATCAATGGTTTATTTCCACTTTCATCTAATACCACTTCTTCCATTTGCCAACTTGTCTGCTATCATTTGGTCTACCATCAGTTCGTCCACTATCCATGTTTAATTGTCATTTCATCCAATCACCATTTTGTATAACAAGAAGTTGGTCTGATAGACATTTAGTCCATATACCATTTGGTCTAATTGGACTAATTGGGCATTGCAAGGAACTTGTGATCAATTGCAAGTCTATTTTCGTTCCTGGAATCATATATCATATATCTTGCTATTAATTGCAAATTTGCGATTGATTGCTAATCTGCTCCATAAAACAAGGAGTCCAATCAAGTTTGCTAAATTTAAAAGTGATCAATCAGCTGTAAAATTGTAACAGAATATTTGCGATTGATTGCAAATATTTTCTTGCATTAGATCAACTGGTTGAGACGAAATAGTGATAAGACGAAGTGATGATTGGACCAAGTGGTTATCGGACCAAATGGTTGTGAGACAAAATATTGATGGATGGAATGGCATTAGACTAAATGAAGGTAGACCATTTGGTGAGTGGATCAGTTGGCAGTAGACGAATTGGCAATTTACTGGGATCAATATGCAATAAGTTAGCTGATGTAATATGAAATTCATTATCAGTCTAATTGACAGCTCAAAGAAAGTAGAAGTTTGGATTGGCTACTGAGTTCATGTGTAAGATATATTTATACATATTAGTTTCTGGTACAAGGGAGACATGTATAAACAATATATGATGAGGATTTAATGTCATTTATGAAGACAGGGAAGAAGAGGAATGTGGCAACATCAGCTCATTCTTTGCATAAATTCCCGACAACACAAATACAGCATTTTACAAAAAGGGATGATTAATTCAAGGGGAAGTTCAACTTGACAAAAATTTTAAGGTAAAAAAAAAGCCCCTCCCCCAAAAAAAAACCATTAGTGAAGGTTCTAGAGAAATCCATCAGAGATTTTAAAAGTTGATAGAATTTCAGTTCTTGTTGTTGAGATGTGACTCATGTGAGTAGCTTCCCAACGTGATTTCAGAAGAAAAAAATTAAAATATAATTTTCTCGAACCATTGAAATTGTTTTAATTGTACCTTCATTATATCAACAGACAAATTATTCACACCTGCTCCCCAAAGGAGGAGCAAATAGTTAGTCATCATGAACTATTGAAAAATCGAAATTTATTCATTTTATATCACATACATGTAACACATGGGGCAGTTGCTTGTTTGACGTCACAAAACAGAAAACGTAAATTCTAATAACATTCATACCCTATAGTGGATTTTCCACAAATCTTCACCAATCAAACTATTTTTACGACAAACTTTAGGGTGAACTTCCCCTTTACGAGAGGGAGGGAGAAAGAGATAGAAATACGAATTCAACAGAAATGAGATAGTAACAAAAATTATCTAAACTTTTAAACGTTGGTACAAAAATATCCTTTTATTTTACATGGCAACAAATTACACAGGGTATTATCAATCAAGGCTACTGCACACCGTATGATTGGTCTGCAACCAGATTTCGGAACAAAACCTTAACATTTGATGCGAATATAAAGACAGTGAACAACTTACGGCCACCTTGCAGTTCAGCTCTATTCACTCAGTCGCAGACCAGTCGGGTCGTAATTAAAGGTGCGCGGTGGCCTTTACAGTGCAAAGTACCTAATCATTGTAGGAATACTTATTTGCACTGAGTGAGTAGAGCTGAATCGCAAGGTAGTCATAAGCCTCAACACCACACACCTTGCGATCCGACTATCATGCTGTCTGCGACTCACACATGCACTTTTTGCCATAGCAACTGAGCAAATGCGCTTACTACTGCGTATTCACATTGTCTATGCGTCGTGCAACTCTGCTGTCTGATTGGCTGGAAGTTGGATTGAGCTTGCAATCCAGTTATAAGGATTCGACATGTCAAATCCTTACAATTTTCCTTGCGACTTGTCTTTGACAGGTCTGAGACCATCAATCTGACAAGAGCCGTGACGTCACATCTCCCCTCAGTCAGTCGCAAGCCAGTCATAGACCAGTCGGGTCGTAAGGTGTGCGGTGGCTTCTACCAGTGCAAAGTACCTAATCATTTTAGGAATACTTATGTGCACATCATAGACTATGGTACCCTTCTTATCATTACAATAAAAACGATTTTGGAAGCCGATCGTAATACTGTCATAGCAATCACAAGATTGGCTACAATTTATTATTATCATTATTTTATTCAGCACTTAATCGAAAAGAAAACATGTACAATGCAAGATTGAGAAATATTACAAAAATACAAATAGTTTTAGACCTTTTCTCACCCAACCAGGTAGCCTGGGTAGGGAATAGGTCAACTTAATGGCCATGGCCCACAGGCCTTCCCTCCCACACCAGATTGAGTGAAAAAAGATCATTACATATAATAGGGTTACAAAATATAAAACAGGTAGGTTGCACAAGAAAAGGAATCAACTTACATTTAACATAACCATAGAAAATTTGAATCCAGTTTGGACTTTAATCCAAAATAAGGCTTAATTACTATCCCAAATTTTGAAGTAGACCTATACAGGCAGCTAGTCAATGTGCACATCAAATGAAAAAAAAAATAATTCTTTCAAGATATATAGAGCAAAATGTGCTTTGTTTTTAAAATAGGGTAGTAAGATGTGCAGCGGCCATAAGATCTCAAGCATACGTACATAAACATGGATCAGAAAATGTCTACATTTCATATCCTAACTTTATAGAAATTTTGTATCATACCACTCAATCACAGAGTTATATCTTCCTGATGCAAGAAAACAATACATAAACAAAATATGCTGCATAGCATATAGAACCATTTCTAACCATAAAATATTGCACATGATGAACAATTATTTATTCTTTTGAATTTTCATTCATTCATTTATTTTATCATTATTTATTTATCTATTTTATTTTTTTGGGGGGGGTGTAAAAGGCCCCCCTCCAAATTTTTCATGATAATTGTGCAACATAAAATGTTTGGGCTGTGTCCTTTCATCACTTTTTTCTTTCAAGTTTTGCATAACTTTTGAGATGAAATTTGCGTTGCCTGGGCACACACCTCTGAAAGCACGTAACATTCTGTAAGTGCATGTCAGATCCAAACTTGCAAAAAAATGTGAATTCATGTACAAATCTGAGGAAAATTCTGCTACTAGCCAAAATTCATAACTGTATCGTAATGTTTATTTCATTTATAGATAACAATCAATTTATATCATGTTATATCTGATCAGAAAACTGTCACCAACAATGTCCATTGAAATAATCAATGAAAAAATGAAAAACAAAAAAGTACCTTGAAAAAAAATACATAAGAAACAAATTTTTATACCTATTTTTTTAATGAACATTTGACCATAATCATACAGTCTGTCTCAACAAACAAATTGCACTTCAAAGGCATCATTTTATTGATTTAATTATAATATCAAGCAAAAATTAGCAAAATCATTTAAAACATAAATTTTAATAATTTTGTAAAGGTCAAATATAAAATTCTGTAGATTATGTCATGGGTGACGTGCATGTTGATCCTTGGCGCGGTTGGTGACCGAGATATTGATTTCCAGCCTCCAAAATACCCAAGTCCTTTAAATTCATTTCTACCAGCGATGGAAGCTGTGTTACTTCTTTTTAGCCTGTTTGCTAATCTTCAGAAGTCGAACATGCCTTATTTTATTTGTCTTAATTGTGGAAATCTCATGTACGGGGAGTTTTATTTCTGGGTTCAACAGAGTCAGAGTCCGACGCACGTAAAGGCCCAGACCTTCTGGAAGGCCGTTGGCGGGTCGGCATTGGATGTTCGACGACGCTGAGCTGCCAGTAGGTCTAGTCAACCGTTAGTCATCGGCTGCGGACTAATAATTACCGGTTCTTAACAGGGCTGTGACAGGATCATCTGCGATTTACGACCTCATCCAAGACTAGTCTTAACAAGCCAGTCTAGTCTAGTCTCAGCTTTTAGTACCAGGTCTAAGACTTGCCAGTAACCTGCTCCCTCGTAGAAGGCTACACATCTCTGTAAAAGAATGCCAAGAACAGAACATTTATAAGATATGCTCCTATGCAATTCTTGGGAGTGATCAAATATTTATGCAAATATGTTGTGTGCTACAGTGTGTACAGTACAAGGATTACTTGTACACTACATACAACAAAGCTAAATGAGAAAACTATATTGGAACCCCAAAAGTCTTAACCCTATCTAGGCTGGGGTATTTTGGGAGTTCATATGGCCGGGGGGGGCCTCCCAGGCCCCCCCTTAAGATCTCGGCCGTCGACCGCGCGATCGCGCCGAAAATCGGCACGCGGGTTGCCTGGGACATAATCTACAAGATTGTATAGTAAGATTTTTCATGCGAATTGCTATTAAGTGATTATGCTAATTTATGCGTAATTAGTATGCGAAATCATTCTTTTTCCTCTAACTCCTTAAATAAAGCTCCAAATGTACTAATTTTTGGTATAGAAACTCTTTGTGGTGTTCTTAGCAAGTGTACATGAAAAAAATTGCGATATCAAATCATTTTCTTATGTATTATATTGTTTTTTGCAATTTCTTATGTATTTCTTTGTTTTTTGACCTTTTGTTTTTCATTGTTTTTTTCTATGAAATTTGTTGGGGACTCTTCTGTGATCATAAAAAGCATAAAATAAATACATTTAGACCAGCAAAACTAAAAATAATCATGCATTTATGAATTTTGGTTGAAAACACAATTTGCATTGACTTTGTACACAAAATCACGTTTTTGAGCAATTTTTGGTCTGACATGCACTTACATAATGTTGCGTAATTTCGGAACCACGTACCCGGGTGACGCAAAATTGGTCTCAAAAGTTGCGCAAGACTTGAAAGTAAAAAGTCAGCGAGCGGCGCGGTCAAAAAATTTTGCGCGGCGAAAATATCGCCCGATTCGTTGAGGGGGGGCCTCCGAGGCCCCCCCCCCGGCCTATATAGGGTTAGCTTGGCCATCACAAAATAAAAAGAAATATATATCATATAAAAGAGAGAAGTATAAAAAGAAATATATATCATATAAAAAGAAATATAAATCATATAAGAGAGAAGTCCAGCCTTTGTTTTGCACCTAATTTCAAATAGTGATCAGTCATGCATGAATGATTACGATTCATTATATACAACAATGTATCTTTTCAGACCTTCAAATCATGGAAGCGCAGAGCGTAATGCTTCACTGATCATGACTTAGTTCATACTTTTCTGAGTATTTCAGTCTATTGCTTAAACTGCAAATATAAAGTGTATCTTGATTGGTAATATCTCAAAAACGGGTGTACTGAAGATGAGAAAGGGTAGTCCTTACAAAGATAAGAACGTGTTAAAGGGATGGTCCGGGCTGAACATATTCATATCTAAATAAAGTAAAATTCACAGAGCAAAATGCTTAAAATTTGATCAAGATCGGATAACAAATAACGAAGTTATTGAATTTTAAAAATTTGCATTATTCCGGTGAAACAGTTCTAGGCATGTCTTCATTAGGTGGGCTGATGTCATATCCCCACTTGTTCTTTAGTATTTTATTATATGAAATTAGCTTTATTCAAAATGTTTCTACCAAGAACTAAAACAATTGGACTGAAAACTGGTTAAGTGCATTAGTTATTTATTGCCGCAACTTATTTCATCATAATGGAGACACATTCATGAAAAAATTAAACAATTATGACTTCATGTAATAAAAAAAGAAAGAGGAAAGTGGGAATATGACATCATCAGCCCACCTAATGAATATTCAGAACAATGCAGATATAACTGTTTTCACAAAATATTGATAAACTTGAAAATTCAATAACTTGATTTATTATCCGATTTAGATGAAATTTTTGGCATTTTGCTCTGTGAATTCTACTCGTTATTGAGATATAGAACTTTTCAGCCCAGAGAATCCCTTTAAGAAGATTTTAGAATCCTGATTTGCAATGGATTTTGGCATCTTCCTATTACGGTAAGATAAGATAAAAGATACAGAGATAAGAACGTTTTCAGAATACTTCCCTGTATTTTAATCTGTGAGAACCATCCTCAATAGGACCTACCTTGAATGAAGCTATTTGTGGTTGAGTCCCTTTCGGATTTTTTGCTTTCAAACAAAACGACGAGGTTCATTCTCCGGTCCACATGGCCGATGAAATAAGTCATCATTTGAGGCTACATAAAACAAAAATCAAATTCTGTTAAAGGTCAAGTCCACCTCAGAAAAATGTTGATTTGAATCAATAGAGAAAAATCAGACAAGCACACGCTGAAAATTTCATCAAAATCGGATGTAAAATAAGAAAGTTATGACATTTCAAAGTTTTGCTTATTTTCAACAAAGTAGTTACATGAACGAGCCAGTTTCATCTAAATGAGAGATTCGATGATGTCACTCACTCACTATTTCTTTTTTTTTTATTGTTTGAATTTGGATGTAACTGGCTGGTTCATATAACTATTTTGTTGAAAATAAGCGAAACTTTAAAATGCCATAACTTTCTTATTTTACATCCGATTTTGATGAAATTTTCAGTGTTATGCTTGTTGAATTTTTCTCTTTTTATTCAAATCAAGTTTTTGTTGGGGTGGACTTGTCCTTTAAAGGGGCCTGTTTCATGAAAATTGCTAAAACATCAAATTTGCAAAAGCCACTGAAATCCTTCTGTCTGATTGGCCGATGATAAATTTGTTTTAAAAAGTGTGCATTTCTTACTATAACAAGTCATTATGAAAAAGAACCAAGGTCTATCCTTTAGTGAAAATTACTGTTAGCTGGGGTTTAAAGGCACTATGCCACATCCATTTTTAAAGAGAGCCATCTTTAAACCTAAACTACCTCATATGGACCCTCCGGTCTCTTTACCCATGATTGATAGTCATGAACTGGGATGGGAGCTACTGAATTTTTTTATTTTTAATTATGCAATCTGATGCACACCTTGACAGAAAATTCAGCCTAAAAAATTACTGTATCTGGGTATGTTACAATAGAAGACAAATGCACCCAAATCCACATAGATCTAGACTGTATTTTTTGGTCTAGGTCTAGACTGTATTTTTTGTTTTCACACAGTAATACACAAACACAAACTCAACAGGGAAACTGTTCCTCATGATTCCTGTCTGAAGACTGATCTTCTGTATTCATCTAGCTGACACTTTTTCACTCATGGTTCATTATTTTGTCACAGAATTCTTCGGGCAAATGATTCACGCTTTGGTGGCCAATTCTTTCTGATCTCATTTTTAGATCGTTACTACAACTGGCGCATATCTCCCAAACTTCTATTGCGCACAAACAAGAATCCTACCTGTTTACTTATCTTGTCACATTCATATGTTATACTGTCTAATGAACCGGCTTCGTGTTTGGTCATTATCAACATCACAATGTTTGGCCATAGGTTTGTGGGTCGCTCCTTTCAGATAAAAAAAAGGAGGAAAAAACATCTTTAATTTATAAATATGGTGAAATTACAAATTAACTCATTTAAAGTAATAAACTTATTTACTTAAAAGTTCAAATTGTAGGCACATCAAAGTTTGTCTTGCAGATGGTTGTTTTATTCACTTTGTCTTTTCATTACTACAAAAGATGCAGGGCCAACCTGAAAATCAAACTATTATCTAGTAGACCAAATGATGGTTGGACCAATTTAATCAAAGACGAAGTGGGTTTAGCCACCATGGTTTTAGGAGATCCGAGAATTACACCACTTGCTTTAAGACCAAGTGCTGGTTGGACCAATGGGCTGAGCGGTGATGATGATAGAAGATCTGGGATTTAGACCATCTGCTCGTACAGATGGAGACCACGTAGGGGTTGAACCAATTTACCGGTACTCACATTTGGATAGGAGAAGATGGCCGGGTAGCTATCCATACCGGTGGGAGGCTCTGTCATTTCTGACGGGAAATGGTACCCAAGGCCTTGGAAGTTGATACCGGATGCCTGGGTATTGAGAACCAAGGATATGTTGAATGCGTCAGTCTTACGCTGAAAGGCAACTATCCTACATGTATGACATAAGTGGAAATAGAAAGGGAGATAAGTAAGGAACTATTATAAATGATGATACTCCTCCTACTACTGCTGCTGCTACTACTATCACTATGACTGGGTACCAAGCTGTAAATCAGATGAAAAGAAATTAAAATACTGATAACACGAGATGCCCTTAATACTATACTCTACTACTATACAATGACAAACTGCTACTTACTTCTACTACTACAACTACTACATGTACTACTACTACTACTACTACTACTACTACTACTACTACTACTACTACTACTACTACTACATACCATTACTAACTACTTCTTCTAATACTACAACTTGTACTACTACTACTACCACTCCTACTACTACTGCTACTACTACTAGTACTACTACTACTACTACTACTACTACTACTACTACTACTACTAATCCTACTATTACTGCTACTAGTACTACTACTACTACTACTACTTCTACAGAGCTGCCAACCTGAACAAGAACATTTCAGTATTTTCAAGGCTGAAAATCAGTATTTTGGTGAGGAAATTAGTATTTTCACAGGAATACCATAGAACACATAAACTGAAACTTAAGAAATCAATATTTTGCATGAAACCATCAGTATTCTTCTCCATTTTCAGTACTAAATACGGAAAATCAGTACTACTTGGCAGCCCTGCTACTACTACTTCTACTACTCCAACTACTCCTACTACTTCTTCTACTACTTCTACTACTACTACTTCTACTTCTCCTAAAAGTGTTTGACTTGAACTCTTTCTGTAAGAGGCCCCTAATTATTTTGACAAAATATTTGTTTCAAGAAGCTTACTTGTTATAATAATCAATGGGAAGATTTGAGAGGTGTGTCTTCATCTCCCCTGGTGGTGCTTGTTTACTCAGTGTGCTGTGAAAGTAAAGGCTGAACTGGAAATGTAAAAACATTGAATTAAATTTAAATTAAATTTATTATTAAATTTTAATACCTCAACAATAATATACAGTGCGTCCCAGAAAAAACGAAACCGAGATTTAGCGATGATTTATCATAACTTAATCATAAATAAAATAGACAAATGACCTATCAATGTAAAGCTTAGAATCTCCTCTTTCATCTGGTATTACTTAGATTATTTCTCATTCACGCATGAGTGAGCAAAAACAATTTGAAAAGGGGATACCAAAAAGTCACTTGGCGGGCCGTATCTGTGTTTTAAAAAGAAAACCACATTTTTAAAAAGTTCAATATCTGCTCTTTAATTTGATACCTCAATTACAGAAAATGGTCAAGAAATAACAAAGTTCTGGTTATTTGAAATAAGGCTTGAATATCAATAATTTCAGAAAATGAAGAGGTTTTACAGGCTAGCGTTCAAACTCACTCGTCACTCCGTTTTGTTGACGATCAGCCATGCATGAAGTCTTTTGTTACCGTGCGATAGCTTCTGTGGGAAACCGGTGAAAACAAGTTTATTTAATGAAATTAGGGAAATACAAGCATTGTTTCGAGGGATCATAACTTTTTTAATTCTCGACCATTTTCTGTGATTAAGGTATCAAAGAAAAGAGCAGATATTGAACTTTCTAGTCATGTGATTTTCTTTTTGAAATTCAGATACCCCCCGCCAAGTGAGTTTTTGGCATCCTCTCTTCGAATTGTTTTTACTCACTCATGCGTGAATGACGAATAATCTAAGTAATACCAGATGAAAGAGGAGATTCTAAGCTTTACATTGATAGGTCATTTGTCTATTTTATTTATGATTACGTTATGATAAATCATCGCTAAATCTCGGTTTCGTTTTTTCTGGGACACACAGTATTATTCCATATGAAGAAAACACTGATATGTGTACTTGCAAACCCATCAAGAGTCCTGGGAGTATTAAAAAGAATTGATGTATTCGATAAGTATAGGCCTACTAACAATCAGCAACCAAATACTACTTCTTACACTTATCGAATGCTCACCAAATGTTGATTACTGATTGGAGACTTTCGATTATCTAATCTTTGATAATTGAAAAATATGTGAAGATAACAAATGAAATTGAATTCCAAGCATTGTTAATCTTTCAAGACATGATAATGATGGCAGCGCCGACAACTGCGTTAATGTGCATGTAATAGACACTGAGCTGGGACACGCGACTGAATGTAGCTCGCTCATGTGTTTCCACAGGTAGGTCATATAAAGAGGTAAACTTTTTGGTGATTCCCGGGAATCTAGGAATCATGATTGTTCGAACAATTAAATCAATTACTCTGGCAAACAATCTAATAGCAAGTAAAGGATAATTCATTCAAGCATTCACAGTTCTGCCCCGAAAAATAAAGGGAAGAATTATCTTTTTATCATGTGACTACGCCAACTGGCCAATCACTTATTAAGAATACTCATGAATATTCATAAAAGTAACATAATACTACATACCTTAGATATTTGAGATCCTTGCATCTTAACCAACCAAACAAACAGAGGAGGAATGCCTGAATTCTTCACTTGAACAAGGGAGTACAACTTCTTCTTGGGCTACAATAATAATAATTATAATAATATGCAACATTTATATAGCGCTTAATAGCAGGGCCCGCTGGGAGAACAGTTTTCGGAACTGAAGTGGCTACCCTGGGTAAATATGCCGCTATTATTATTATTATTATTATATAGCGCTTAATACATGTCTTTCTACGTACTGCGTATTATTTCCCCAGCTTTAGCACGGCTACCCTGATCGGGCACATCGAGCATTCAAGGAATTCCTTCCTACCGTGTACCCATTTACTACACCTGGGTTGAGAGTGGCAAATGTAGATAAATGCCTTACCAAATGACGCTAGTGCTGTGGTGGGATTTGAACCCCGGACCTTGTGGTTCAAAGTCTGGAGACTTATCCACTGAGCCACAGCACCTCTACGCAACAAAATGATTTTTTTTTTCTCAGAATCTCATATGACATGGTCAATTTTACATTAAGGGGAAGTCCACCACCAAACAGTTGACTTGAAAAATATAGGCATATCAAACAGGGATAATGTTGAAAATTCCATCAAAATCAGATATGAAATAAAGTTATGACATTTTGAAATTTTACATATTTTCACAAAACAGTTGTATGCAGAACATTGTAATAGTTTAACAGCGTTAGCTAGTGATTGGGCTAACATTATGCTTCTGTGCGGGTGAAACCTCACTAACAGGGCTGTTAGTGCTCTGTTAACGCTATCAACGTTTCTGTGCAGCCGGTACTGGTCTATGCAATGGTGATAGTTATTGCAGTTGAACATTGCAGATTTGTATTCCTGGCATGCTTGCATAGCATTTTCTTTTTAAAAATTTAACAATTACTTGACTACCAATCAAAATGAATGAAAAGAAGGTAATTTTGAAAGATAGTTTGAGCTAAATATGAAATTGGAACTTACATCTTTAGCTTTGAATGCAGCTCCCCATGCATCCAGCTTGGCATGTAGGTCTTGTAGGCAGAGAAGAGCAGGGAGGAACCTCCACGAACTCATGTGACATTCAGTCTGCATCAAGGTGAAAAGAAGCTCAAGCTCTACACTGAAACTATTACGGATCGGGACAAGGACTGGGTGATGAAACCGTTTGGAGGTCCTGTGAAGAAGAGAGTATTGTAAATAAAATGTCAATCACTGGAACCATTACAGATTAGGACCAAGGCCTGGGTGATGAAACAGCGTGGACGTCATATAAGCAAGAGAGAATTGTAACAAAATGTCAACCACTGGAAATATTACAGATTGGGACCAGGACCTGGGTGATGGAACCTCTTGGACTACCTATTAGCAAGAGAGGATTGTAAACAAAACGTCAACAACTGGAACCATTATAGATTGGGACCAGGACTGGGTGATGGAACAGCGTGGACGTCCTAAAAGCAAGAAAGAACTGTAAACAAAATGTCAACCACTGGAACTATTACAGATTGGGACCAGGACTGGGTGATGAAACCGTTTGGAGGTCCTGTAAAAAAGAGAGGATCGTAAATAAAATGTCAACCACTGGAACCATTACAGATAAGGTTCAAAGTGACTTCTTACAACACTCTCATGTTTGTGATGGACGGACGGACAACATTTGGATCCCTTAGTCTCGCCTTCACCTCTGACGTGCGTGAGACTAAAGCCAACTTTTGGGTACTACATGTAACTTGCAAAGTTCCGAAATGGTTTAAAGAAAGACAGAGCATTATAACTGGTCACTAACCATTCCCAATCGTCAAAATTTTGGTCATATCGATTTACCGCAATACATCATCAACATAATCATAATACCAACATCGAATATTAAAAAAAAATAAAAATGATCAGCCAGCACTACAATCAGCCTACCTTTCTCGGATGTCTTCCACAGCACATTTTAGTTCAACAAAGTCCACTTCATTTTTCTGTATGCCCAGGGTACACAAGCGCTCATATCTGATTACTGACTGGTCAAGGAGCAGTCTCACTGTGGATACATCAATACCATTAACATGATAATTAGGAATTATTTCTCTTAACCCTTGTCTCGAGGTTTCGTGAATATTTCATTTCATTCGTTTATTTCCATTTTCAACAATTACAGTTTCTTCTGTACATGTTGACATATATAAATAACAAAACATATTTCAATTATTCCTGTGCAGAAAATTAAATTCAAGATTATTACAAATCAGGTTGAGAATGGAGGAGGCTGCTAAAAAGCAGAGCTTGTAGAGTGCAGCCTCCTAATAAATATTCTTGCAGTTGTTTAGCATATAAAAAAAAAATATAGGGTACAATCAAGCCAAAATCATGAGTCAAATACCAAGATCACAATTTCTGACCGGTAAAGAAGCATTCTTACTGTAACTACCATTACATGCCAAAGAGATTTCAGAATTAATTGGCACAAGTCTCCTTGAGAGGTGTCTTCAGTGTAGTTTAATAAATGAAGCTAAATTTGTGAATCAAATACCAAAGTCATTAAAGAAGTGGATATATTACCAGAAACATAATTAGGAATCCCCTTCTTTGAGAACAATACTTTATTTTCATCATGCTGTTCCATCACAAAATTAAAATCTATGGAATTGAAAGTAAAATGTCAGCGAGCCGTGGGGTAAAAATAATTTGCGCGGTGAAAATATTGAGCCAATCGTTGAGGGGGCCCCTGAGGTGCCCCGCCCCCAGCCTAGATGGGGTCAAGCTGCTCCCACAGATATCTTTGGTGGACAACGACCCTTGACCCTCCAATGACCTGGTGGGTGTTTCATGAAAGATGTTAGCACTGACTTAATTGTCAGTGCTGACTATTTTAGTGAAATCCTTCCCTTCATTTGATTGGCTGAGAAGCGCTGGCCTCTGACTGTTGTACTATCGTAACTGTCGGAGAAAGACAACTTGTTAGTGCTGACAACTTTCAAGAAACAGTCCCGTGACTTCATGACCTTTATCCAAAATTCCCTGATGGTTAGTAATAAAGGATACATGTTCATCAAATCCTGTCTGGCCTCTATGAAATGACTCAGCTGCTCACATAGATGAGCAAGGAGTCTATCTCTGGAGGACAATGACCCATGACCTTCCAGTGACCCGACCTCATGACATTTAGCCTCGATCCGTCTCAGTTCACCCATTGCTACTGTGTACAGACCCTTCCTGGTAGACTGAACAAGACAGAAGTAAAGAATTCAAAAAGATAAATCATCAGGTACTGTATCAATGCTCCATGAATAACAGACTTAAAGGATACACACGAAGAAAATTCATGAAAGTGATGATTATAGACAAATTATATATGGATGGAAAGGTATTGTCTTTTTATACACAAATATATCACTAAAAAGTCTTATAGATGTCGTGGAAATGCAAGAAATGAAATTATTAGACACCCTTCTCAGCCCCCCAGACCGACAATCACGCAGCTGAAAACGGTCGAGAATAATGACGTCACACAATCGACGAGCTCATCAGCTCTCTGTGCATCATGCACTGAATCACCTTACTGACCTGTTCAATATCTTCCGAATTTACCGTTTTCTTCATGTTATGTGACATTCAATTTCTGTTTTCGACAACTTCAGACCAAACGTGAATCAGAACTGTGTTCCTTTGCCCGTTTTTATTGAATTGTGGACTGTAAAGACCGATTTTGTCTACTGCATTCGTCATTGTGTTGCTCCACTCCAGTCAGTGAGTGATCAGGGTACCGGTAGTCACTTAAGAACCAAGTTTGAAAGGATACTCGTAAAATTACGTCACTCTCGCCGATGAATATTCATTAGATCGTGGTCGTGCGTGTTCAATACACACTGAGTGCATGCATGCAGAGAGTTTGTATTGAACACGCACGACCACGATCTAATGAATATTCATCGGCGAGAGTGACGTAATTTTACGAGTGTCCTTTCAAACTTGGTTCTTAAGTGACTACCGTGAGGGAGTCGCTGCCCAAAGTAGGCCTAGAGAATCTAACTTGAAAATAAAAAGCAGCAATTAAGAAGTAAGATTTAATAAATACAGGACTGAACAGAATCTCACATGAAAATAAAAAGAGAAAAAAGAGCTGGTAGGAACGGGGAAGGAATATAATTGAAAAAAAAAAATCCCGAACCAAAAAAAATCAAAGAGTTTCGAACCAGGATCCCCGCACTCACAAAAAAACTATGTGCGTACAGATTTGTCCACAGAGAGTATCTTTATCGTTCCCGGGTTCATAATGATATATATACAAAGTGCGTTCGCTGCTGTTGCCTCGCAATGCTTCGGCAATCCAACTGCAATTCCAATCATTTCGCGATGGATATTGCCGTGTTTTTTTTGTGGTTCCTGAACTTGCTACGTAATTAAATTTCATAATTTTTATTCAGTCGTGAAGACGAATGTCTATGTTTTATATTGATAATAATATCAATGTGGTGCAAGCATGATTTCTAAGTGAAAATATGCTTTGTTTATTCACGTATATTTCTTGAAAACAAATAATTTTTTCTAAGCTAAATATCGGTTACCAAAATATGTTAAATGTGCATTTCATTTTACTGTTCAGAAAATTCAAACTTTTATCTATGTAATAAGACCAATCTTGTGAGGAATAAACAATTCTAAGAGCAAAAAACGCTGATTGGAAAGATCGTCTTCAATGGGCTGCTGTCAGCTCAGCTGCTCACTGCTCTTGGTGTGACGTCACTCAGCTGGAGCTCGCCAGAGGACGGACGATGGCAGAAATATACCATGAAAATAAGTCATTTTTGAGAGCTGATTTTTGCAAACTCTAATCACTATTTTAAAAAGTGAAGTTATATATCTGATTAGTAATACTTCCCCTTTATAATGATGACCACAAAAAGACATTATCAAATACTTTTGATTCTTCGGTTGTCTACTTTAAACAACATGTTGGTTGATTAACAATTTAGCAGAATAACCCTTATTAAACTGGGGGTGAATTTGACCCCCCCCCCTTCATCACTACGCCGTCGCGCAAACGTTTTTGACCTCACCGCTCGCAAACTTTTTACTTTCAAGTCTTGCGCATCTTTTGAGACCAAATTTGCAACGCCCGGATACGCAGTTCTGAAATTACACAACATTTTGTAAGTGCACGTCAGACCCACAATTGCTAAAAAACGTGATTCCGTGTAGAAAGTCAATGCAAATTGTGTTTTTCAACCGAAAATCATAAATGTATGATTGTTTTTACTTTCAAATTTCATAAGCTTAATTTGCATAATTAATAAAAAATTATACATATTACATTTTTTGAAAAGTGTACTTCACAATCTTGTAGTTTACATCTGGCTCTACGTGCCTGCAAATTTTTGCGGCGATCCCGCAATCAGCGGCTGAGATTTGAGGGGGGGTCAAATTGACACCCCACCCCCCGTATATCCTGGTCTGAAAATAGGGTTAAAGGGGAAGTTCACCCTGAAGAAAACTTTGTTGTAAAAATAGCAGAAAAAATAGTAAAAATTATTGGTGAAGGTTTGAGGAAAATCCGTTAAAGAATAAGAAAGTTATTGGAGTTCAAAGTTTTGGATTTGTGACGTCATAAACGAGCAGCTGCTTCATGTGTTATGTAATATAAAATGCATGAATTTCAATTTTTTTATGGTTCCTGATGACTTAATTATGTTTTCTATTCATGATCGGGTGTGAAATGATTTGTCTATTGATATACAATAGGTACAGTGAAAACCATTTTCAATTTTCTGAGAAAATGACATTTCATTGATTTTTTACCATTCGCTATGTAGGAATGCTGCTCGCATATGACGTCACAAATCAAATAATTGAAATTCTAATAACTTTTTAATTATTTGATGAATTTTTCTCAAACCTTTGTCAATATTTCTTATTATTTTTTCTGCTATTTTGCAATAAACTTTTTGTCAGGGTGAACTTCCCCTTTAACATTAAAGTGAATGAGGATTTTCCAGGGCTCTAAGCCTGAGGCCAATTCTTTCCCTCAGTTTTACCTCTTTTCTGGCAAACCATTTTAGCTCGAGAAATGTAAGTGAAGTGTAGCTCTTCTCCGCAGCATTGAGGAAGGTCAGGGCATTGAGAAGTGTGGTCCAACTACCCCCTCCGCTGGTACCGCTTGATGTTCGACTCGCCTCCTTTTCTTTATCCTGTAAACAAGAGAAAAAGAAAGGATTGGTGAAGAAACGTCACAGGGTAGATTAGACCACCATTTTTGTCTTTGTTTTGGTGGAGATCTCACTCATACATGTCATCAAACTGAAAAATCTGCAAAACCCCCTTCTTTTGTTCTCTTTTTTTTTTTCTTCTTACTTCCGGTTGCAACTTGGATTTGAACCTCTTGCTGCAAAACAAAGCATCTCCAGTCCGTCGCCTTGCTCACTGAGCTAGCAGGAATTGTTGAAAGCTATGGGTTCATAACGGTTATCAACCGATATTTTGACTAGTCTACTATCCAAGCGTATTGGATATTTATTTTTCTGACTAAATAAACCAATGCTCAGGATTCTATTGGGAATTACACACACTAGAGATTTTGACAGAATAAAGCCATATTTTGGTATCGAACTTTTCCTTCCTAAATTTCTTACTCTTAGATATATGGCGAGTACCCCCGGCCCAAGTCTGCACGATTCTAGTAAAAGAATATACGCAACGAACACCGGCTTTACACATGCAATACCATGTCATGAATACATGCACTCATGGTTTCAAATCGTCTCGTGTGTGAAGGATTCATATGCACCTGGTGCACGCGAATCTTTCACACCATTTTTACTAAAATAACTATGACTTTACATCATAGCTATGAATTCTACTGTTTCTATAACACTTACCGAACCATATGGATCGTTTGTTGAATTCTCTTTGCTGTTTTTTTAATAAAATAAGAGCATTTTTCGTGATCTTCACGTAGATGCCTCTTGATCAGCGTTGATATCAACTTTTGCCTAAAGAGGGAGCGCGAGCAGCGTTCTCGCCAGTGTATAATACGCATGGTTCAAACACCATGCGTGCGGAAATGGAGATCAAGTGGAACCATGCGTAAAATTTCAGCGACATGCGTGGCGACATGCGTGGAAAAATTAAATGGAAATATTCATAAAAAAATAATACACTCCATGAACTCATCTTAGTGATATCAACTTAATTTATCGGGTTGCGCCGAAGTCCCACCAACTTAAGACCACTTACAGGCCTACTACGGCTAGGAAAGTGGCAAGGCGCCCAGCTAGCTCGCGGCTGCTCGCTACGGTTCTCCTCCCGACTCCCTGGTCCTTTCATTCTCTCCCAGTCATCCATGCAGACATAAAAACCACACACACAAATTCTCTCCCCATCATCACAAGATCAACTCACTGCAAACATTATACACACACAGGACACAACGCAAGCACATGTTTGACCGTGGTTTGACCCTGGCAATTGTTTCTTCGAAGTGATTGTTTATATTTTTTAATGCTGTGATGATAGAGTGATTTCCGTGCTTGACTGATATCTGATTTGATTTAATCCAAGTTTGAATGTGTGGTACTTGGTTTACTTGAGGTCTGTATGTTTACTGTTTAGTATTTTTAGCCCATTATTTGTCAAGAAACATCTGCATTCGTGTCCAAATACAATGTAAAAAGATAAAGTTTTTGTAGAACTTTCGTACAATTCTGAAAAAAGTAATTTTATCATAAAATATACCTGCAAGCCTGCAAATGTGAAGTTGAAATTATTTAAATGATGCATTAAAAAAAAAGACTATCCATCATGAATGCCGTCCAAAGCCTCTCTTTGCAATTAAATTTACCCTGACCTAATTTCTCAACACAGGCCATGTAGCAGCCAAACCCAACACAGAATGAAAAGGGCGGCAATCTTGTAACCCCTCCCCCCCCCACCGCAAGAATATCAGATTTCCAAACATGTGCTTCTCAAGATTGTGCAATACTAGCGGAGACAAAGAAAGTTATGTAAACAACTCGCAGAGGGTTGGGACTAGTCTTTGTTTTCAGTCACTTAAGAAAATGGCAAACTGGATAAAGGTGAAATACATCCTTAAAAAATGATTGTTTGGAATGACAAGACTAAGATTAAAGGAAATATGACTGAAAAATATCCATAGTTCAATCGCTAATTTCATTACTGACAGAACAATAATATGTGTTTTATTAACTTCTGGTCAATATTCCAATATGACAAGACTCCCATTTAAGACTAGCGAGCAAATGATGGTGGGGGGGTTCTGGAATGAAAACCAAAAAAAAACTTCTCACACAAGTCACACACAAATCCCAATACACTAACTTTGATGATACAATCACGAGTGTTGCTTAAAGCAACGCACGTGCTCTCTACTGGCTTTGTACAGTCACAGAAATACAACACACACGATAAATCCTCAGTCACATGCACACGGCATACACTGCAGGCTCCAACTCCAAGCAGAGAAAGTTTGTCCTCTGCTCGAAGTAAATCATTCTGTCAGCTCCAAATTCCATGTTTTTTCTATCTCAGTGCTTGGATTCGGCGCTGGCTCCCAAGCCTACTGAACGGCAAGTATCTGTGCATTTGTGTGGGCTTAAAAATACGCCACAATGGGGCTTCCTTAGCGTCTCTATTTGATGAAAAGGCCGTCGCTTCCGCGCTCCGCGCGGGGGTGAACCTCCCCTCCCGCACCCACCCCCCAGGAGTGCCAGCACAAGTCCCCGACATGCGTGATTTTTTTTCTGGCGAGAACGCTGAGCGCGATATTATTCACCAAGCCGGTAGGCACTTAAGAACCAAGTTTGAAAGGATACTCGTAAAATTATGTCACTCTCGCCGATGAATATTCATTAGATCGTGGTCGTGCGTGTTCAATACACACCGAGTGCATGCATGAAGAGAGTTTGTATTGAACACGCACGACCACGATCTAATGAATATTCATCGGCGAGAGTGACATAATTTTGGTACAATTTCCTATTACGCAGGGGGTCGAGGTTCGAGCCCTGGTCACGTCTTTCGGATGGTGACGTTAAAGGTCGGTCCCAGACGTAAATAATCATATCTGATTGATACACGTCTGACAAAACTCAAATACACACACACACACCTGGTTGAGACTTGGAGGTAAGCGATAAAAACAGTTTTATAAATAATTTCCAATTCATTTTTTAAAAAAAAACTTAAACCATTAAAAAAGAAATCATTAGTGGAGAAATACTGAAATGTTTGGCGTTTTTTATTCCCTCACATTCGTGTGATGAATGAAAACGTCAAAGTCCACTATGAAACCACATGCGTTGTGCGAGGTTAGTATTACTAACCTCGCATGTTGTGTGAGTGGAAGACAGATATTCATTAAAAAATCTGACTCAAAATGCTGGAAAAACAATGAATTTTGGGCATTCCATGTGACGGCCTCAAAATGCAGCCTTTCTCATTATAATCCCTGTGGATCATGTGCAAAGTGAATGGGTGCACAGACATGTCATGGGGTCCATAATTTGAATTAGGGTGACTGCACACTCACAGAGCAAAATGTCCTTCTTTTCATTCACACACTGACACAGTGACAGTCAAAAATTTTGCATTGTTAACCCCCTAATGGCGGCTGCACGATAGCGAGCCGTCTGTGTACAAGGAGAAATTGAATGTTAAAAAACTCCTCGAAAAAATCGAAGCAGACGGCTGCCAGCATGCTCTATTCCATCGGTAGCGAGATGCGGGGGCGAAGCTGGCCCGACACGGCCGGCAGATCCGTGCGTCGAATTCAGCTCCAATTGATGCAGGGGAATGAAAAAGGTGGATATTTACCAATTGTTCTTTCGCTTTGTCGAATGCCAACTGACTCAGGGTCTCAAAATATTTCTCAATGAAGATTTCTTCATGATCCGGTGATAATTCAGGCTTTGAAGATAGGTTTGTGCTCATTTTCCCTGCCTCTTCTTTTCAATCCGATTAACTAAACTTCTGTTTTCTTTTCCCCTTTTTTTATTGATACGGTACGGTATCTTATAAAAGTCTGAGCGATAAGGAAAAAACACTAATCCCCTCTCCTATTGTAGGCCCCCACAGAGGGGAGACTTTTGAAGGATCTTTGAAATACCAAAAATTTGATTTGATTTGATTTATTGTTTTCTTCTGCATCCATAACATTCGTATAATACATTTTTTATAACATAATAAACATAACATGTTAGCATTTTTGGCATGAATCAGAGTACTAAAAGATAATTCCAGACAAAAATGATTAACTACATATATGATATTCACAATTTGCAGGAGAAGGATTGTCATCATAAGCAGATTGCTTGAAAAAAATGACAAAAATTGGCTAGGTCTTACAGCAGTCTCCAAGATCACTAAAATTTGTAATCTCTGTGGAATGGCTCATAAACGCCCTAAAAGAGCTCTGAAAGACTGATGGATATTTCTTGTCTTACTATGCAGAGTCTTCTCAGAGATCTTGTAGATCTATCCCAAAATCTATGCAACAATCGAAATTTCAGAATTCTTTCCATGGACTCTTCCTTGTCTTTCAATGTTCTTTCACAGATCTTTCAATTCTCCCATGAGTCTTACAGTGATCTCTGTTAAAAAAAAACCCCAAATCTTGAGAGACTGATCGTGAAAAGACGTCTACGTAATAATATTGAAATGGTTTGTAATAAATGATGTTCAAACACGTAATGTTAATACACTAAATGGAATTGTTCCCCCTAAACCTAACATCGAACGCTTCATCAAGAAATCTTTTATATTCTCCACCGCACGGATCTGGAAGAATTCGCCAGATTCATTTAAAAATGCAGCCTAAGAACATTCTTTCAAATTTTCTTTAAAAAAAATATTTATTATGATACGATATCAATTTTCACCTCACCTTAGCTGTCATACACTACATTTCTATTTTCATCTTGTCTTTCTTTTCATATTTATTACCGATATTCTACACCCTTCAGTTCTTTCCAGATAGTATTTGTAATCCAATGTTTTTGTGTATAATAAGCCTTACATTTTCTTTATTGTAATATACAATTCCCTTATTCCTCTTTAACATTAATGTTACGTTGCTGTCATTTGATTAATTCAGTTATCATTTCAGTGTTTTTTTTATCAGTGAATAAATTATACAATAAGTAGTTTTATAATTAGTAACTGTTCCGTTTTGATAACTTGAACAATTCAGTCTTATTCATGTTATCATTTAAGTAAAAATATTTGTTTGTTTCAGTGTACATTGTTATTTTTTACTAAGATTTTGACTTTATTTTCATGAATGATTATGATGATTTCTGTTGTTCTTTATGTTTTCATCAGGTCATTGATGAAAAACAGTTCATTCTAAAGTTAGATAAATATCTTTTTCATGGTAACGACAACTGCTTGGAATGTTAAATTTTCATTTCTTATTGAAATGTCCCAAAGTTTTAGCTTGCGATTAGCGCTCGCAACATCTTGCTCGGAATGCTCTTTTAACAGTAGGCCTATGGCCTAATTAGAATAACTTCAGGTTTGAAAATTTATCCAAACCGCGTAAAAAAACTGAATATAAAATAATAATAAAAAGATCACTTCAGAAAGGCTTTGCTCAACTTATTACTACAAAATACCCAACGACATCACACAAATGAATATCTTATGCATGTTATGGTGAAAATATCACCAGAAGGTCAATTTTGACATAAAGGTGCCCCTTTAGGGCTTTGCCTCACACCCTCAAAGGAAAATACATTATATCGCCAGTAAACGATTCTAATTGATGCAGCATTGGATCATAAACTAACGGCACTACAAAAAAGTAGCCCATAGGGTAGGTTAAACATCATTATCTGAGATTTTTTTTTAATCTTCATTTTTTAAGGAATAACGTACATTTAATGACTCATGAGTGAATGTACGTTATTCATTATAAAACTACCTCAGAGGTAGTTTTATATAGACCGCCACATTTTTAAACATACAAAATAATTTTATCGTCTTAATTTGTTCATATCTACTTGAGATGGAAATGGAATTTGGCTATGTGTGCATTCATCTTTTCAAGGTTTGATATCTACATTTCTATTTTAAATGTTGCTGTAACGTTAGAGCTATCAACTATCAACATTTTGATACATCAATGACGTTTTTTTCATATAAATATGTATACAAGCGAATATATGGCAACTCACATTTCACCTTCCCTTTAAAGCCAGGTTATTGATTTAAAAAAAATGGTTTGCTATTTTACGTCGCTGTTTAGACAAAAAAAGAGTGATATCACAATTTGAGACTACTATACCTACTATTTTAGAAGGTCCATACTAACTACCTATGGTGTCAAACCCTTTCTTTGGTGTGGGTTGTACGAACTCATCTTTTTTACAGGTCGTGCTCCTGCACCGACAGCACAGAAACGTTAGCGATAACAGTGCGCTAGCAAAGGCCGTGCTAGAATCGGAAAATGGCAGCGATGCCGAATGTTTTTATTTCTTACATATATTGAAATTAACATTTTGATTGTTACTGTTCGAAAGATGTGACTGGGCTTTCTGTTATAGCGCTCCGATAGGTTATAACATTTCTTCTGTGCGGTCGACACTGGTCTGTACAGGGGCAGTACGCATTTTTAGGCGCAGGTTGCCTGATTCTTCTCCCCTCCCCTCCTCTCACCCTCATTTCCATCTGTGATATTGGGTTTCCAGCGAAGGGAAACGAACATAATTAGATAGGGAGCCGAATATAAAGGACAGGAAATGGATAGGGAATAGCTCACTCTCCTTCGGGGGGGGGGGTATAATGGATCAATGCTGGTTTATAGGGCCGCGGAACGGTTTTCAAAGTGGGGGGGGGGCACTGAGCCAAAAGTGTGGGGCTGAACATGCAAAAAATCAAAATCATACAGTCATTTTTACGTTTTTGTACACGGTTTCGGAAAAAAGTGGAAGGGGTGCTGAATCCCCCCCCCCCCCCGCTTCTGCGGCCCCTGAATTTTCTTATTTCATTTTCAACTTTTTACCGTGTTCGCTGATATCATGTTTATCCACTGTCTATCCTGTCTTTATCCGTCTTTCACTCCCATCCTAGATCTCTTTGTCTCTATTGATCTTTTCCCTCATACATACAGGCCGACAGATATTTTCAGAAAGCAGGCAGCCCCTTCCTCCCATGCAAACACACACATAATCTCTCCTCAGTCATTTTGATTTGGGATATCTTTCATAACCGTAAATCCTCTTCACCTTTCGCCATATCAACACAAGGTTTGCCATAAATCAAATGCAATATTTATTCATATCCTTGTCTCAAACCTGAAAGACGTACAATGGTTAATTTCCCCAGTCTCTCACTCATCTCAAACATTTTATTCATCTTCTTGCAGGCACAAATGAAAATTATTTTTATTTATATGCCTGTAATTTTATCCTGAATACATCTACAACCTTATTTTTTGCCATATGCCAAACCATCTCTTCATGAAAATGCATGTTAATTCATAACGGTTACATTTTATACACTCATTTGCATTACCTGAGGCATAACGTGTAATGCTGTCAGAAATCCACTGGTATTTTGGTAATGCAGATAAACGTCTTAGACGATATTATTTTCAATGTTGGGATTGATTTTAATTATTTTTAGTCGATTTGATTAGACGGGGTAGGTAGGGTGTATCCCCGGGGGGCCACTTCCATTCACAAGTGAATACCATGCGCGACCATGGGGTCTCGAAAAGCACCCTAAACACGTAATTTCCATATTATGAAAATGCACCCCTTAACAAGTATTGGCGTGTGAAACCCTACCCTTAACAAGTATTGGAATTAAACAAAACGATACTGGCAAATATTCCCTGAAATGAACCCCTAAACAAGTACAGGAATGTTTTATTGTTACGGGTCCTTCGGTCGTCGGCTTTACCATATTTGGTTTAGTACGACCCCACCTTCTATACCTCGTGCAAATCGGACTCTAAACACGAAGTGTTGGGGCAAAATGGACATCCTTTATAAAATATTTTAATTTTGTTTTATCATTCCCGCAAATTCAACCCTAAACACGTAATTTTCCTAGCGAAATAGATACCCTTTTTTCAATATTTTTGTGTTTTTGACACCCTTATCACGTTACGTACGTAACGTGCCCTATCGTGAAAAAGACATCCTTTTTACGTGATTTTTTGGTCGCGCATGGTATCCACTCGTCAATGTAAGTAGCATCCAGGGGTGTATCTAGCTCGATAAGAAGTAATCACTTCGATAGGCTCAGACAGGCAGGGTAGTATTTCGGATTCTTGTCATTAAAAAAAATCATTATGCAACTAACCTTGATTTATTAAAAGTACCTCTTATTCCTTGATTAATACAAACAATAATTCTGTCATCTTTATTACAAATTATTCATTGTTTCATACCTTGTTTTGTACCCTATGTGGAAGACTAGCAGAGTGATGCCTTCATTGTCAATGTTCGATGAAAACAAATATTTAGACATAACAATCAATTTCAACGCATTTCACTTTAAATAAATATGCTATTTATGTTACACTCTCGGTATGAAGCATGTTTGTTTCTGTTAAGCTTTCAATCAATGTTCAAGTATGTTCCCCTTTTTATTTCAATAAACCAAATTGTAATTGGTTTTACCCTATTGTTTGAATAATCTTTACTATTGAACAAAATTTCGATACTTAATGCGTACATTCGTCATACGTTATAAGAAAATTTCAGTCTCTTTTCAGCATCATTAGCAAATGGATATTTGAATTACCTAAACGACATTTGATTTACCTATGTACGACTTGATGCCTTAATCCATGCATGATTATGTAACAATTGCTATTGAACGGATATTTGAATTCCCTATGGACATCTTATTTACCTATTAGGATTTTTGATTTGCAAGATGGATTTACCTATTGAAAATAAATTCTTTTGTGCTGACATTTGACTTCTTTAAGGACATTTTATTCATCTATTTGGGATACAATTCTGGCTGATGGGACATTTGAATTCCCTATTGACTTTTGAATTACCTAATCGGACACTTGCTCTGACACGGCGGACATTTGACCTGGAATACCCATATTTCCTTCACACACGTTCACAGATGCGCACATGGTTTTGAACAAGATAACAAGCAAAGGGTCTCCTTTGTCGAAGCGACCAAGAATATTCAAGGGATGTTTCCTTTCACATTGAAATAAAAGCATCTGCTGGTAACTTTTGGTTGATTTTTTTATTTCTTTTTCTTATGTTTAATTTATTGTTCTTTTTTTTCTCAAAATAATTTGTCAAAAGAGCAAGTTTTAAACACTTTTTTTTTCTTGTGGGCATGCAACAGCTTCCTCCATTTCACCCACTACTGTCATAGTAACAGGCTTATTGGTGGCGCTGTTCAACAGTCATACCTACCCTAATACATTACCGATTTTTAATAACAGCCGGAAAAATAAAGTTCAAAAGAGAATAAACTGAAAAGCGCTACCGGAGAATTAATTTGCCACATATTTTTATACTTGAATTCGTTTTATCTTGTTCAGATCCATTAAATGTTAATAAGCGTTAATGGTGGATGCCAGTCTTCAAATGCATCTGTAATCGGATATATACACTCCAGGAACGTATTATATATATATAAAAAAATAAAATAATACAGGACACAAGAAACCGTAAAGTGTTTTAAAGTTTTAATTTTCCATACATGATTTCCTTTGTGGGTTTTTTTTTTTTTTTTTTTTTTTTTTTTTTTAAACAATTGCACACCTAGTTACCAATAATGCATATAGCATTTCCATTTATTTGAAAGCAGGATAAAAGAGCATTGTAGATTAAATGCCTTGCTCACGGGCATAGGTGCCGCGGCCGGGGATCGAACTCCGGACTTTCCATGTATAGCCAGGCGCCTTAGACCACTCGGCCACGGCACCTCCACATTTTTTTTTTTTTTTTTTTTTTTTTTTTTTTTTTTTTTTTAAAACAAGTGCACACCAAGTTACCAATAATGCACATAGCATTTCCATTTATTTGAAAGTAAAAGAGCATTGTACATTGAATGCGTTGCTCACGGATATAGGTGCCGCGGCCGGGATCGAACCGGACTTTCTTTGTATATAGCCAGGCGCCTTAGACCACTCGGCCACGGCACCATAGGTGAGTTTATTTAACGGGATCGATAGTTGCAATAATAATGGTCATAGATCTCTTGCACTGGGCGCCGAAACACAAAGGTTAACGGTTAATCGCTAATGTAATTATGACCAATCAAGACCTTCGTTGCATGCGCATTTTGCTAAGTAGACTTACTATGAACCAATCAGAATTGTGCTTTGAAATTAGCGATCAATCGCTAACCAATGTGTTACGTACGGGACCCTGGTCTTCACACTTCGTCTGGTATGGGTACGTAGTAGCAGAAATCAAGGAGGATGTTGTTATCATAGTCACCGGGATAAGGATGAGCTCCATAGTCCCAGTCATCATTACCTTGATCATTGGTATCCCATCGAAAGTATTCTTCCGTGTACGTCATACCAACGACCTGTTAAGCAAATTGTATCATTAAAGGACAAGTCCATCCCAACAAAAAGTTAATTTGAATAAAAAGTTTCACTTATTTTTTACAAAACAGTGATATACACAAGTAAGCTTGGAACAGCTCATTATTATAATTATTATTATTATCATCATTGTTATTATCATTATAATCATTATCATTATTATCATAATAATTATTTATATTATTGATAATTATCATTTTTTATCAATATCATTATTATTATTATCATCATTATCATTATCATCATTCTTAATATTATTATTAATATTGATAATTATTGTTTTTATCAAAGTTACTATTATCATCATTATCAACTTACTTCTTGACACTGATGAGTAAGTTTGTGAAGAAAGAAAGGTTCATCCACGGGAAGATAGATAGGGTTGTTGGTGAAACCATCGTTACGGCAGCAGTAATTAATAAGGGTATTGTGATCAAACTGACCACTGGGCATATCACCAGCGAAAGTATTATCATTGCCAGTGTCCTCATCATCCCAAAAGATGGCTCCTTCTTCCATTCCTTCAAAAGATCAAATGTTCAGAGGTCAATGACTTACATGTGAGTACATTCAGGGCCCCGTCTTACAAAGAGTTACGATTGATCCAATCGATAGTAATTCGATGGAAATCCATCCGTGTCATATTTTTTTCAACAGAAAAACTTGCAAAATGTCCTTTGTAAACAAAGGAGAGAAGAACACACCAAATTGTCAAGAAATCAATGAACTTATGGATTTTAAATTTTATATCTATTTTTTATAAACAAAATATGCATTTATTTGTTGACTTTGCTGGCTTTCCATAGTTGCCATTGTTCAGATCAATCGCAACCCTTTGTCCCCTATTTCCACGAATCGTCGATTTTTATTATTTTTGTTATTCTTAATTAGCTTTCTTTGTTGATGCGACGTTTTGTTATGAATATTTCAAATGTGACTGTACATGTCGTCATTTCAGTACGGAAAATATTATAAACTTCTCAATGAAATTCTGAAGATGAGAAGAGATAAAGTCATAAATACTAAACGATCTTTTCATGTGCCATGACTTGTGAAAAACATTCATTATGTAAATGGGACAATATATATCTGTTATAGTTATATATTGTCCCATTTGTAAAATTAATATTTTAACAAGTCATGGCACGTATTAGGTTGTACATGGTTTAAAGGACAAGTCCACCCCAACAAAAACTTGATTTGAATACAAAGTGAAAAATTCAACAAGCATAACACTGAAAATTTCATCAAAATCGGATGTAAAATAAGAAAGTTATGGCATTTTAAAGTTTCGCTTATTTTCAACAAAATAGTTATATGAACGAGCCAGTTACATCCAAATGAGAGAGTTGATGACATCACTCACTCACTATTTCTTTTGTATTTTATTATATGAAATATGAAATATTTTCATTTTTTCGTCATTGTCATGTGAAATGAAGTTTCATTCCTCCCTGAACACGTGGAATTCCATTATTTTAACATTTTGTGCTTCAGGCAAGGAGGTCCTAATCGTCAAATTTGTAAAAATTGAAATATTGTATAATTCAAACAATAAAATAAAAGAAATAGTGAGTGAGTGACATCATCGACTCTCTCATTTGGATGTAACTGGCTCGTTCATTTAACTATTTTGTTGAAAATAAGTGAAACTTTGAAATGTCATAACTTTCTTATTTTACATCCGATTTTGATGAAATTTTCAGCATTGTGCTTGTCTGATTTTTCTCTATTGATTCAAATCAACATTTTTCTGAGGTGGACTTGACCTTTAATGAATGCAACATGGAGCTGTTTATTATATGGTTTGTTCATCATAGTAGACCGGCCAAACCTCAAAAAGTGCTCTAGATAAGGATTCGACGGCAAAATTTGTTAATGCTTGGCATCCCAGCTAATAGTCTTGCAAAAATACCCAGGAATAGCGTACGGCCGGATGCCAAGCGCAATTTTGCGTGAAAGTGTCATTTTTAGCGTAAAATCTGAAAGACTGTCGAAAATCACGCAATTTGATATTTTGACGGATTATCATCATATTTTTGATTATCTTTGATATGAAATTATTTTTATTCAGAATTTTAAATTATAAGTCTACTAAATATGCATTTCAAATTTGAATATTACACACACACATATGGCACAGGGAAACATAAAACAGCGATTTCCTCGAAATAAAAGTTTGTGAAAACTATCAATAGTTTGAAGTTTTTTTACGCAACATAAATTCTTCGATTTAAATGCGTTTATCCATCGAATGTATAGTAAATGTCCTAGTGCCACAAATATTAAAAGAATTTTCAAGTAAGATGGTAGATATCTCATTTTATGTTATCCGAAAGGAGACAATGTGCATTTTACCAGGTGCGCATTTTGAAAGAAAAATTGAAAATACCGTACATTATGTACATAATTACATGTATAAGTACATACTAAAGCGAGTTTTTATTTACATGTAAAAGTCCATAATAAAGCGAGTTTTTAATTGGATAGCACAATATGTCAATTCCTTGCATCCCAGCTAAAAGTCTTGCAAAAATACCCAGGAATAGCGTACGGGCGGATGCCAAGTGCACTTTTGCGTGAAAGTATCATTTTTAGCGTAAAATCTGAAAGACTGTCGAAAATCACGCATTTTAATATTTTGACGGATTATCGTCATATTTTTGATTATCTTTGATATGGAATTGGTTTTATTCAGAGTTTCAAATTATAAGTCTACTAAATATGCATTTCAATTTGGAATATTACACACACATATATGGCAATATGACACAAAAAATCGTGATTTACTCGAAATAAAAGTTTGTGAACACTATCAATAGCTCTTAGTTCTCTTGAATATCGATCGTTTCTAATGTCACAAATATCAAAATAATTTTTAAGTAAGGTGGAAGAGATATTTTCCGAAACGGGACATGCAAAATTTATCGGGGAGGGGGGGGGGCATTTTGAGTGTAAAAATTGAAGATACTGTAAATTATAAACATAATTACATGAATAAGTACTTTAAAGGACAAGTCCACCCCAACAAAAACTTGATTTGAATAAAGAGAAAAATTCAACAAGCATAAAACTGAAAAATTCATCAAAATCGGATGTAAAATAAGAAAGTTATGACATTTAAAAGTTTCGCTTCATTTCACAAAACAGTTAAATGCACATCTCGGTCATTATGCAAATGAGGGAACTGATGACATCACTCACTCACTATTTCTTTTGTTTTTTTATCATATGAAATATTTTCTCGTCATTGTGATGTGAAATGAAGTTTCATTCCTCCCTCAATACGTGGAATTCCATTATTTTAACATTTTGTGCTTCAGGCAAGGAGGTCCTTATCGTCAAATTCGTAAAATTGAAATATTGTTTAATGTAAACAATAGAAAACAAAAGAAATAGTGAGTGAGTGACATCACCAACTCTCTCATTTGGATGTATCTGGCTCGTTCATATAACTATTTTGTTAAAAATAAGCGAAACTTTGAAATGTCATAACTTTCTTATTTTACATCCGATTTTGATGAAATTTTCAGCATTGTGCTTGTCTGATTTTTCTCTATTGATTCAAATCAACAATTTTCTGAGGTGGACTTGACCTTTAAAGTGTCATTAGAATTAAGTGTCATTAATTTTTTTTCTATACGTTCAAAGTTATAATGAAATTTTGAAAAATGTAACTTTGGTTAAGATTTCAAGGTTGATTTCAAGGTTGATATGACGCTGTTATATCAAAACTACCGTCACCTCCACCGGAGAAGTGGGTCCTTTAGTCCTGCTCTGCTATGCCGGCGAGACAAAAAATTGGTACTGCCGTGCAACGGCCATTTTTTAAAATATACTTTGATAATCAAATAACTGAAGTAAAATGTAGATTGACAGAGTGGTTTAAAACTGCTAATTCAATCGCTTTATTCATACATGTATGTTTTCTATGATTTTGGATATAGATATTCCTGTAAAATTAATGCTGCCATGGTAACGGCAAATTAAATATCAGACCTATTTCTGAATATCGCCACAGGTAGATTTAAGTTCAGCACCAATTCATTCGTGGAAATAGCAAGAAGATCGAACTCTACAAAAGCAAACATAATCCTATATAATATCATGACGAGTATCGCACTGATATAAGATAAAATATCGATGTAATATTGTGCGCTGTATATGTTTTTTTTATCAGAAATGCGCATCTGATAAAATAATGTGCATTGTTATATTTCGCATATATAACATAAAATGATATATATCTTGCATCTTATTTCAGTATTTGTTTTCACTATATGTGACATGACAACAATTATTAAGTATTTATTCGGTTAGCACTAAATATTGACGAAATTGAGATGCGGAACACCAACATTATACCATTAATAATTTTTACAAACCTTTATTTCGAGTAAATCACGATTTTTTGTGTCATATTGCCATATATGTGTGTGTAATATTCAAATTTGAAATGCATATTTAGTAGACTTATAATTTGAAACTCTGAATAAAAACAATTCCATATCAAAGATAATCAAAAATATGATGATAATCCGTCAAAATATCAAAATGCGTGATTTTCGACAGTCTTTCAGATTTTACGCTAAAAATGACACTTTCACGCAAAAGTGCACTTGGCATCCGGCCGTACGCTATTCCTGGGTATTTTTGCAAGACTTTTAGCTGGGATGCAAGGAATTGACATATTGTGCTATCCAATTAAAAAACTCGCTTTATTATGGACTTTTACATGTAAATAAAAACTCGCTTTAGTATGTACTTATACATGTAATCATGTGCATAATGTACGGTATTTTCAATTTTTCTTTCAAAATGCGCACCTGGTAAAATGCACATTGTCTCCTTTCGGATAACATAAAATGAGATATCTACCGTCTTACTTGAAAATTCTTTTAATATTTGTGGCACTAGGACATTTACTATACATTCGATGGATAAACGCATTTAAATCGAAGAATTTATGTTGCGTAAAAAAACTTCAAACTATTAATAGTTTTCACAAACTTTTATTTCGAGGAAATCGCTGTTTTATGTTTCCCTGTGCCATATATGTGTGTGTAATATTCAGATTTGAAATGCATATTTAGTAAACTTATAATTTGAAATTCTGAATAAAAATAATTTCATATCAAAGATAATCAAAAATATGATGATAATCCGTCAAAATATCAAAATGCGTGATTTTCGACAGTCTTTCAGATTTTACGCTCAAAATGACACTTTCACGCAAAATTGCGCTTGGCATCCGGCCGTACGCTATTCCTGGGCATTTTTGCAAAACTTTTAGCTGGGATGCCAAGCATTAGCAAGCATTAACAAATTTTGCCGTCCAAAGTATAAAAAATCGTTTTGGCCGGTCTACTATCATGTCGTCGGTACGTACACACTGGAAAATTCAAATAGATATGTATTAAGGATGAAGACCGAGTATTTTTAATTTTTTTCAAACGTAGAAATAGTTAAGGTGCAAACAAGTACATTCCCGGGTGCTATATCCGGGCTGAAAATATTTATATCTAAATAAATATAGTACAAATCACAAAGCAAAAAGCTGAAAATTTCATCAAAATCGGATAACAAATAACGAAGTTATTGAATTTCAAAGTTTAATAATATTTTGCGAAAACAGTAAAATGCGCAACGTCATGAATATTCATTAGGTGGGCTGATGATGTCACGTCCCCACTTTTCCTTTTCCTAAGTTATTATCTGAAATCATAAATGTTTCATTATTTCATACCTGTGTAAATGATGTGTCTCCATTGTGATGAAATAGATTGCGACAATAAATAACTTATGCACTTAGTTTTTGGTAGAAAAATTACAAAAGAACAAGTGGGGAAATAACATCATCAGCCAAGCTAACGAATATTCATAAAGATATGCCTAGAACTGTTTCACTAGAATAATGCAAATGTTTAGAATTCAATAACTTCGTTATTTGTTATCAAATTTTGATTAACTTTTCAGCATTTTGCTTTATGAATTTTACTTTATTTATTGAGATATAAATTTCTCCGGCCTGGACCATCCCGTTTACACTAACTTTGTGTGCAAGGTTCCAAAAGTGGGAGGTAATATTAAAAAGTTGTTAAGACGAGGGTCAACTGGATTTACCATTAGGACAGTATGATCCCTTCTTAGCCACACAATACTGGCCAGGCTGGAAGGACCAGTTAAAGATATCCTGCTCCGCCACGGTCTTCGAGCAGAACCACCATTCCATATTGTTACTCCAGAAGCCACCACTCAAATGGAAAGGATTACTCCAGTAATTGCCCGGTGCAACATCCTCTGTGTCGTGGTAGCGCCACCCCTCGGCCCATGTGAAGTGGGCATTCGGACATCCGATGATTGGTTTAGGTAAAGTGTAGGTACCCTTCGGCCAGGCGATCGGGATGATGATTTCGGGATCTTAGGAGGAGAATAATTGTAGATGATGGCAAGTCAAGCGACCGAGAGAGAAATTGCCCCCAAACCTAAAGATTACCTCCTTTATCTAGAATAATTATACATGAAATTAAAAGACGTCTCCTCTTATGAAAGAAAGATCTAAATCCACACAGGATATAAGCATTTAGGACATACAAGATCATCCACAGTGCATCTCAGTTTGTTTTAGATTATGTAGAATACAGAAGGGGGAAATTGTTTAGTATTAAGATTCTTATTACCAACTGTCTCTTCCGCTCCTCTCCAGTCTGCGTAGTTATTTAGAGCCATCTCCATATTGAGTTGAACAGTATCTCTATTACTCATCCATTCTACTGTACAAAGCCTGCTCTTTATATAGTCTGAGTACTGTTGCCAGTAGTCTTTGTCGAATACCTCATGCATTCCAATAAGTTCCACGGCGATCGGTTCTATATATACACAGAGAACGAATCAAACGAATCAATATCCACTTTATAATCAATCATCTTTGCACACGAATGTATTTTTGATATATTTAAGTGCAGCAAACAGACGAATAATCATGCGACAACATGCTTGATAGACGCTCATTTTTCCCAGCAACAGTTCATTATATAGACAAAGTACAAATACAAACAATCTTAACGCAAAATTCAATGCAAAAGATACAACGAGAATACAATTTTTCATCACTCACTGAAATTCATAGCTACACATTTTAAGATGTAGCTATAAAAAAATGCTTGTTGCTCCATTCATCTACAATTTAAGGGACAAGTCCTGACAGCTCATTACTCACATGAGCTCTTGTAAATAAGGGGACAAGCCTCCAAAGGAAGCCATTTAGACCAAAGAGTGATGACAAAACAAGATTCAGAGTGTACCTAACATGTATGCAAACATATATAACTTCTTACATATCTGGGTTTTATAGTGTTCGATGCCTTTACATGTTGAACAAACAAGTGCTTAGATACACTTCGAAGGTGTCTATAATGCTGCGAAAAATCTTATTTTTGCTCCATCGATATATATCGATATATCGGAGTTTTGTTTGACTCAACAATGTCTTTGTCTGCCCAGATCACTGCCGTGTGTAAATCAGTCAGATATCAATTGCGTAATTTAGGCATCATTCGCAAGTATTTAACCCGCTCCGCTACAGAAAAGATTATACATGCTCTGATATCATCTCGACTTGATTTTGGCAACTCTCTTTTGTTTCACCTTCCACAATCCCAACTCTCACGCTTACAAAAATTACAGAATTCTGCAGCCCGTATTGTTACCCTTATCAGACGCTCTACTCACATAACTCCAGTTCTGTCCTCACTGCATATTGGTACCCATCGAGTACCGTATTGTATTTAAGTTAATATTGTTAGTTTTTCACTGTATCCATGGATCTGCCCCAGAATATAATGTTAATTTGGTGATGCCATACAATCCTCCTCGACGTTTAAGATCTTCTGATTCTAAATTGCTTACAGTTCCTAAATCCAAGAAATCATGGGGGGATCGGTCATTTGCACATGCTGGGCCATCCTTATGGAATCAGTTGCCATATTCCATTCGTAGTATTTCAAATATCGATAATTTCAAAATTACTCTAAAAACCCATTTGTTTAAAATTGCCTTCCAGTAGTTTCCTTTCATTGTCATGACTGTCATTCTTTCTATCTTTGTCCCTTCCTGTACCGTGTAATTTTTCTCTTATTTCCTTTTCGCAGCGCCTTGAGCACATAATCAATGTGGATTCGGCGCTTTAGAAATACTCTCTATTATTATTATTATTATTATATATGATCCCCTGCAAACGGATATACTTTAACTGAATATATAATTGTAGATATATATCCCACTATATCATGTTGTTGGTTCAATTATTAATTCTCTCTAGATATCAAATGTATTAATTTGCTGAAGAATTCTTAAATATGGGGGGTATCTAATTTTTTCGTGAAATTTTTATTTTGTCGAAATATTTCTTTATCCAGCATCAGAATATACCTGGAAGATCATCGCCCCCACTGGTGAAGTTGGAGATATGACTTCCAAACTTTTGTCCAGTTGAGAGGCCAGTCTCAAAGATCTCCGTATTAACCTTCAATGCTCCACGGTATCCGGTGATTACTTTGGTGCGAAATTGCACACTTTCCTCAACCTAGGTGAAAAAACGGTAAAAAAGTTTGAATTCTTTGCATACGCTTAATTTCAAAATATACCAACGAGGGTGGGGGAATGGGGGTACTCAGCTTTTCGGGGAACATGGAACGGTTTTGAAAGTTGGCAAGAGTGGCTGAACTTGCATAATGAATCACAATGTATATGGGCCTACACTGTTAGAAAAAAAAACCTGATTTTATAGAAGAAAAAAAAATTTGCAGAAAGCAATAACAGAATCGTTCTGTAAATTTATAAAAACAGACATTTTTCTGCAATTTAACAGAACAGGTCGGTTTAAAAAGGGGAAAAGGGTGTTTTATTAAAGGAAAATTGTAAGGTTCCATATATACAACAAATACCAATTTCCTGTAAGATTGCGCAATCTGGTAAGATTGCAGGTGCTCTCGAGACTCTGCTGCAGGAACTTTTTTTATTTCAGGGATAAGTTTCCTAACAGTGTATATTATGAATAGAACAAAAGCAATACTAGGATAGAACAAAAATTAAGCAACTACAGAGTAGAAGCATTTTAACGACCGAACCTTATTGCGGCGATCAATTTGAGATCTTTAGGCCTATTCTAGAGAGACATGGTATTCCTTTTTATAATACGGATGGATTTCTGTATATGTTTATTGTACCTACCGTAGGAACTCGGCAGGACAGCATTTAGCTGGTAAACGCCAAACTGGTATATAGCCTAACCAATTACCTAGGACATGTACGAAGCATTTTACGTCTAGGTTAATCAGTCATAGTGGCTGACGTTATAGACGACAGATATCACTCTCGGGCCTTTTTATTAAAGTGGAGACAATGGCAGAGTTGGGATTCGAACTCAAAACATTGCGATTATGAGTCCAATGCTCTAACCACTGAACCACACGACCCATTTGACTCGCAACACAATATAGGGCCAACACATTATACAAGCTCTGCTAAACAGTTGACCTTCCGTCTAATTATTTATATTTCAATTTGACAATTGTCCATCGTAATTTTATAATGTTATCAATTTTTGTATATACTTCAAACACTGTCAAATGTGATTATATGTTACTATGTCAATTGCATCACAATTGTAAATATGAAATTGAAATTGAAAGTGGAAAATAAAACAATTGAATTGGGAAAAAATGAATAGGGCCTAAATTTATTCTTCGCGGCGGACAACTATCGATCTCTGTGTATTACAGGGAGCTTTTGAAACACACGAGACGACGACCTATTCGCAGTGTGTATTAATGCCTAGTCCATTTTGTGACGTCATGAATACCGACCTGGCATCCTTTAGTCAGAAATCAAACTGATGCATGTAGGCCTATACCAAACGATCTATGGTCCTTGATGGTTATCGCAGGGGACCGGGGAGGACTGCCCCGATCCTATTTCGAATTGGGTACGTTAAATTAGCCTACGCCCTACGGGATAGGGTGACAGTGGGACAAAATATATGTATGAAAAATAATCTACGAAAAGTAATCAATTTAATAATGCCATGCATTTTATGGCAGTATGGAATTCTCCATATTGAATTTTACTCACCTCAGTTCGGGCGAAATGGACGAAATCTTCTCGGCTCTCTGCGAAACGTACGGTTGTCTTCGAACCAAGGTCAACCTTTGTTACTAAATGCTTGAGGGCAAGAAGGCAAAAAAGGGTGACTTCAAACCTTGACCTTTGGAAAGTTTATATCCACCATGACAAGAAAAAGGCCTACGAGTTTTACATTTGTATTTTGGGTTTCCAGTCATTTAATTTATTCTCAAATTTTGGTTACAATAACAAACAGATTATACAAAAATGAAATTTATAGTGATTATTGATAATAATGAATGTACTATTTTGGGGGCAAAAAGCGGGTATATACACTGAGCGAAACCATGGACACTCTCTCCGCAACATCTTCTCGAGGGCCGAATGGTTTTGGTAGCGGGAGAGGGGGGGGGGGGGTCTCAAGATGTATAAACTTACAATTTGATTGTCTTTTTCTAAGATACTCAAATTTATTGTCATTCAAAAAGTAACTAGCACTGGCATTGTCATATTCTGGCTATTGATAAAAACAATACAAATATATGGAAAGAAAGTTAAGGACAAAATGTTTGGGGTTGGGATGCAGCCGCTACACCCCCCTCCCCCCCACCTCGAGCCCATATCCAGCCAAAAGAAAACGCGTTTTTTATGAAAAAGCACCTCCTTATCTTCTAAACGGAATACAAGTTTAAGTTTATTGTAAACTTTTCAAAGACACCAACTGCTTTCTTGTGAAGGTAAAAGCACTTTTTTACGTGCCCGTATGGATGAAGTCCTGGAGCCGCCCCTAAATTGTTTGAAATAAAATGTAAATGTACATACCGTTCCCCAACTGTCAATGAACTGCATGTACGTTTGTTCGTCGTACGTCAAAGGGAGATGACAGGCGGAGTAGACAAAACCAATATCAAGTGGGTACTGTTCATAGAGGGCGAGCTCACTGCGATACCGGGCTTGGCCCATGTTGCAAACCGTACGATCATCGTAATACACGTAACGGTTTTTCTCCACACCGCGGTTGACCTCATCGTAACCTAATTAATAAGATGATGATATTTTTATTTCAACGATACATTTATTCAAATCACATCTCTCGAGTTTGCAAAACAGGAATACAGTCATATAGAACATGGACATGTAATCCGATAAGAGAGACAAGAACCAAGATACTATATGTGTAAAAATAATCTAAACGTGTAAGTGGTTTTATAAAATGAGATTGGAAATAATTTTGATGCAAACACATTTTTTCTAAACAAGTGCACACCTAGTTATCAATAATGCATATAGCATTTACATTTATTTGAAAGCAGGATAAAAGAGCATTGTAGAAAAAATGACTTGCTCACGGGCATCGAAACACATGACGAACAAAAACTATTTAACACAAATTCACCTTACAGAGAAAATTCCTATCACGTTGATTGCCTGAAAAATACCAACAATTCACATTATTTCCCTCCTCTTGTTTTTGTTGTTGTTGTTTCCAGCCCCTTGTCCCCCCTACCTTTGGGGAGATATTTCCGCCCCTGCTCGTCACCTGTCTCGCTTTTGATCTATTGAACATTAAATCGATCTATGTCATAGTCATACTTACGCGAACTTTTTGAGAACTTGTGTTTGGAGAATATTGAACCAACGCGACCTGTCAATATCAAGCGAAAAACAGACAAGAATCAAAATCAAATATAACAAATACTTTTATCCAAGAGATTAGGGTAATTTTATTAGGGGCTTAAGTCAGACGAACTGAAGGCATAAACTGGAAGCATAAACACACCCTCAGTCAATTCGGGAACTTTACACATGATATAGCCCTACCTAAAACTACTCTCGCGATTTCATCTTGCACTTGCTGACTCAAGCCAGCCTTCTCTCATATTTTTTTACTCTTCTACACAAGCCTCTCTCACTTGCTTTATTATCTTTGTTTCTTTCTACTATATACGTGTATGTATTTATGTTTATTTTTACATTGTATTTTTACAAAGGTTTCCATTGAAAACCAGTGTCTCTGTTGATCGGGCCACCCATTTTAATTATGTGTAACAAATGAATAAGTAAATAAATGAATAAATATAAATAAATAAAGCCGGGGTATTTATTCTACATTACTGTAAAACGCTTTAGGCGCAATAATTATCTTTACAATTTTATCAATTAACATTATTATCTCCAAATATTTCAAATGCGAATGAAGTCTTGTAAAAGAATTTTGAAAGTTTCATCATCTAAGAATATAATTTTATTGATTATTCAAATATTTCCTATCTGCAATTTTTTAATTTTCATTTTCCTATATATTATACCACATCCTTGGACATTCATATTGTAGTCTGTGAAGGAAACGGAATGTGTATTAAAGCACATCAGAATACGGATTTAGGGCAATAAAAACAACGGAGGGTATACAAACCTGATTCTTTCACGTCAACCGAGATTTTCTCAACGTAGGTCTCTGTGCCGTAAAAAGTCTGTTGAGTCTGGGTTGTAACGCAGCTGGACCGAGGAGAAAATACAACCTGGAAATTGATAGTTAATACAAATTTTATTTCATTGAAACACATACTAAAGAAAGATCTGAATTTTCCGAAATATTATCAGAATAGCCAGGTGAGAATATGGATCCTACACTGTGAAAAAAAAGAGTAAATTTACGTTGGTCATTTTTTTGTTGGGTAATATATACGTTGGTTATTGTTTTGTTGGGCATTATGTGCCCAATACTTAGGCAAATTTTTACTCTGCCGCTGCCAAAATACAGATGTCCAATTGTTGGGCTAGTAATTGCCCTGCTGAGTGGTAAATGTTGCGAAACTTTACGATCACTAGTTGCGCTTGCAGCATGCTACACACGGTCGATAAGATATGGAGGAGCTTCTAGATGACTGGGGGCTGGGGAGCCTCGCTGAATCTTTCATAGATGAGTTGCTTAAACGTTTTTTTAATTTTTTTATTTTGGACTTTACGTTAAGCATAATTTGTAAGGAATTTGTCAGAATAGGCCTACATACATGACATATATCTGACGCTGTTTTGTTTTTGCTTCACTCACTTGAGATATGCACTTGCACTTGTATGCAGCGTTATTGTGCATGCAAAGCACTTTCGGATAAGGTCTCCGGATCGACACGGACCAGGTACACGAAGTGAGTGTAGGCCTTGCCCAGATGTTGGGTTAATAACTTTATTAAAAAGTTGGGCAAATTAATGTCCCCCAAAATGTAGTTCAAAATATTACCCAACAGTTGGGCACATTAATGCCCCAACAACGTTGGGTAAAATATTGCCCAGTAGTTGGTAGGGTTGACTATCGGCCCAACGTTGGGCAAAATATTGGGTAAAATATTGCCCAATTTTTTCACAGTGTATATATCTCCACTACTATACAGTACGTCAGTGATTGATGAATCTCACCTTTGATGACTTACCAAAAACATATTATAAACATGATAAAGGACTAAATAGGCAATCGGCGAGGCGCCACATAAATGCCATGAATGTACAATGGCAGACATAGCTTAAATTAAGGTTCCCCAGAGCTATATTCCCTTTGAAAAAATTGGTGATGCCGAAAAAAAATTCTCTGCCCGTCTGCCGGGAATCGAACCCGGGTCCCAGCTTGGTATGTGATTTAACTCATATAATCACCCTTCTTTATATAATCATCATTAATGTTAATGACATTGCTTATACCATTCATATTTTTATCATTATTAAAATCATCAACTGATTAACGAGTATTAAGAATAAAGCTTGATAACAGCATCTTGAAGACTTGTTCGGGATTGAAAAATGCCAAATGAGACCCTTTTTACGATAATTCAAGCGAGGTGCAACATTGTCATAGTGAAAGTAGTAAGAAAACGAATTGCGATGTCCTGGTTTGTAAAGAAATAGATGTGAATGGTCTAAAATAGCAGTTGGAGATCAGGAATATGTCGGTAACACGTTTACTAGCTAGGAACAAAGTTGGTAAGGTAAATAATTCATCTGAATCCTGGATTATTATGAACAATCGATGCATTCAAATGTTAGAATATTATTACTTAAACAAACTTTTTTAAATACAAAATAGAATATTATGTACCTGGTCTGGGACTACGTACTGCCGATCCGACGTGAGCTGGTTATCCTCATAGGTGAGTTTAAGAATTGGCCTTGTCACTAGCAGACCTGGATCGACTCCACCGAGGTAGATATCACCACCTTCAGGGTTTCCATCAATGATGTTATACCCCACACCAATGAAGTTTCGAATACCGGTTGGTGTAGGCAGTGGTTCGTCGTCAACGATGTCGGGGAGGCCGTCGTCGATGTCCGATAGCTCACCCGTGGGCACTGCCACCAGGAGGGCTGGCAGAGCGCAGATGATAGCCAGGTAATTTAGCATCGTTGAACGTTGTTTGCCTAAGACGCACAGCAAAAGGGTCCAGAGACAAATAATATAAAGTGATGAGAATTTTCCCTATACTTCTACGACGATACTCAGCAGGATCCATAGGCGGCGGAAGCGGGGGGGACTAAATTTTTTTGGGATAACCTTTTTTCTTTTTTTTTTTTGCTTGTCAATTTTTTTCCAGCGTCCCCCCCTAAAGTCACGTGGATCCCCCCTGAAACGTGTGTAGTCCCCCCCCTAAAATTTAGGTTGATGACCTTTTTTTTATTTTTATTTTTTATTCATTTTTTTTTGGGTTGTCAAAAAATTTTGGTGGCGCTTGTCCAATTTTTTACCTGTGTCCATCCCAAAATTTCAGGTGGACACCCCCTTAAATTTTTTGGCTTCCGCCGCCAATGGCAGGATCCATAAGCCAGGGCGTGGTGCTAAGGAAATATCCTGGGTGCTCATCTGCAGTGCCTACTTGTTGGTGCTTTTAAAACATTGTGTTTTTTGTGCAAGTAAAAAATCTAGTTCCTTGATTTAGATATTGGTTGGAAGCGGTAATTATAAAACTGAAAGCGCATTCATAGTGTCACATTTTTAAATGAGTCAAAGACGAACTCGTTTTTTTCTTCTTGCGACCATGGTTACCTTTCATCGGTTTTGTTTGTATTTCTGCACCATAGATTACCCCCCCCCCCCCTTTAAAGTATAACGATCGTTAACCTTTTAAAGATTTATTTATCGCTATATGAAAGCAGCCTTATTATCTTTGATTTCGAGGTTTTTGAAAGTCTATACAGTGAAAAATAAAAAATATGGAAAGTATGGACTTATAAAACTGAACACAATCAGCTTATTCAGCAGATGAGAAAAATACAAGTATCAAAACACATACAGAAAGTATAAAGAGATGAAGAAACAAAAAGTGAGATTGTAAAAATGAAAAGTTTTCTTCAACGCAATGATATAATTCAGTATTTTACATTACGGGATTAGTGTATTATAATTATATACGTATATCGCAGCCGATTGGCTAAAACATTCCACTCATGATGGTAAGATTGAGAGTTCGAATTCAGGTTCGAGAGCAATTCATGTCTATATAATGTCAACTACTATGACTGATGAGTTTAAACGTAAAGTGCTTTCTAATAATAATTATAATAACAATAATAACATTTTATTTACCCAGGGTAGCCACTTCAGTTAGGAAACTGCTCTGGTAGACTACCAGCGGGCCCTGCATAACATAATATGTTTATTATTACCCTTCTCCAATCTAAATGCTGAGCGCCTACATTGTAGCAAGAAGGCAGAAGGTCCCATTTTTATAAGTCTTTGGTATGACTCGGCCGAGGATCGAACCCACGACCTCCCGTTCATGAGGCGGACGCTCTACCACCGAGCCACCATGTCCGGTTCTATGCGGACAAGTTTGGTGTAATTCGGAGGAAAACTTGGCTGTCGAGTTCTCACTGGAATTAGCGAAACAGAAACAGAGACAAATATGAAAATATTATTATTTTGAGACACTTACCACAATACTGAATCCCGAATATTCAGGTACCAGTCTGTGCTTGTGAACATTTTGATTCCATTTTTATATATTTCCACGTGGATTATCTTGTTTTGTAACAATATCTCTTCCAAATATTTGGGCAAGGGATCAGTCTATCATTGATACCATGATTGTGACGTCAAAATTAAAAAAACCCATTATGATTGCCTTTATGGTATCTGTATTTCAGATAATGTAACTAATCTCGTCTCATCTTTATCCGGATTAATTTCATACCTTATCTCTCACACACAGAAAAACAACTACGGTATATTACTAACCCAGTAAAAATATGTGTATCAACCACTGTTTCATTAATTTCAAAGACCCACACCGGAGCTAAAGATGAAATAATGAAAAATGAAAAAAAGGGAAAATATATAGCTAAATAGTACAACAATGTAGGTTTTATGCATATTCATTCTGGGTTTCACCTGCCTCAAAACCGTGACGCCAAGTGTCAGTAGTGTTGTGTTCCCATCATAGGTTTGTACACAGAAAAAAATGCATGGGTGAAGAGTAGATATCCAAACTCATATTGTACTTTTAAAAAAAATTGTAAAACCAAGCAGGTCTGCATCACTGCATATATCCCTGTGTCAGAATTAGATTGCCTACATACCCCCCCCCCCAACACACACATACATCCTCCCTCAAACTCTCACACACACATACTGTTAAAATGCAGATTCAGCCAATATGGAAAGGAAGATGAGGCGTGTGATCAAACTCTCGAGGTTATTATTGTTTTTTTTTCTTTCGACTTCTTGAAGTGGATATGTCACACATAGATGTCCGTAATCATATAACATATTTCCTTGTCTCGAGTTTCACGTGAACTGCTATTAAGCCTGCAGACACACATGGCTGTTCTAATACGCGACCACGTACCCTCCCCTACCGTAATCGCTTTGGACGATAAGGACTATATGACACTCTGAGAGGTCGAAAAAAAATTCCAAGTTCACGAACATGACTTGAGGTCACCTCTGAAGTGTGCATTTCCATTGCTGCATATATATATATATATATATATACATATATATAAACAGTATATATTCAACATCAAAAAGTAAGTCCCCCCCGCCCCCCCCCCAAAAAAAAGTAATTTAAATATAATAAGAACTATTGAGCGGAATAATATTGTGAGATGCAATATTTCGTGGTGGTTTTTACACTTATTAAGCAACTCCTGTGAAAAAAAAAATTGGATCGATCGGTTGGGTCATGCATGATTAATCAAAGATTTAATTCAAAATGACAATTTTTGAAAGTCACAAGTTAGAGTCGTTTTTCAGATTGTGTAAGTACAAGGGTTTGGGCGAAGAATGTTTTTTGGTGAATTTTGCTGTTTTACTGCCCATTATTTAACCCACTCCACACACAGTTTTGATAACGTATGTTCATGTTTCAGTGAGCATAACATAGGTGTCGGGATTTTGTTGTGATGATTGGGGGTGATCGGTGAGAGAGCAAAGCGACCGAGCGGGGGAGGGGGTACCCCCTTCCCACGTTAGGGAGTTTTCAAGAAATGGACATGCGAAAATCGCATTTTAGTGCATACTAAAATTACTTTCTGGGCCATGATATTGTAGTCCACTTTCAAAACTAAATTACCAAACATTAATAGTAAGACCATGAAGAGAATACACAGTTCAGCAATCAAATATATGCGAGCGCGGTTGAGAATTATTGACATGCCTACCTAAAACTGGGCATTCAAAGCGCTTCTTATAGCCGATTCAGAACAAGGTGCCGCTGATCATTCTTGACTGGAGCCGGTTGAGATTCAGGCAGCGTTGATTTGTCTTGACCGACAATAGAACATTTATAAGGTCAAGTCCACCTCAGAAAAATGTTGAATCGAATCAATAGAGAAAAATCAGACAAGCACAATGCTGAAAATTTCATCAAAATCGGATGTAAAATAAGAAAGTTATGACATTTCAAAGTTTCGCTTATTTTTAACAAAATAGTTATATGAACGAGCCAGTTACATCCAAATGAGAGAGTCGATGACATCACTCACTCACTATTTCTTTTGTTTTTTATTGTTTGAATTATACAATATTTCAGTTTGACAATTAGGACCTCCTTGCCTGAAGCACAAAATGTTAAAATGAAGGAATTCCACGTGTTTAGGGAGGAATGAAACTTCATTTTACATGACAATGATGAGAAAATAAAAATATTTCATATTTCATATAATAAAATACAAAAGAAATAGTGAGTGAGTGATGTCATCAACTCTCTCATTTGGATGTAACTGGCTCGTTCATATAACTATTTTGTTGAAAATAAGCGAAACTTTAAAATGCCATAACTTTCTTATTTTACATCCGATTTTGATGAAATTTTCAGTGTTGTGCTTGTTGAATTTTTCTCTTTTTATTCAAATAAAATTTTTTGTTGGGGTGGACTTGTCCTTTAAGGAGTATATTTAGGAAAATTTTATTGAGATTTGCCGGGGGGGGGGGGGGGTAGTGAACTAGTCTTTACTCGTGCTTACACGTTTCTTTCGTTTCTTTACTTTTGTAGCGATCATTGGCGGCGGAAGGCAAAACAATTTTGGGGGGTCCACCTGAAATTTTGGGGGGACGCAGGAAAAAACATAGGTTTCATTTTTTTTTTTGGGGGGGGGGCTGTCCCCGCACTTCCGCCGCCTATGGTAGCGATGTCTATTTTTCTTGGTCTCTGTTTATCTATATATCTCTCTCCATCTCTCGCTCTTGTCATGCCCTTGTTTATGTGGGCGACATAGTTGTTTTTTCCGGCAATTTTTTTCCGGTGAAAAAATGGGGGAGCGACCGCCCCGTCGCCCCCACCCAATTTCTGGATCCGTAGCTGGTACTCGTGAACCATTCGTAAAATGCGTGCCACTCGTGCCCCCCCCCCCCGGGGGCACTCGACAAAAAAAGTGGAAGGGGTTTGCCGCGGGCAAGACAAAAAACGGGGGCCTTGGAGCGGGCTAATTGTAAAAAGGAGGGTCCTCGGAACGGGCTTCGGAACTACAAATGTTTGTGAAAACGGGGGTCCTTGGAACGGGTCGCCTGCGTTTGCATCCCAAATGGAACGGGCATATGTGCATGCAGCTAGCACGGCGCACGGGCGCCGGCTGCGCTAGCGCAGAGACGATGGTCGGACAGCGCTCTCCGGAACGGCGTAACGGAAAATATGAGAAGCTTTGGACCGGATATCTTTCTTCTGTTTTTCTCGATAAGAAGAAAATACTATGCTTTGGAGTGGCTTTCTTTGTTGTTCATTTTCTCAATAAGACAAAAATGCTATACCTTGGAACGGAAATGTTAGTGTAAAAATGGGGGTCCCCTCCGCGGCACATACCCACTATGCATTATATACTGAGTGCCCCCCCCCCCCGCTCGTGCCATGACACGACTTGGTCGCGACGAGGCTGCGCAGTTTACGAATAGTTTACGAATAATCCCCAAAATCTGTCCCGCCAATATTTTAGAAATTTAAAAATTTTGGGACGACACTTCAAGCATTGTTCCGCACTATCACTTCATGACATATGAACGACATGGCACGACTCGAACCCAAAGTCGTGCAAGTGTAATTGTAGCATACAGCCAGCCTGACACTTGCACGATTTTGTGTCAGGCATTGGCACGACTCAAGTCGTGCCAGTGCGCAAACTGGTCGTGAACTGGCGTGAAGTGTACGTAAACACGTCGTGACTGCGTGCCATGTCGGGACGAGAATTTTGAAATGTTCAAAATTTTGGTCACGACAAAATTTAGCGACCGGGTCGTGAACTATGCGCAAACTGTTCGTGAACTCGTCGGGACGATGTGGGAGGATGCGTGCCAGTGCGTGGCAGTGCGCGCCATGCCACGACTGTCACGAATAGTTCACGAACAGCTCACGTCGTGTTCACGAATAGTTCAGCACGACACCGTCCGAATTGCGCAAACTGGTCGTGCCAGTGCGGGAAGTGCGTAAACTATGCGCAAACTATGCGTGAACTCGTCGTGCCAGTTCGTGTCAATGTGGACACTGACGGGCACGCATTCGTGAACTATTCGTGAACTCGTCGTGAACTTGTCGTGAACTATGCGTGAACAAGTCGTATACAGTGCGGGAGCCTCCCAGTTCGTGCCCCAAAATGGCACGACTTGCCACGACAAAATCGTGGCCAAAAGTCGTGCAAGTGTCAGCCTGGCTTAATAGCATAAATCAAACTTAATGTTAATTGAATCAGGCCTACAGTGTAATAAGAGAACAATATCGTACAGTCAAATAAACAAACAAAAGGAGATAAATGACAATAATGAATAGATAGTAGCTATTGACTTAAAACTCAGCAAGGGCTATAATAGTCTAGTTCGACATGGTTGTATATAGACGATTTCAATAATTCTTTTCTCAATCGGCAGTATCCCGTGCGTATGCCCAAGCCGAGTGAGCGCGCAATTTTGTGATAAATTTTGACGTAATATTCAGAAAAAACAATACATTTCACCCTTTTCTCTCTTTTTTTCTTTGCCGTGATTTTTTTTTCGCCACTGAGGTCAAAGGTGAGAGAAGTGGGAAAACCCAACCCTATAGCGTGATTAGCTGATGAAACATTGCTTAAATGCCAGGACAGGTTATGTGTCGTTGAATTTGTGCAGCATTGAATTTTCATATTTATGGACTCATGATAAGAAGTATAATCTTTTAAGCAACAAGCGGTATGTATATACTATTCAATTACCTTAAATATTTTGTATTAATCCTGATTAAGCTTACTTTGTTTAATAAGAAATGGACCATATTCTTATCACAACAATACAGGACGTTTATAACCATATGCATATACCGTGACTTATTTGTTTGAATTATCAAGTATTGCTTATCGGTGAAAGGACATTGATCACTTTGATCATAACATAACGAAGGCATAACATGAAAATAGTCATCTTATACTGCGATTGTTGATTGTTTGGGGGAGGGGTGGCAAAGCTATCTTAAAGGGTATTTCAACGTCTTTCATAGAAAATTATGACATTGTACACTGCATTGTACAATCAGGAAATTAGACAAGAGATATATTGTGAAAATGTAAATCCTAGAGGCATTTTGGGGTAAAAGTTGGAATTAGGTTTATTATACACAATTCAAATGTGCCTAATCTGATGAGACCTATCCCCAATTCGATTTCTGATGTTTTGACCACCTAATTTGCATAAACAAAATGGCTACCAAATTGACAATATTCAGTCATATTTCTACGATATTCTTTTATGATATTCGCTTTAACGGACATGGGAAATACAAAATCTTGTACACATAACATGAACCATGCAGACAAATTGGTAATTCTATTTGGAGATTAATTAATCATATAAATTTATGCATATTTTGCAATATTATGCTATAATTTAGAAGCTTCAGCTCAAAACTTTATCATTTTAAACATTCCCGTCATTAAGAATAATACGGCCTTTGAAATATAGTACCACATTCAGCGCTCGTGTATTTTATTGTTCTTTGAATTTCCGTGGAGCGTTGTGGTCCAGTAGATTAGTCCTTGGACTCTGAAACAGAGGATCGTGGGTTCGAATCCCAACCATGGCGTAATTTCATTCAGCAAGAAATTGATCCACAATGTCCTGCACTCAGCCCAGGTGTGGTAAATGGGTACCTGGCAGGAATTTATTCCTTCAAACGCAGCGCGCGTAACAGCTGCATTGCTAAAGCCAGGGTAATTATGCTGCATACTGTAGAGAGCATAGAGACTTCTGACAAAGTAAGTATTAAGTATTAAGCGGTATATAAGCAAGTATACTTATTAATTATTATTTCTTATGTATTTATACCTTTTGTTCTGTACATGTTTTGTTACGAAGTATTTTAGCAACTTCTTATTAAGCTTCAATGATTAAATGATTTGATAATCTTTTTAACACAAGTGTTAATTTGTTTTTTCACGAATAAACACACACACGCACCTGCACCCACATCTGTATCCAAAGTAATAAGCTTGGAAGGTGCATTAATTATGCCATGGTCACATTTGTTCTACGGCGGCCGTACGGCGAGTCGAATACAGCCGTTTCAACATTTTTTTGTCCAACTACATATAGGTGGTTTGAATCAAAATTGATAAAAACACTGTTTTAGACTCGCCGTACGGCCGCCGTAGAACAAATGTGACCATAGTATAAGGCATGCCCAATATAAACGTACACTGCGCGGGGGGGGGGTACACTGATGCCCCGGGACTGATGCTAATGCTATAATCAGGGCAATGATCGAATTCCATTACTATAACCATTTGGTTAGGAAGTGTGTAACTATATAGAGAGGCATTTCCTGGCTCTATATGTATGATCGGGGAAATTTCCTTCCTATAGACTATCATGATGATATTGTAAAACCACAGACAGCCTATCAGACCTAAAAAAAGCTACTGTATGAAGTTGGGGATAATGCACGCAAAAACCATGTGGATTGATAGTCACCCACTAGTAAACCAAACATGTCAGGAACCTATCACCCTTCAAAATAACATTTTTATTATCGTATGATGATGTCACCTATTTGTAGTTCGATTAATGACCGAGGGGATACAAATGAAATTGACTGCAGTATTTGAGAGCTGCGCTACGGGAATGAACACCGAACAAAATCTGGTCAAACAGCAAAGTCTTCCTCAAGATTAAAGGTGTAGTTTTCTCTATCTGTAACATGTATGACGATTGAAAATGTCTTAGGAACACAAACTTGATGACTTGGGTACGAACTGCTTCCGTAAAATACCTTTTGAAGGGCTTAAATGGGCTGCTTGCCTTAGCAATAAAGCCATCTTGTGGAACCCTTGAGGGAGGAGAACTGGCAATTTTTCGTTCAGCAAGACCTAGAAGAATACCTATGCGAATACGAATGACTTTATAAACTGGTAAATAATAGAAATAAGGGAGGGAAGGGTGTCCTTAAGAAGACAGCAGCAGGACTGCATTCGTAAAATACTATGAGGAAATGCACATGCAACCCCTCCAGGGGCGTCGATCCATTTTTCAGATTGGGGGGGGGCAAAATCATTAACGTTCCAAAGGCGCTCGATCGTACAAAACAACCACTCACCTGATTTTTATTTTAATATATAGGCTACTGACAGGTAAAGCGTGCCTGTTTAGGACTGTTTGTAGTAACTCATGAGGAAGATACATATCTTACTACACAAGATAGTACGAGTGACGAGAGTGTCAAGCTGAAATTTCTTTATATTCTGACCTGAATGCTAGATATTCTTAGCATTATTGATACCAATTATTAAGTTTGGTATCTAAAACAAGAATAGATGCGAGCGCGAAGCGCGAGCTGAAAATTTTGATATCTCCATCTGAAAAAATGACAGATTAATGGACGTGATCTTGATAAAGAACAAGATATATATCCAAACAAAGATTATTGCAAATCGAAGCAGGAGTTTTTTGGCTTGAACTGAAAACGGGACATTTATATTCACCTCTATAATCATGAAAAGTATGGTTTTGCTACATTGATGATGCGAGCGCGAAGCGCGAGGTGAAAAGTTTTAAAACTCCAATCTGAAAAGCGGACATTTTGAGCATGATTTTAAATAAATAACGAGTTATGTATCTCAATCTCGCTTGCTGAACACTACAATTTTTTTTTTTGCATATCCGAAATTATTTGGGGGGGGGTTAAAACAATAAGTTTGCCCCCCAATATTTTCATTGGTGGGGCGATCGCCTGGCAACAAGGTTCAGCTCAATGAACTAAAAACTGAGATGCTGCATGTTTTCGCTAGGTTTAGGAGCTCAGGTCATTTACCTTGTTTAGATTTTCTCGCTGGAAATATCAGTGGTTCAGATACTGTAAGGGACCTTGGAGTTGTTATTGATAACAACTTTACCCTTACCCAGCATATCAGAAATGTTTGTCGTTGTGCATCATGGGGTATTTGTAAGAGAGGGAAGTTAAGAAAGTATCTTGATAAATCATCTACTGAACGTATAGTACATGCCTTTGTATCATCCCATTTAGATTATTGTAATGCTTTACTTGCTGGTTCTCAATCTAGTATAGCCCCCCTTCAAAGAATTCAAAATACTGCAGCTAGATTGGTAACCCCCACAAAGAAATTTGAACATATTACCCCTATTCTCTACTCCCTCCATTGGCTTCAGGTTCATAATAGAATTATTTTCAAGCTCCTCCTTGTCTATAAAATCATCCATGGTCTTGCCCCATCCTACCTTCAAAATCTTATCTCTGTCCCTCATCCTCTGTAACTCAACGTCTCCGATCTTCTACTGCTCACCTTCGACTATCTCTAGGACCCCGCACTTTTACCCGTTATGGAGATCGTGCTTTTTCTGCTCTTGCCCCTAAACTCTGGAACAATCTCCCCATCTCCATCCGTAATGCATCCACTGTCGAATTTCAAAACACTCCTCAAATCTTACCTCATTAAGCATTCCTCTTAATTCCATTTCCTGTTTTCTCTCACTGTATTTTGCTACTCCTTTTTTTCTCTTTCCAATGCGCTTACAAACTGTTGTATTAAGCGCTATATAAATTTTAATTATTATCTATTATTGTTATTTATGTTTAAGTATTTATTATCTTAAATTATATGAATTAATTGTTTTATCAATATATTCAAGAAATCACAATGCAGTCAAACTGAAACTGTATCAATCGATAAACACTTTGAATGAAGACATGTTCATGGGATTCGTAGGATCACCACCAGTGCTTTTAAATGGGTAGACCCCCTTGCAAGCATTTTGCTTCAGATGTGGGTGCGGGCGTTGGTCCATGTGTGTGTGTATGTCCCTGAAAATATACTGAAGTTGTCATTAAATAATTAAATCATTGAAACAAATTATTTTTGTCTTTGATAATCAATACTTTAATAGATCTAAATTACAAAATATGTGAAAAACAAATGGTATGAAATATAAAGAAATAGATGAGAAATTCAAAGAACAATAAAACACATTAGCATTGACTGTGATATGATATTATAGGGCTGGAAAGTTATTCATAATGCTGTGAATGCTATCTGTGCCCAAAAATATTAAACATTTGAGCTGAATTTACCAAGTTATATCATGATTTTGCAAAATATGCAAACAAATTGCATGATTAATAAATTATGCATAAAAATAGCAAATTTTCACAAATAATACATATTATGTATGGAGGATTTTGCATTATCCACTCAATCCATTAAAATTAGACCCATTATTGGAAAGAATCTTGTAGAAATAAGATCATAAATGGTCGATTTGGCAGCCATTTTGTTTATGCAAATTAGGTGGTCAATACATGGGAAATCATCTTGGGAACATGTTTTATCAGATTCAGAACACAGAAATTGTGAAAAATAGCCCTGTTTACAACTTCCCCCCAAAAAATGCCCAAATAGCTTTAGTCTATAATAATGACGGTTTGAAAACACTTCCTTACTGGTATACTGTTAAAAAAGACATTTTAGAGAGAGAGAGAAAAAGTTGCAATAAATATGAAATATTAAACAATTATTAAACAGATATTATTTCAAGTATGATAACTACAGAGGCCTGTATAAACATCGCTTGTTACTCTTTCATCGTTTCTCTTAAAATAAAGAAATGATTACAGTGAAATGAGATATCATAAAAATATATCATGTTCTACTCTACAACTTTGCAACAAAACATTTTGTTACGATCAAGCAGTAAAAACTTATAGCAAGTTGATTTAGGAGACTCAGGAACGTACGGTCTACCCAAAATGCGCATCCCGGCCTGAAATAATTTACACAGGCAGGTTTTTTTAAGTGGCACGTAAAGAGTTAAAGTACATGATATGGGAAAGGGGTACAAGAAAGATAATAAGTAATCTATGTTAAATATTACCTTACAGACGTCAGACCGAATGTTAACACAATGACGGAGGAAGCGAAAGTCACTCACTCAATGCAAAGCCTGACATGTTTGTTATGTGTTGGCACAGTCATCGATGCTACAGATCTTTCTTGCGGACATTCATTCTGCAGAACATGTTTGAAAATGTACGACGCATCTTATCCAGGACGGGACCACATCGTATGCCCTGACTGCAAGGAACTCACCCAGTTATCAGAAAAACGAATCGATGGCTTCCCTTCCAATGCAACTATCAACGGACTCCTTGAAGAGCATTTCCGTAAAGCGGATGATGACATCACAGGAGCCAATCCGCAGTGCAACACCTGCGAACTTCAGGAAAATGCCGTTTGCTTATGCAGTTCATGCAACAACTTCATGTGTGAGCAGTGCCTACAATGTCATCAACATCTGAAAAGCGTCTTTGGAAACCATGATATTATTTACTTACGGGATAGCAATTCACCATGCGGACAGTACCCATCTCGGTTTTGCTCGACTCATATTTTAGAACTTAACAGCATCTTCTGTGAAAAATGTGTCCGATATATTTGTGTGAAGTGCGTGTTTAATCACCGCGATCACAATCTGAAAAAGAGTGATCAATTAGTTAGTGAACTGAGGGAGAAAGTTGAAAACCTCAGTGAACGAAGTAAGATGAAGAAAGCACGGTTACAAAGGAATATCAAACAAAAAGTATTGCAAATGCAGAATGTGCAGTCACTTGTGAAGGAACTCAGGGTAGCTGAGTACGATGTGTACAAGGAGAAGGAGAAGAAATTGAGAGAAAATCACCAAGTACTAGTTGCGGAAATAGATGCACTGGAGCAGGATTTCCTTCGCATTCTTAGCTCTTTGAAAGAAAGTGATCGGCAGAGAATTAGAAGCATCTGTAGCAAGACATCATTGATCAACAGTTGCAAACTCGGTTGTCTTGAGAAAAACAGTTTATGTACTCATGCCTTGTTTTGCGAAGAGCTAGAAACCATGCTGGAAACGGGTATTGATGACGAGTCTGCTGTAACGGTTGCAGAGATGACAAAGAGCTATACATTCCAGTCTTTGAGAGAGGATAACACACTGGAACTTGGACATATAACCATGAAATCATCCCCCACCCAGTTACATGTGACAAAGTCCGTCAGTCTTTGTGGCCAAATGTGGGGAATCACCAAATATTCTAGCGAGGACATCGCTGTGGGATACTGGGGTGATCACTGCGGTATTGATATTATTCATTCTTCGGGCAATTCGAAGCAGTATCACAAATTTCCACCCTTTGTAGAATGTTGCGACTTGGTGTTTCAAGAAGATGGCACGCTGTACGCATCAACTACCAAAAATGAAGTGCGTATGTATTCGGCAAAGGGTTATTGGGAATCAACGATTGCTTTGGAAAGTGATGGGTATCTCCTTGCATTAAGCAGAAGCCCGTCGGATGAAATACTTCTCACTAATGGGTCAAATCATATATACATATATGATTCGACGGGTAGCAAAGTAGAACATACGGTGCAAACAAAATACGTTACCCTACAGGTATCTGCCACAAGTACTGGTCTTATGGTGGCAAGTTGTTCCCGTACAATAGAACCTGATGTGGTTGTCGTATACGACAGAAACGGTAACGGTGGCAAGCTCCTAGATGCTCCCAAGAATAGCTGCCTCTACCCTGCAGTTGACCAAGAGGATAGGGTGTATATAGCAAGCGTTAACTGTGAGACTGGCAGAATGAAGATCACCCGTTACGTCATTGAAGGTTTGGACCTTAGGGAAACATCGGAGTTCATCCACACTGACTTTGTTCTTCTACAGCATGGATGGTGTTGTCTTGTAGCCCTATCTCCAAATAACCTTGCATTTGCCTGTAATGACAAAGTTCACTTCATAAATGTTTCGATTTGACTTTTTTAAACAAAAGCAAGTGCACACCAAGTTACCAACAATGCATGTAGCATTTCCATTTATTTGAAAGCAGGAGAAACAAAGAGCATTGTACATCAATTGATTTGCTCACGGGCATAGGTGTCGCGGCCGGGGATCGAATCCCGGTCTTTCCATGTATAGCGCCAGGCGCCTTAGACCACTTAAAGGGAAGACTTAAAGGGAAGAATCGATGTAAAAGGTTTCTCGACATGGTCCTCTTCAGTCCAGACGGAAAAGCTCTTGTTTTATAATAGTAGTCAAAGGTTTGTTCTTGAGTGATTATAAACTAATTATCGGACGTGTTAGTTTTGAAACCTGATTTTGACTTTGGTGCAGGCTCAGTATGATGTGAAAAATAAAGCAAATCACGTTATTGTATGTAATCTTATAATTGCAAATTTGTTATATACAGTTGGCTTAAATTTTATGCAGTATGATTCATTGCCCCCTCCATCAAAGAAAAGCTATACACTTCCTTGTTAGACCCCACCTTGATTACGCTGTTGCATCATGGGACCCCTACACACATGACACAGACGAATATAGATAGTATTGAGAGAGTCCAAAACAGAGCGGCTAGATTTGTCGCTAACACGTACGGACGTGACACTAGCATCAGTGCAATTCTTAAGGACTTAGAATGGGCCCCACTCCGTGAAAGAAGGAAATGTCATCGCCTAACTTTCCTTGACAAAATCATGAATGGCCATCTAGATACAGATTATGAAAACTTCATCAAGCCCAAGCCATCAAGAGGCAGAAAAGGACACACTCGACAATTACAACAGCAGTACACAAACTCAGACTCATTTGTCAATTCCTTCTTTATCCGAACTATCAACCAGTGGAATAGCCTTCTACCAGAAACTGTAGACCAGCCATCAGCGACAACTTTCAAAAATGCCCTTACTAAAGACCCAATAATTTACAAAAACCTGGACCACACTATCCGGCACACCTCCAGTTAAAACTCTTCTTTGGGGTATTTCGGAGGAACATCATACCAAGTACCAAGCACACAAAGACATGAGCCTTAATTCTTTCAGCACTCATCAGAGAGCTCGACGGACAATTATTCTTATCCTGCCTGCACGTATCTACTTATTACAAAACTTGGATGGATAGGTTTCCTGATGTGTAATCAGAAAGTGTTCATAATTGTAATTATTGGAGTATAGAATTTCATGCAGTTGTAGAAAATGAATTGTAGTTTACGGGTGTAAATATATAAAGAATATAGTCTTGTAATTGTAATATTACACACATCTAAAGTGCCTCAAACATATCAACGCATCTAAAGTGCCTTAACATACGCTTTATACTTATCATATTTAATCTTGTTGTTATCTGACGTTTCTATCAACAAACTAGAGACAAAAATATATCCTGGAATTTTCAGCCCAGTTCATGCTTTGGAATAGGTTCTATATCAAATAGAAAAACCACGCAGGCATTATATGAATATTTAAAGAAGAAAGAAACAGCGCCTTAATTTCATTCCATACACTAGCAAGTGTTATATTATCTCTTCAATAAATGATTACTTTTTGTTTTCTTCCTTGTTTTTTTCCATCCATAAGAACAATTTGAAATAAAAAAATGAATCAATGTTCAGTATATATATTTTTTTATAAGATCTTTGTAATATAGGCTATACCTATGCCTTTCATCTAACCATATTTGAAGCTATTAGGCCTTTAGTCCTTGAATTAAGGGTTAATCTGTATCACAACCGTTACAAGATCCAAAGTAACATCATCAAACATCATATAAAATCTAACATTTACCCTTATTGTCTTGATCAGGATATACGTGTGTTATAATTTACACTTTATATGGAAATCAGCAGTAAAAGCACATTATCAAGGTCAAATGTCATTTGGGTTCGATAAAGTTAGTTTATAGTAATGAATGGTGCAATTTGTAAATAGTTATTTATTTTTTCAAAGACAGCACTTACGTTATACTTTTTGAGGATTTATTACCACACTAATTAGACACTTTAAGAACGACTGATGATCCGTTCTTACGTGCTAAACCGTCGCCAACTAACATTTTGGCATATACCATTTACCACAAGAAAGGATCACCAGTCGTTCTTAAAGTCGCTCTTAACTTACGAACAGCTTTATGAAACACCCACCAGGGTTAACTTAAACCTTGCTATCAGAATACGAAACTTAAACATAGGTTTAAATATGGCGGTCTATCATGTTTATTCCCACACTTATGGGGTGTTGCAAGAAACTTGAGATCAATCGCAAATCTATTTTGGTCCCTAAATCAAATGTCTGTCAGTTAATTGTAAATTAGTGATTGATTGCTAATCTGCTCCTCGAAACAAGAAATGTAATCCAATTTGCTACAGCTAACGTTGATCTATCAGTTGTAAAATTGCAACAGAATGCTTGCAATTGATCGCAAATATTTTTTTGCAACACCCCCTTAGACTAGGAATAAGTTAAACCAAGCTATATATCACAATACGGGCCCCAGAGGCGTTTCACTTGTCTCCTTGTTTTTTTTTATAGTGACTTCTTGTTGGGTCCATCCTCAACCCCCTTTGTACACTGTTAGAAAATTTATCCTTAAAATAAAAGAAGTTCCTGCAGCAGAGTCTCGAGAACACCTTTAACCTTACCAGATTGTGTAATCTGATAGGAAATTGGTATTTTGGTGTATGGAATCTTACAAATTTCCTTAAATAAAACAGCCTTTCCCCTTTTTAAACAAACATGTTCTGTTAAATTGCAGGAAAATTCCGGTTTTATGAATTTACAGAATGATTCTGTTATTGCTTTCTGCAAAATCTTCGGGGGAGGGGGGTTCTGTAAAATCAGGGTCTTTTTAACAGTGTACTCCAGTGTCATCAGTAAGCCCTCGTTGTAAATTTCACTTGAAGTATTGGGTATAGGCCCTTGTAAAAATTATAACCCCTTCCCCTTATAGGAGCCGGTTGCGAAGAAAACATAGAAACATAACTGAAGGTGATTATATACCCCGTCCTCACGCGTTACCATGGCAACGCAATACAGTTTCCAAAATATTTATAACATTAATCTTGCATGTCTTTACCCCAAGATGAATATGTCTGCCAAGTTCCAGATAAAAACTGGGGAAGTACTCTGATCCGCAACGAGTTTTCCTGACTTTTTGGCCATAATGTGGTATCCATGCCAACAATAAATGCGAAAAGTGCGCGTTTCCTCTTTCTAGCTCTAGACCTATGTCATGTATGTGTGTACCAAATCTCACGAGCAAAAGTTATATAATGATGAGATAGTTCATGTTTACAGATTGATTGTTGTAATATGCTGTTACCATGGAAACGCAGTTTGAAAAATAAAATTGATGTCTTAAATAATATCTATGTCTATAATTGCATGTACAGAGAAACAACTAAATTGTTTTGAGAGGAAAAGTAATTGTTTTGATACCTGCATGGTATAACAAATTTTTTGCGGTATAAATGTATTGAGTAGTTAATTAGCATGTAATCATTCAAGTGGGTCTATATTACTAGACTGAACTAGCATTATGGGACAGGAAACTGGCCAGGTATGAGTAGTTGAGGACTCGAGATGGCGCTAGTTGTTCGTATTTGCGTTAAATTCTAAATTGCATCATATAACGTTTTCTACCAACCGTTGCTATACTAATTAGAATTCATTTTAACACCCCTGAAAATGTTTAGAATGTTATTCTGATCATGTGTGCCATGCTCTTATCACAATCTAAACATTTTTTTTTTCACCAATCGCCTATATTATATATTAAGTATCAATTGGCATATAATCTGAGAGTGAAGATGAAGTAACAGGAAATTTATAAATTAATGACTACTTTAGTGAGCCTGATCATCAGTTGTTGTTTTTTGGACGCTGTGAAGAGAATATTAACAAGAACATGAAATTAAATACTTAAGACTTTTCTCAGTCCAATAATCCATCATAGAACATTTTGTGAATATTATTCTCTTATACTATTTTAATATAACCTTCTTTCATTTTATTACAGTTAAACATATTGTGAATCTATATCTCCGTGAGAATAAATTGAGGAAGAGAGACAATAAAGCACAAGAATTAAGGCTTATGTTCTTTCACAGAAATAAATTCTCTTTTATGTACCCTTTTAGTAGGCTCATGGATGTGTATCACTTCGCAACATAGTAAATATAGTAAAATAATTTGTACCATTAAAGGGATGTTCCGGGCTGGAAATGTTGATATAGATAAGGTAAAATGCACACAGCAAATGCTAAAAATTTCATCAAAATCGGATAACAAATAAGGAAGTTATTGAAGTTTAAAATTTAGCAATATCTTGTGAAAACGGTGATATGCACGTCGTCTTGGATATTCATTAGGTGGGCTGATGACGTCACATCCCCCCCCCCATTTCCCTTTTTTATTACATAAACTCATAATTTTTTCATTTTTAAATATCTCATGCGCTAAATCAGATGTAATTACTATTTTTTAGTTCTTAGAAAATTTTGAATAAACCTAATTTTTTCATGATAAAATACAAATGAACAGTCAAGTGGGGATATGACATGATCAGTTTGCTCAATGAATATTCATGCAGACATGCCTAGAACTTTTACTGTAACAGTCCTTGTAACAACGGAAAAATGCAAATCCTCAAAATTCCATCTTTACTATTCCTTGTCAGATTTTGATCATATCTTCAATGTTTTGTTTGTCTGATTTGTAATGATAGTTCATGAATGAATCTGGGTAGGGTTGGAATTGATTGTGATTGATTGGAGGTGAATGTGTGTGTGTGTTGGGTGATAGGGAGGATGGATGTATGCGTAGTCCTCTAATGTGTCACGAGGTTTGCAAATATGTCCATGTTCCTCTTCGCTTTCTCATTTAAACTTGTAAATAATATTTTTTAATAAATTGCGTAGAGAACTGTCAGTGTCATTTTTCCTTTTTTAAAGCTTATTATATGCAGCTGGTCGTATTCTTATCATTTAAAAAAAAATAGCAGTTTTGATTTATTAATTTTGATGTAACTTTTTAACCTTTTCAGGACCTTGATGTAAAACTATGTTTTTATACTGATCTTAGGTTCCAGAATAAATATATTTCAATAAAATAAATAAATATTAATTTATAACAAACTATTTAAAATCCCCTTTTAATGACAGTTTATCAAAGCTTTATACAGGGTTCGTGATTTGCGCTCGCATTGACAGTTCCTCTTCATTGGTTTATTAGGCTTATTAAGATAAAACTTTCCATAAATTCCTAATAATCTAATTGTCCCTAATGGAATATCGACTAGTTTCATTTCGCGCTTAGGAAGAGGAATAGGAAGCTGAACATTTTCATATGATGACAAAATGTCCTTAGAATGTTCCAGTCCTACACTGTTAGAAAATTTCTACTTAAAAAAAAAATTCCTGCAGCAGAGTCTCGAAAACACCTGTAATCTTACTGCAATGCGTAATCTTACATGCATTTGTGTAAAATAACAGAAACTTTGTATTGGTTTATGTAACTTAAAAAAATTATTGTAATAAGACTGTTTTCCCCTTTTTAAAAACAGACTTGAGTCTGTGAAATAGTAAAAAATCTTTCCTGTTATAACAATTTACAGAATAATTTGATTATTTCTTTCTGTAAAATCTTCTGTTTTTCTATCAGTTTAGGTTAAAATAATTCTTAAAATATCAGTTCGTGCTCGCATCATCTATTACAAGCGATCTATATTCAATTAAACACTTCATTTTCACTGCTTGTAGTGCTAAAATCGACTGTTTTTCAGATCAGAATAAAAAAATGCTCGCGCTTCGCGTTCGCATTAGTAATATAGTAAAATATCCAATTATCCATCCTTTTCATGATTTACAAAAAATGAAGAGAGGGTCCCGTTTTTAGATCTACATCTCAACAACAACAAGAAATCCGCTCGCGCTTAGCGCTCGCATTGTTTAATCATCCAGGATCCATGATTGCAAAAAACGCCTTCAATGTCCCTTTTTTAGGTCGGAATGTGACAAATTTTCAGCACGCGCAAAGCGCTCACATTATTTGATTGTTATAATATGTATATCGTCTTCACGGCTAACTGCAGTCATTGGCTTAACAAGTCCCTTTCCGATCAGGCCAGAACGTCGGATCTAGGCCTAGTAAAAGTTTCTGCTCGCACTCGCAGTAATTATTTAGTTACATATACGCATCTTGTTCAGGATCACAAACAGTTCCAGAATCAGGAAAAATAGGCCTATATACATGTATATGAAATTTCTGAAAATATCACTGCTCGCGCGCTTCGCGCTCGCACTTCTGGTTTACTCGACTAAATAAGGCTATTATGAGATTATATAGTTTTGTTAGGACTATACCTCCCCTCCCTTCAAAGAAACAAATAAATAATCAACTTCCGGAGGGGTAGATCGGGGAAATTTTGGTGAAAAATGTAGCCCCCATCCAGTAGTGGACCGTGACCCGGAGGAGACAAAGCATTGGGTATGGGGGGCACTGCATTGTTTGTGAACAATGCCGTGCCCCCCCATGCTTTGTCTCCTCGGGGTCACGGTCCGCCACTGCCCCCACCCCTACGGGCCCCTATTGGCGAAAGCTGGATCTACCTCTGAATAATTCCTCTTCCCGGTACGAAGATAACAAGTAATTCATAAAATTTTGAGAAAAGAAAGGACATTCGGCTTGGAGTGGCATGATATGCCTAACAATAAATGCTAATAGGTCAAGTCCACCTCAGAAAAATGTTGATTTGAATCAATAGAGAAAAATCAGACAAGCACAATGCTGAAAATTTCATCAAAATCGGATGTAAAATAAGAAAGTTATGACATTTCAAAGTTTCGCTTATTTTCAACAAAATAGTTATATGAACGAGCCAGTTACATCCAAATGATGTCACTCACTCACTATTTCTTTTGTTTTTTATTGTTTGAATTATACAATATTTCAATTTTTAAGAATTTGACGATTAGGACCTCCTTGCCTGAAGCACAAAATGTTAAAATAATGGAATTCCACGTGTTCAGGGAGGAATGAAACTTCATTTCACATGACAATGATGAGAAAATAAAAATATTTCATATAAAAAAATACAAAAGAAATAGTGAGTGAGTGATGTCATCAACTCTCTCATTTGGATGTAGCTGGCTCGTTCATATAACTATTTTGTTGAAAATAAGCGAAACTTTAAAATGCCATAACTTTTTATTTTACATCCGATTTTGATGAAATTTTCAGCGTTATGCTTGTTGAATTTTTCTCTTTTTATTCAAATCAAGTTTTTGTTGGGGTGGACTTGTCCTTTAAATAATGATCTCTTGAGCTTTCTCAGACCATGGATCGGTCTGGATCCATATGCTCAGACCAATATAGTTCTTCAACAACCTTGCGGCTAACCCTAGAACCCCGAATTAATGGGTTATAATAATTGAGCCAACTTCAAGTTCAATTTATTAAAAAACCAGACATACATGTGAGTACAAATCAATGAACAGATAATAGAAAAGGATAAATAAAATATATGAGAGGTTTTCGGGCCCGTTTTCGGGGACCCCTAAAAAGCAGACTCGGAGCAGCTTGTGAGTGGCGCAAATGAGATGTAAAACAATGAAGGAATTAACATACATAATACGAATAAAATACAGATATGTACAGAAAAAGAGATAAGCAAAAAAAATATGCTATCCAATGGAATAAATTACCATCTTATACACTCATAATGCCAACTCCTTAAATTCAAGACCTTGCTAAACACGTAACACCAACCTATATAGCTGGATATCATCAGTTGTACGTGGGTATGTGGGAGGTATTCTCGTTTCATTAATTGTTTTTGTTTCGTTCTTGGTTTGATAATTTATTCATTTATTGGTTTAATTTATTGCATTCTTATTATTACATTCCTGATAATCAATTAATAGCCAGAAAATATATGTGACAGTTTGAAACACCAAAAAATGCTCAATACTTTTTGGGGTGATATGGTGATACCAACCGTGCTCTACAAACCGCGGGATACAAACTCGAGGAAATGTTTGTCATATATAGTTATGAAGCAATGAAGGGTAAAGTATTCTGAAATAGCAGAGGTATTTCTAAAATGGGTCCATGTAATATTGTCAGCCAATTAGCATCAGTATGATTGATCGGATGTCAATCGTAACTCTTTGTACGACGGTGCCCGGATCTGCCGTACGTTAGAAAGATGCAAGGCAATGCAAGGGGGGGGGTAATTAATCACCTGCATCTCGGCCACCAGCCGCGCCGGGAATATCGGATCGATGAACAGATCGGAAGGAAATTTTGTACCGGGTGGCAACTTATGACTGTGTCATATGAAATATACTGTAAATCGCTCCATAAACTGTTGAAACCGTATAAGCCAAAAATGTTTTGTATCACGTCTTAACGGGTCGAACACTGTAATAACAGCACTTCTTCCAGGGTAGAACGGAAAAGGTTATAAATGCAGCCTTGAAAAGTTTCCCTCGAACTACTCCAGCTCATCGCCTCGGACCATCGACCACCACCTGTTCGGCTGTCCCCCGATCTTCATGGGCGTGACTGCCGCCAACAGCAGCCAACCTTTTCTGCAGTACTGGATATTGTTCAGCCCAGGCCAAGGAGGGATCGTTTCATCGTTTAAATTCAGGTTGGTAATTAGACAGCTGGCAGCCGTCTGTTTCGAGGAGTTTTTAAACATTTTTTATTCTAATTTCTCCTCGTACACAGACGGCTCGCTATCGTGCAGCGTATTAGGGGACTTGCAATGCAAAATCCCCCCGTCGGGGCTCTTTAATTTTTGTCTTTAATGAATAAAAATTTTGAAAGTTAACGCGACCAAAATGCAAATGAATATTCTCTCTTGGCATTAATTACCAAAAATCGTAGAAAAATCAAGTTAAAAGGAACAAAAACAGTGACTTACCTCGGCTGTCGCGCAAATTCACTTTCCGATCTTAAGTACATATGGCCAAGAGTCCCCTGTACTGATCGCGCTAGAACTTCAATCTCTGTATTTGGTGAGTGAAGCCAACGGAGTTCAGCTGAACAACCAACATGACAGAGACCGAAGCTTTTGGTCTAGTTGGTAATGCGCTTGACTTGCTCAGCCAAGTGATGAGTGTATACATACAATATCCACATACACAACGGCCATTTAAAACAAGTCATACAGTCTCAGTTTTAAATAGCTTTACCCAAGATTCTCTCTGCGCACTTCGATGCGAAAGTTACTTTTGCAGAAAACACATTTAAAGAAAAGTTTCTTTTAAACCAGCAATAAGTGCACGGTGCACCTACAAGGAGAGCAAATTATTTACCAGTGTCTTCGTTAAGAAGTTCAGGTTCCAAAGTTTCATCCCGTATCTTTATATTTTCTTGAAGTTCATTATTTACGCCACAGTTGGCAACGCAAGAGAGAGGACGGTTTCGTGAAATAGATACAGTGCGCTTAACTTTCGCATCGAAGTGCGCAGAGAGGACGGTTCGTGGTGCGTGCGACCATTTGATTTGACTGCATTGGTGTAGCTCAGTTGGTAAGAGCACCTGTTTCGGTTATTAAAGATTGGAGATTTCATTTGAAAGGTTCAAGACTTCGAGTACAGCTCATGCAGAAACAGATCTGTAAACATATCTTGCACCATGCAAGGCTCCACACTATTTTTTTTTCTTAGTGGCCCGATCGGTCTACCAAATCATCAATTTCATATTTTTGGTGGCCAGTAAAGCAAATTTAGTGGCGCTAAAACAAAAGAAAACAACAAAATTTCATAAAAACTTTGGAGTTTGGTAGCCCAACCAGGCCACTAAATGTTGGCTTTTACAGAATTGATGTGGCCAAACTCTCATTTTTGGTTGACCCGGGCCACTGCTAATATCGAGCCATGCTTTATGTTAAAATGGATTTTTCTAATATCCTACACAATTGCAATCACCCAAAACTTTTCTTTGTGTGTGTTATTTCTCTACATTGTTAATCAAATCAATCTATTATTCATCTGTAAATAAATAGTCAAACGTGCTACAAATTTTTAAGTGATTTAAAACTATTTTTTTGTTGCATATGTAAATTGTCCTTATCTGCAACAATGCATTGATAAGCGTTTCATGATAAGTTATGCAATTTTCCACTAGATCCTGTTATAAAGAACTGTAATTCTTAAATGTCTAAAAGATTTGAATGTCCTTGTGTGTGATGAAATATTGACAGAGCCAGGCCATTCTGTCCCCAGTCAGTTGCTGATATAACATTTGATGATACGGTTATGCAATTCTCCACAAGATAAGGTACTGGTATCTTAAGCAATTAAATTTGAACATCTGTCATAAATAACAAGAAAACAAATTCTAAGTTCAGGGACACAAGTTTACTTTATACTAGTCTTTTAATAATTAATGAAGAGGCCCCAGATTTCGGGGGGGGGGGAGGGGGGTGAGGCCTATTCTGTGTTCTAAGTTGTTCTTTTGTGGCATACAGTACAAAACATACTTTATGTTAAAACAAATTGTTGTAATATTTTTGGCAAAAAAATATATGAGGACACAACTTGTCAAGCACCCTGATCAGCTCATTTGTTCACAAGTTTGAGAAATATACAGTTAAGTGTTATTGGATTAAGGATTTTGACCAAGTTTCAAATTTTTTTCATTTTTTTAGGATGAAATATTGTGTTTCCTCTTATATATCATGTTCATCTTGAATTTTTTTCCCTCTTTTCATATAAATCTGGGGACTATAAGATAATTATTCATCTGCATAGCGATTGTGTACAATGCAGTATGTAGAGGAGACCGGGGTTAGTTGGAGCATGGGGTACATGTACATGTAAGTTGAAACATTGTAATTTTCTTTAACTCCTGTAAAATAAATTTATGCAATACTGCCCTCATTGCAATAAATTGAAGGCCGTATTGCATAAATTTATTTTACAGGCTTTAAAGAAAATTACAATGTTTCAACTTACCCCATGTTCCAACTAACCCCGGTCTCCCCTACACTTCAACCATGAAGTTATTTCTTCAACAGCAATGTGGCTTTCCTCTCATCATGTTGATCCCTGGATTCAGAGTACGAACGTTGCTCTCAACCCATCCATTTCCTATTACTTTGTTTGTATAGTTTGATCTGCAAACTACTGCATCTCACTACAAACAAAACCCTTGATGAAAGGATCCTATGTATTGATTTCCGAACCTTTGTTGCCCCTGTCTCTTTACTGTAGAGTATAATTGTATACAGAGAGAGAGATAGAGAGAGAATACAGGTTTAATCAACGGACACAATGGATGTATGAAATGAACCCTAGTTTAATCTCAACTCAAAAGATGATTTGCCTGGAATGACAATCAAGGCCAATTATAATCAATTTTTCCTCTATTTGTATAAAAAATAAAGATTTAAACTCACTGCAATGCAGTCGCAGAATGTTTAAAAAACAGAAAAAAAATTTATTGTCAATTGACCTGAATTTGTTGAATCAAAACAGCAGTTGAGTTTAGTCCTGGACTCTGGACATATTTGCAAAATTCTTGTCAGCTCTGAAACTTAGACGAAACTGCTGTTTTGTTTCATTAATATTTGACAAAGGTCTCCAGCTGTTCATTGTCATTTGACTGTCACCTTCAATACAATTGCTGTGTGCTCAAATTTGTTCTACGAGGTAGTTGCAAAAACTCTTGTCAGTGCATTTAAACTGTATAGTTTATCTGTGAGAAGAGAGAGAGACAGATCTACACGCTCAACCAAGGTCAGTGCTATTGGATGGCAGGGGCGACTGATGGGGAGGGGGGCTGAATTTGACCATGATTTTTTTTAAGTGATTAAGAAAAAAGCTCTAGAAGAAAATAAATGTAAGGAAAAATTGGGAAATAAGTGAGAAAGACTTCAAGCAACAACTTGGTATTTTCATGAGCACTTTGCACAAGAATGTTGCAAAATTGCACATCATCTTTACTCTATATTTTAAGCGATACTTAAAATGTGATTTGAATAGATCAGAAAAAACAAAACTCTGAAATTATCAATTTCAGACAAAGAATATGAAATTTAAAGGATGCACGATAGCTCAGTTAGTAGAGCAGGGGTTTCGGATTTCTGGGTTCGATTCCCCATTCGTGCGCTAGTGCCCTTCGGTAAGGCATTAATCCTCATTACCAGGTCCTTAGGAGAGGACCTTAAGCTGTTGGTCGTCTGGTTGCTTGCTTTAATGTATTCATGCATTCTTAGTAATCATGTCAAAAATCACCACCATCAAATTATATTAAAGGAGAATGAAACCATTGGAACAAGATAGCCTGTGTGAAAACAGAAAAATCAAAGAAACAGATCAACAAAAGTTTGAGAAAAATCTGACAAATAATGAGAAAGTTATGAGCATTTGAATATTACGATCACTATTGTATGGAGATAGCAAATTGCAATGCGACAAAGATGTGTGATGTCACTGATGAAAAACTTTCCCTTTGGTGGACTATGAAATACCCTCAAAATGTCTCATCTATCCATAGATCATGTGTTCTGTCTATATGAGGGCATGTAATACATATTTTTTAAGAATACATCATAGATAAAGAGTTTGTATCATCATAAGAAAAAGCAAAAAGAGACATTTTTAGGGTATTTCATAGTCCACCAAAGGGAAAGTTGTTCATCAGTGACATCACACATCCTTGTCGCATTGCCAATGGGAGGATCTCCATAGCATTAGTGATTGCAATATTCAAATGCTCATAACTTTCTCATTATTTGTTCGATTTTTCTCAAACTTTCTTTATTCTTATTCTTTGATTTTTCTGTTTCTACACAAGCCTATTTGTTCCAAAGGTTTCATTCCCCTTTAAAGATTTGCATTATTTTGGTGAAATAATTGTATGCATGTCTTTGAGCAAATTGATGATGTCACCCCTTGTTCTTTTTATGAAATACCCCAGCCAAATGAAGTTTGAAGGTGGTATCTACATGTACATGTAGGAATCAGTGTATCGTCGGTCCGTTGCACATCAAACTACTTCCTCAGTTTCTAACCGATTCTCATGAAACTTGGCACGCATATTGGTGTTGGGGTAAAGATGTGCAAGACACATTTTTCGTAGGTGGTGGAAATTGTGTTGCCATGGTAATGGTATTACATCAAAAATGTGGCAAAAATCTTTCATTACAGAGACTACTTCCTCAGTTTTTAACCTATTCTCATGAAATTTGGCACGCTCATTGGTCTTGAGGTTGAGGTAAAGGTGTGCTAGATATAAATGTGTGCGGCAGAAATCATGTTGCCATGGTAACAATATATTGTATACCCCAAATTAACTCTTGCAGTTCATACTCCTTCATTAGTTTTCAACCAACACTCATGAAATTTGTTGTGCAAATTGGTCTATCCCTAATCAATATCAATGCTCGCGCTGCATATTAAATTGAATTGCTCTTTGCGTAATCAATTTTAGAAGTTGGAAAATATTTGCTTGACAGTCCCTCTTTGCCTTTGTCGACCCAAGCATGGATTATTATTGGCTGCTTTTTAAGTGATATCTTCCACATTCAACTAATTGACTGCCATTTCAAGTTAAAATGAATTAGTTCACTTCAAATGGTTTTACCATTATATGCACAATTGCACATCCTAATTCTTAAAACAATAATACAATAACATTTGAATGATTACATACAGGATAGCATTAGACAGTTGATTAAATGCGCATTTTGTAAATTGAATTTCATTACAGCATAGCCGTACTATGGTAGATAATCCTCATTGTTATGGTTATATTTGCTTCATCTGGGTGCAAATCCAGTGCTTGTTTGGCGGTTGCCACGGTAGCGTGTTTCCCCTCATCCACCTTTCATCATGTTAATGAATATTTCATTTCTACCACTAGTAGTAATTGAAAAATAGTTGGGGATAGATAGGAGCTAGAATAGGATCAGCACTTGACAGGTCATGCCGTTGCTAGAGAAGTTGATATTGGGAATTGTTTCGAGATAGTGGTGGTTGGGAGGATATACTCTTTTTTGGAGCTCTTAAACAGTAAGCAATATATTTGTGCATTCTTGATCTTTCCATGTCGATTATTGCTTTTTTGGAGTGGTTTAATGTTTGTCATTTCTAATAAAAGGTGGTTTTATTTGTTGTCTTGATTTTGAATGATGCTTATTTACATTTTTGTGTAATTGAATGAATTCACCAATTGAATACCCGACACTTTGTGACAATCATCGTCATCATGATTTTTCTCTCTTTTTTTCTTTCACCATTTTTTTGTCTTACCTGCATTGCAGAGTGAGACTACATGTATACATGTAGGCGCCGCTTTTCCGACGGCAACAGCGACGTCGTCAACACTGAAATCTTGACTTAACCAAGGTTAAGTTTGTGAAAAGTCATCTTAAAAACATATATGAACTTAGTTCATGAAACTTGGACATAAGGGTAATGAAGTATTACTGAACATCCTGCCTGAGTTTCCGGCCACATGACCAAGTTCAAAGGTCATAGGTCAATTAACTGAGACCATGTTGAGGGAATCAACATCGAAATCTTAACCGAGGTTAAGTTTTTTTAAATGTTGTCATAACTTCTAAAGTATATGGACCTAGTTAATAAAACTTGGTCATAAGGGTGATAGTGTATCACTGACGATCCTGCCTGAGTTTCAGGTTACATGACCAAAATCAAAGGTCATTTATAGTCAATGAACTCTGGCCATGTTGGGGGTAATTGTTGAATTGGCATAACTTTGAAAGTTCATGGATCTAGTTCATGAAACATAGACATAAGGGTAATTAAGTATGAATGATTGTTTTGCACCAGTCTTAGGTCACATGATCATAGTCAAAGGTCATGTTGGGTCAATCGACATAGTATTTTATTATCATATGAGCGTTTTCTTTTGTGAATAGTAACTTATTAAATAGCTGTGTTAAAAGTCAACACTGCTGCTATATCGAATCGCATAATGCAGGCAAGACTGTCAGAGGCTTTCCACTGTCTCTTTCTCATCTCCATATCTTTCCCATTATCTTCATCTGCTTTCCTTTATTCTTTCTACTTTCCATACTTTCAATATCCTCATTTTCTTCTTCTTTTTGTGTGCCTTGTAGCATGCTAAAAGGCACACTTAGCTTTCTTTTGGACTCTGCCATTGACTCTTCCTCATTTTTTTCCCACCTCCTATGCTACATGTATATTCGCAATCACTACATTTTAGTCATCTTCTCCTTGAATACTCTGGTTCTTTCATCTCTCTTTGCCACTCTCCTCGATATCATAATCATCACCTATGTGATTATCCCAGATCAGCAGCACCAACCTCATCACCACCATCATTATTATGATCATCAGCATTGATCCCCATCATCATCATTGCAATCATATCAAGAACAACATGACTGATATACACAACCCAATAATCACCATCGACCATCATCACACAGTGATCATCATCATTATCACTGATAGTAGCCGCTGTCACCATCATCACAATCATCATCATCACAATCATCATCATCATCACCAGCAACAAATTACAAAATCACAATCATCATTATCATCTTGAAATTACATGGTTGCTAATACTATATAGTGCTACAACTAACACCACCCCTTGCCTACCCCATGATCATCATTTCCACATCACCAGTGAAAACATTTGTCTTGGCATATGTGGGTCAGATAGAGAAACTGCCTGAAGATCTTCACCTCTGATCAAGATGTCAACTTTTGTGACAGCCCTGTCTTACATGTATCTTCCTCTTTCTCATCTACAGTCTTTTCTTCTTTACCTTTTTGCACCTTCTAACTCTTCATCATCTTTAAAATAATCAATAGCTTGCGCTGTTAACCACCGCCCCCTCAGGCAGCCGCATCATAAACCTCATGACCATCATTATGGAAGAGCCGTGGTGTAGTGGTTCTGACTCTCGCCTTGTAAACAGAGGGTCTTGTGTTCGAATCCTACCGCGGTCTAGCGTCCTTTGGCAAGGCGTTAATCCACACTTTGCCACTCTCGAGTCTCGACCCAGGTGCTAAATGGGTACCCGGTAGGATTCGAAAGTTATTGTTTGAATTTGCCAGCGCCATTATGAGGCTGCAATGAAATTTAGGAATGCTCCCCATGGAGTGGAAATTGTGCACTTTTCGTGCGGGATTGAAATGAATCCAATGACCGGGGTTATAATGTGCCATGAGCCATTCTGGGAAAAGTGCTATTGGCTATTATTATCATCATCACCATCACTTCAACAACCACAGGTGCCCCACCTCCGCCACACTTCCACCATTATCAGTAAACTTCATTCTTGCTGCCACCACCATCAAAGCTCGCCATCCCCCAATCATCTCTCTGTTATGATTTATGCACTGCAAAAACTCCGGTGTTGATTTAACACCAGCCCGGAATCTATATATGTCGACACAGAGAAGTATTGAAACAACACCAGTTTGGAATCCAACCGATGCTGTTTTAATACTAATTGGTGTTTTATAAACACCTACATTGTATCTGGTGTTAGACTAATACCAAAACCGGTGTTGTTTAACACTCTGGTGTGGACATATATAGATTACGGGCTGGTGTTAAATCAACACCGGAGTTTTTGCAGTGTGTTGACTATCCTTTCCCTTTCATCTCCACAGGACGCCGCTGTAGGTATCCTCTTCACGTGACCAGTGAACGTGTTTGCCTTGACATGTGGGTCCAAGGAACTGCCTGAAGAGTTTCAGCCCTCCATTCAAGATGTCAACTGGGATGACAGCCACCAAGGGAGGCAATCAGCAACCAGATCTCTTCAAGTTAGCTGCTGCTTTGGAGAATGCCACACCAAATAACCTCTTTGCCTCTGCTGCAAGACCAAAAGTAAGAAAACATTCCCCGATGAAAGAAAATGTCAAAGGTCATGTAATGTGTTTGTCTCATTCTGTCTCGTGTCAATAGTTAACTTAAGTCAAGACTCTACTTTGAACTACCAAGTTCCAGGGCTTAAATCCCAGTGTAGCGGTCAAAATGTTACGCTTACCAGTCTCCACTGTAAATAGCATATTGGTGTAATGAGTAAAAAATTTTGAGGGACCTAGACATATTGGAAGAGTTGAATTCAAAAGCTGCAAGCAAGCAAAATTTGGGAACTTTTCAATAAAACAAATGTAATGTAATAAATTTCACATACTACTCAGAAAAACATATATTTCACTTATAAATTTCCTTTCCTATTCTTTTTTTTTCTGTTTTTTTTTTTCTCTGTTTTTTTCTTGGTCAAGAAAAATTGGGGGGTCCATACCGGCTCCATGGCCCCCAAGGACCCAAGCCGGCTCCCCCCCCCCCCTCTGTCCGCCAGTGATAAACGGGTATCAATATGTATGCTTGAACACCTGATAGCCAGGATAATAGAGTGTGTAGTGCTGAAAAACATTGTTGCATGCCATCATATGTGTACAGTGTATATTAAAGAAAAAACTATTACTTATAATTATTATTTTGAGCTGAGAGACTCGTCTAGCCTTTTGATCTTATCAAGGTATAGGAGAAAATATAAACACTTGTACTCAAAACAGATCAATAGTCAAAAGCAAATTTGATAATTTAAAACCCAGTTGTCAGGAAATTGTAAGCGTCTTAACCTTATTTTCCGGAAGATCCTTGTTTGCATTTGATTCCTCCACCCCCCCCCCCTCAGTAGTATTTCATTACCCTGTAATAATGTGAGCCAATTGAGCCATGTACCTGAGATAATCGAGGCTAGGGCGAATTAATTAATGTTTAATAAGTATGCTGAAGTCTGAATTAAAATGGGTTGAAAAACGAAAGTCAAAATTCTTAGTGTGACCTTATGGATATTGCACTTGAAGTTTCATGTGTGCCATGATTAATAAAACAGTGCATTTTTAACCGTCTGTAACCGTGTGTGGAGGAGCCGTGGTGTAGTGGTTCTGACTCTCGCCTTGTAAACAGAGGGTCGTGTGTTCGAATCCCACCGCGGTCTGGCGTCCTTTGGCAAGGCGTTAATCCACACTTTGCCACTCTCGACCCAGGTGCTAAATGGGTACCCGGTAGGATGTGAAAGTCATTGTAGCTTGTCCAGTATTGTGTGCGCCTCACAGGCGACTGACTGGAATACTCCCCAGGGAGTGGAGGATGTGCACACATTGTGTGCGGGAATGACTGATTGAATCCGATGACCGGGGTAATAATATATCTGTAAAGCGCTTAGAAACGTCGTTCCGATGGATTAAGCGCTATATAAAAGCGGATTATTATTATTATTATTAACAAAATTTATTCGTGTATTTTGTTTAACATTTCTTTACACTTTTTGATACAGACATCACAAGAAGAATTTAAAATCACAAAGACCAAGGAACAAGTTGAAGAACAGGATGGGAAAGAAGCCGGTGATGACATCACAATGGAAACTGCCGAGGTAAGATCTTGGTAGTGTTAAAATACACTAGTCCTTGTTTGGTGCCAACAGACACTTAAAGGGGTACGCTGGGCTGAAAATATTTACATGGAAAAAAATAAAGTAAAATTTACAGAGCAGAATGCTGAGAATTTCATCAAAATCGGATATAACAAAATTATTGAATTTTCAAGGTTACCAATATTTGTGAAAATACATTTAGTTGCACGCCGTCATGAATATTCGTTAGGTATGTCAAATCCACACTTTCCTTTTTCTTATGTTATTACATGAAATCATATTTGTTAATTTTTTTCACACATGTGTGAACAATGTATCTCCATATAAATGAAATAAGTAGCAGATATATGGCAAAAATGTTGAGGGGGGGGGCTGAAACAGCCCCTCCCCGGGTAAATGTAAGTCAGGATTAAGACGAATGAAAGGTGAAACTTGCCTGCGTGCTTTATATGAAACGCACAAATTGTATCTTTTTGTGCAGGGGATCAGAGATGTGTTGTTTGGTAGAAGATCGTTTACTATCGGCGATGAATGGAAAAGGGCTTCGTTTGTACGGTGTCCCCCAGATGGCCCGTTTCCCTATGGGCTACTTACACCAAGGGTAAGTGTTACTGGATGAATTATCAAGGCAATGATTTGACAAATTATAAACCTGAACGGCAAGGTCTCACTTATCCCTGATCTGTGTCTGTGATATGTTTTTAAAATGAAGCCCTGAAAAAATTTCAACCCAAATATCTCTTTAATGCTTCAAAATGTGAAAAATAAAGTTACTGAAAGTACTATCCCAATTTTATTTAATGATAAAGGAATTTGACTCCTTATGAGATGAATTATACAATAATTTTTCAGTCAGATATCTTGAAAGTTTCTGCCCAAATTTGATTCTATTTTTCTTTGTGGGTGTTATTTCATCCACATGATCATTGTTATATTTTATTCAGATTCAGATATTTTTATTGTCCAATTGCAATCAAGTACAAATGGAAATTCAATTTGTTCGCACAAAATAATTTAGAATATTACATGATACACACTTTATAATATTGTACTTTAATTGCCTTTGTTTATACTGTGCACTGGATTTTTCAGTCTTTGGACTGTTTTGCCAGTTTCTTATTGAATAAATACCATACTACTACTACTATTACACACAGAAGATTACACGATACATATATTAAACATGATACAAATCAACAAGCAAAGATAAGAGAAAGTAAGATAAAGGCAGGGGGAATAACATAATTTCAAGTACATGTATGGCTATTAAATGCACGAATTGAAACTGGAACGAAAGAATTTACAAAGCGTGAGGTTCTGCCGGGAAGATATCTCAGACGTTTGCCTGACCTCATCAAATCATGATATTATGCACATCAAAGTGATTTTTAAGCTCCCTGTCATGTAGACCAATGTCTTAAAGTGAAATTTACAAATGGAAGGGTTGTAATCTACAAAATATTGCAGTGTACGCCACATTACTCAGACTGTTTTTTGTGTGTGTTTTATTGAATCAATATAATAAAAAAACAAAAATATATCAATGATTTTAACAATAATAATAATCAACAACAACAAAAATAAAACATGACAACGCAATGTATACAAAAAAGCAGCTTACACTGTTTATCCATCAGATATACAAATACATATTACAACCTGATATGATGACAGTCGTCTTTAACTCTTGTAAACTTCTATACGCTGAAAACGTAACATGATATTGTTCTACAGACCATGACAAACACAAGTTTAATGAACATAAATTAAATTTCCATTTTCTTAGGGGATTCATTTTTAACAATTTACTATTATATTCCAGGTTATTATTACAGACAGTATAAGTATTGTAGCTTTCATTACTCGGGACTGTTGATAAGCAAAAAAAAAAAAAAATTCTAAACCTGCATAAATTTTTTTCATACTAGGCAAGCGACTCGGGTTACTATGGGTTTATGTATACACTTAGGATGTGCTCTCAAGGTTGCTTTTATTATATAAGACTTTTATTTGTTAATTTCATTTTCAGCTTCAGTGGGACTCTTTAATCTGTTGATAACCTGAATTAAATTCACATACGTACATGTACCAGTAGGCTTTATATGCAGATTCATAATAGTATGGATATTGCACTGTGCCCGATCCTTTTAAAATGCATCATTCGGGCATTTATAAACAAGGAATGGAATCATTTGCATCAATGGCATTCACAAAGAAAATTATGCTATTTGTTCTGTTTTCACCAAAACAGAATAAAATTCTTTTGGAACATTGTGGTAGTTGTTTTAAAATGGAGTCCATGTAAATTGAAAAATGCATGGCCAGAAACTCTATACTATAGGTAATAACTTGAGGTATACTGTATACAGATTGTGTACAGTATATATGTACCATCAGTAATTTCCTATAGGGTACAGTATGACTTTTCATCATTGCCATTAGCCTGATTAAGTAGCAGACTTCAATATTTAATCATCTTTCTGAGTAGTTTGTTATCATGTTCCTGTTACTATAGGTAACAGTGGCGCATGATCAAGTTTGTTTGTTTGTAATTATTCCTCTGTCTTTTTGTCTTTATTCTTTTGTCTATTTTTCTCCTTTTCCCCTTCTCATTCTATTTTTCTTTGTCTTTTCTTGTCATTTTTTCTCTTCTCTCTGTTATTTTCCTTCTCTCTTCTCCCCTTATTTTTATACTGTATTTCACTTTCTCGTTTTAAACTCCTTTCATTTCTTTTTCCTCCTCTTTATCATTCCTTCTTACTTTGGTTTTTATTCCTCCCCTCATTCTATTTTTCATTTTGATATTACCCCCCCCCCTCCCCCTGTCCTATCAATTTCTCTTCTCTCACTTTTTTTTTTGTTTCTTAATTTTTTGTTTAAATCACCTTTCTTTGTTTTACCCTCATCCGCCCTCTGATCAACTTTCTTTTTGTTTCCTTTTCTTTCTTTTTTGCTCTGACACTGAGTTAGTCCTTCTTTAAAGTGAATGGACTGATTTAGATTTTCGAGGAAAAGTTTATTTGGTTTCTTTATCTTTAAACCGATAATATGAACAATTTTTATTCATCTCATTTTACCCTGATATCGTGCACAGTGCATGTTATTTCATTCCTAGTTTTATGGTACACGTACATGTAGGTTGGCATATAAATGTATCATAGTGCACGACTGCACATAGTGTAGGAGTGCTGAAGGTGAGAACTAATTTCAAACCATTTTGGTGTGTTATAGCATCCAATATGTACATTGAGTGGGGTACAAAACAGTTTAATTATAGAGAGATAATTAGAGTAATTATCAGGAGATAATCCTTTCAGATATGCTGACCACCATGAAAGCAGTTAATTAACAAACACTGGTATCCATGTCTAATTATAATTGTTGCTTCGATCCCAATGATTAGAGAAACAGAGTATAGGATATAGCAAAGAAAGCAAGGTAAACTAACTAATTTCCGCAGATGGAGATTTTGAGCTGTAATTGGCTGTGAATATTCATGGTTATCTTTATAAATCTCTATATGGTGTAATTCATGTAGCTCCTTTATTCCTTTTTCTTTTCTTTTTTTATTCAATTTTTGTTTAATTGTATATTGTAATGCTATATGTGATATTCCATGTAATTGTTTTCTTGATTGTTGTATAATTATTTTATCAATAAGAACTGAATTATTAAAAAATAAAAATAAAAAATAGTTAGTAGAGACATGCTTTAATAGTTTATTAGTTTAATTTTAACCAACAAAGTTCTTGTGATTGGGTGTAAATTTCCGTCTTGTGGGAATGCTTTATGAGATACATGCTTTATACTTGACATGTACTTCATTAATAGTCCAGCAAATGAAATTTGATCATTAGATTTCTGGTGATTGGATGGAGTAAAATACCCAAATTGAGTGGAAAGGCCTATTGGATTTTGGCAAGAAATTTATCCACATTGTGCTGCTCTTGACCCATGTGATCATTTTCGCTAATCCTCTATTTTTTTTTTTTCAGGATAAAGCAAGAGGACTATTAATTGCTATCCAGGCACAGTTCATTCAAAAGATACTAGAGGGTGATGGCAACCAGTCTACTCAGGATCCAGCAAGGTAAAAATCATACAAAACATTCTGGTAATTTTTCATAGAGAAAGAATTAGAGGGAGAGGGGAAAGTCCTGCACATCTTTTGAGACCAAATTTGCAACACCCAGGTACGTGGTTCCGAAATTGCAGAAGTGCATGTCAGACCCAAAATTGCTCAAAAAATGTGATTCCGTGTACAAAGTCAATGCAAATTATGTTTTTCAACCATCTGATCACCTCTCCCACAGAATGTAGATATGACAAGATCTTGTCATCTGATCATCTCTCCCACGGGATGTAGGCATGACGAGATCCAAGATCTTGTCATCTGATCATCTCTCCCACGGGATGTAGACATGACGATCTCATCATGTGGTCATTTTCCTAAGAGATGAAGACATACAAATTATCTGAACATCTTGGTGGCACTTTTAAGCTTCCATATATTAGAGCTGTGTAGCCAATCACAGGCAAGGTTTCTATTGTTGTTAACATACATGTAGTGACACAGTTCTTAATAAAACACACTCCTTGTGGACTTCCATTTTAAAGATTTTTTTTAACTGCAAACTAATATTGCATACATGTATTTCCTCACGTTTTTCAGAGCTACAGGTCAGATTAAAGTTCGCAAGTCACTTACAGCTTACGCCCAGAGGAAGCAATTTATTAGCACGCTAGTTACTATTCTATGGCGAGCAGGAGAATGTAAGAAAGCTATTGTTGTTCTACACTATCCAAAGTATGCTGCCTTGCTTTACTCACAACAAAAGAGACTGGAGCATTTTATTCAGGAGGTGAGTGTTCCAGAGGACCGGGATTAGGGCACATTTCACTACTATCAATAATTAAGTTTTGTCCATTGTTTACAATGTTGCATTAATGTGGTCATGGGGGTTTTTGTTTGGGGGGGGTATAAAAAGCTAAAGGAGCTGAATTATAGATGGTAGCTTTGGATCTGTGATCCGTGTTCATCAGATTAATCAATCAACTACCGATTTCTGTCATTTATATGCTTTGTGCACAGGCAGTTACAGTTTGTAAGAGGTCAAGTCTAACCTTGACAAATGTTGATTAAAATCAATTGAGAAAGATCAAGCAAGTAACGCTGAAAATTTCATCGAAATCGGATGTAAAATAAGAAAGTTACGTCATTTCAAAGCTTCACTTACAAGTATTTCTCACAAAACAGTTATATGCACAGCTCAGTGATATGCAAATAAGAGATACAATGATGCCCCTCACTCACCATTTTTTTTTTTTTGAATCATTTCAATTTTACAGATTTAACATCGAGAATGAACTTGAATGAATCATGAAATATTAAAACGGTGTTAATACCACATGTTCAGGGGGGAATAAAACTTGGTTTCAAGGGACAATGAGGAGAAAATTAGAATATTTCAGAAAAATACATGTAGAGGTCTCCAAAAGAAATAGTGAGTGGGTGGCATCATCAGTCACCTCATTTGCATACCCACCAGGATGTACAATTACTTTTATGTGAAATTAAGGGGGAATTCAACCCAAATAAAAACTTGTCTTTATAAGAAAAAGAAAAATTTGACAAGTTGATAGGTGAAAGTTTGAACAATATTGGACAAATAACAAGAAAGTTATGAATTTTTAAAAGTTGTAAATATTGGTAATCACTATACCTATGGAGACTTCAAATTGGCCGCTTATGTGATGTCATAGTGATGCCTTTCTTCTTTCTCATCTTTTCCCCCAGATCAAAGTGATAGAGTGTGTTAGTGAAAAGCAGCTTCACAAATTGCTGGACAAGAAACTAGGAATGGTGAGTGTATACATTTTGCTTAACTTCTTTTTTTAAGAAAGTGAATCACTCGATTTTTTTTCCTTCTTCATAGAAAAATGTGTAATCTATCTAGGTTTAAACATTTTATATTGGGTAGAAGCAAGTTGTGTAGGAGAGCAAGAGGAATAGGTTGAGGGAAGATGATACACCAAATGTGACTATCCAGTAGTCACCCCCAAAACTAACAATATGTCGGCCAAATGAAAATTGAGATTTTTATTGAGCTTGCAAAGGCAGTCACATAACTCTATCCCCAATCGATTAAATTTCAGGACCACTGGTCATGACTAGTCTACAAATGTAGACCCACATCTGCAGTGTGTGTACCTCAGCTGATTCAACGAGTCTGCATAGCAGACTAGGTCTACTGAGGCTGCAGAAGTGGCTGGCTTTGCTCGCCCTTTCAGGCTGGTTTGCTTCGCAAACCAGTAGTAGATCCCACCTCACGAGCCATTCAGAGTCTGCACAGCAGACTAGGTCATGACTAGTGTAACTCTATATAATCTCAATTTGATTTGATAAATCTTAACGAGCTGCACTCCCGGGCTGCTCTGCTGCATGCTGGCCAGGACAACCGATAAATCCAGTTGGCCAGCGCACTGATGGCTGTGCGCACATGGCCAAGCAGCAGCGCACCCAATGAGCTCTTGCCAGCTAGATGCGCGCTTAGAAACATAATTTGTTGATACGAGTACTATCAGAGTGTTTGATATAAGAAATGTACAGTAAGTCAAACCCCTGAGACGATGATAGACTAAATAGCACCGCATCACATGATGCAGTTTGACCAATCAGAGATAATGATCATAGTATGAGGTATCTAAAATAAGACTAGACACCTTGTGGTTCAAGGTTTTGAATCTATTCACTGTGCTACATCACCTAAAGAAATCTTTAGGACTTGTTCAGAGAGTACCCATGTACTGTGTTGTTTATATTTACATGTTATGCCTCTGTCAATAAAGTGGTACCATTCTTTTTTGTGCAGTTTGAAGACCAGGTTGGAGGAGGCCCTCTGATGTTCCTTTTCAGTCTCATCCTTTCAAGAAGAATCTCAAAGTAAGCATTGTATTATTATTATAAAGTAGATTTATTATTATATAGTAGATTTCCAATGTAGATCTCATTCCTTTGAATTCACCTAATTCTGTACAATCACGGTATCTGAGCTGAAATATGATCACACCAAAGATAACCGACTCAGATAAGCGCAGTGGGACAGTGCATTAATACTTGGAAATCCCCAATTCCTACATGTAGGTGGAATACCAAATTTGTTTCAGAAATTTCTTGGCATTGACACATTTTCTACCCAAATTACTTGGCACATATTTTGTATTCATGCATATCAACAATTGAGTAGTCTTTTTGTAGGATTCTGGGCACCGACTTACAAAGTAAAAGTTACGATTGATCTCATGATCATTTGTAACTCTATGGAAATCCATCAGTGTCATAATTTTTGTTAATGAAAAACTTGCACAGTGTCCTCTGTATACAAAGAGCACAGTGAATTTTCAAGAAAACAATGCATGAATATACATCATAGCTATAAAATTGAACAAACCTGCATAATAGATGTTGATGTTGCTGGCCGTCGATAGATAATCATAACTTCGCTCTGGCAAAAATTGCTCCTCTATAATTTCCACACACTAATCAAATGACTGAATTCAACCCTGGATTTAACAGTATACCCTAGCTACCCTAACATAACCCTAAACATACATGCCCGGTGGGGTCACTCAGCCGCAAAGGGGGACACGTATGACCGTTACCACAAATGCAAGTGACCCCCTATTGCAGTCAATTTCAAGGACATTTTGTGAAATTTACCCCCTATTTTCACGCAAAACAAGGACAAAATTGCGGTAAAATGGTACCTTGAAACACCCCTAATTATAAGATTGTAAGGACACTTTTGCCCATTTCGCAAATTTACCCCTAATTACCGTATTTCAAGGACAGGGCATGTACACCCTTTCCTCATTAGAGGAAATTGCAACACAGGCGTCAGAGTGCTCAGTCCTTAAAGATGACCAAGAGCCATGTCATACTGATACAATAATCCAAAAGAACTTTATTTTTCTTGAAAAATAAGAAAAGCAGAATTCTTTGTAAAAATAAATGTAGAGTTGTCCATATAAAGATACAGAGCATTATGCGGCTGGTGACTCGGCGACAGATTTTACTTCCCGTAATCGTTCTCCCCTTTTTCCTGACCCCTATTTCCATCAGATCGAGGACGGTGAGCACCCCTATTTTCACTACTTCGAGGAGTGTTCTGTCCGCGGACGTTCCGTAAAATTGACCCCTTTTCCCGCGATTTTGGTAACGGTCATGCGGTCCCCAAGTCATATTGAGTGACCCCACCGGGCATACATGTATTACATAAAACCCCATTGTAACCCTATGATTTAGACTAAATAACATGTATAAGAGGCAGCATAGCTCAGTCAGAGCACATGTTTTGGATAAGATTAGATCTCAGCATGAGGGGTTTGAGCCCCGCTCATGCCAAAATGCTTCTAACAAAAATCTGATGCTAGCATTGTGTGTACCGTAGGTAACGGTGTATTAACCGCACCTTTTTCTTGGCGGGATAGAAGCAAAAGTCGGGGGTGCGGTTTATACACGGTGACGGGTCTGAGCCAGCCCGCCGTAACCCCTCCCGTACATGTACGATGTCTGCCAGATCACAACACATCGAGTGGCCGGGCGTAGCCGCCCAGGCAATGTCGTTTAGAGGGGTATGAGCTGCGGGTAATGGGAAGCGATTATTACATTAATTAAATGTTGTCCATAACAAACGCACCCACCTTCATGACACTAATTTTGACTTTATTCTCGATTCAAAGTAGTGAAGTTCCCTGGCTAATTTAAAAGAGACGCCAAGCATACTCGGTAATATTTTGTCACCGCTGAGCGAGAGTTGAGTGAGCTTAGAGATTGCGTTGTAATGTGGTTGTAGTGCGACTTAAGCTGGCGCTATTCAAAGTCCCGTTTCGCGCCAGCTTGTTTTTTTCCTTCCTGTTTGCTTTTCATAAGATACCATGTAAACCACGCACGAGAGAGACGGCACGAAGCCGTAAACAACTGGACAAAATGTCAATTTCTTTGTTTCTTGAACCTTCCTGTAATCCTGTATCCAAAATTCATGCTAAGACATCAAATTTCTGAAAGTGATTGTGAGATTGTGATGCAAGAAATGTGAATGTTTCTTCCTCCTACGCTGGGAAAGACACAGATCATAATTTGATAAGATGTACTGGCATGACTGGTACTGTATCGTAGTTTGCAATGTAATGGCAGTGCTGTGTGTGTACACTGTGACTGTGAGGTGAGTGAGTGTGTAAGTTGCCAATATTGTCGGGACCGTTCTTTCTTTCTAACATTTGTAGATGAATTGATCAAGAACAGCATATTTCCGCATACCGGTAATCTCTTTGGATACTTTGAAATCTTAAAAACTTAGATTTTGTTTCTTCGTACCTCAAATATGCATGTAAATGTGAGAATTTTTTTTTTTTAGTCCAAAGTTGAGGGTGTGATTAATACACTGGTGCGGTTAATACACCGTTACTTACGGTAAGTGTGCCTAACCACTGTATTCAATGCAGGTGTGAATGCAGTTGGAAAACACTCCGTCCATCGGAAAGTACGCAAATGTTGGTCCCATGTATAGGAGAGTCACAACCTATGCACGTTAAACTATTCGTCAAAGAGTAGGGTGTTCACCCGGTATGTAGCACCTGCCAGTCCCGGCAAAATTCAGGTCAAGTCAATCTTGACATTCATATGCCATAATAATCAATACAATGATTGTTGGCATTAACGGAAAGACAAGACCATCTGTAGATCACTAGTTCAACTGCTTGTAGAACAAGTGATTTTAAAGTCTTTAATTTTTACTACACTCAAAGGAGAATAAAATATATTGTACTTGTTCTTTTTCTCTTAACATTTTAAGACTCAAAGATGATCTTCAAGGAGAGTATCTATGGACAGAGACAGACCAATGCAGTCTTTCACTCATCAATCTTGTATTAAGTGGACAGGCCACACCTTACCTCTTCAATGGAAAACAGGAGTATGGTCTGGATTCCAAACCATTGGTTAGTACATGTAGTTCCAAGAATCAGAAGAGTACTGTAGAGCTTTGTTGAATAAAAAGTATTATATGACACCTAGATAGATCCTTGTGATTTGATTGGTTGTTTGATATCGTTCATTCAGCCTATTTTGCAATGACGTCATCAACCGTGCAATTTTGCATCCATACGATTTTGTCCATGCACGTGTGCATGGGACTGCAGCTGCAGCAGGCACCAGCAGTGCGCATGTTGTAATGACGTAACGATCAACAGACCGAACTCGCACTGCATGAGCATGTTTTGCATCGAAATTCATAGATTTCATATGAAAAAAAAAAAAACAATTTTTAGGTGTCATATAAAACAAATAATGAATGTTTTTTTCATTTGTACAATGGACAGAATATTTCATTCAGTGATAGATGAAATAATGATCCATTCAACAAGGCGAAGCTGAGTTAACTGGATCATTTTGTCTATCACTTCATGAAGTATTCTGTCCATTGCACTCATAAATATTCATTATTTGTATACTATCAAATGATATCTTCCATGGAATCCTTGATTTTGATTGGCTGTTGGGCATTGTTATCGGGTGGGGGTTTCATACAGCTGTTCATAATTTAAGAGCGACTTGAAGAACGACTGGTGATCCTTTCTTGTGGCAAATGGTTTATACATTGGCGATTGTTTAGCGCATAAGAAAGGATCACCAGTCGTTCTTAAGGTTGCCCTTAACCCTTATTAAACTGGGGGGGGGTCAATTTGAATGAATCTAAAATTACGCTAAGAATTTCAATCTGTAAATATTGAGTTTAATTTTAGAGGATGAAGATATTCAATTTTGATTCCCTTTTCATTTTTCACCCAATCTGAAAAACAGCCCTTTTAAAGTGCTTTTGTATTAAAGTATGGTCATCTTGTGATAAGAGTAGCATATGTTAGATAACTAGTACTTTATAATGTGTTTCTCTTTTTTATACATGTATTCCTTTTAGGATGTACCTCGTTATGGCATCCAAAAGAGAGCTGAAATTGGTATACTTGTGGTTGACAGGCCCGAAGGAAAACAAGCCAAAAATATCAAGAAAATCACAGTAAGTAGCCTCAGCTTCCTATCCATGTTAGTTATAACATAATGATATTCTCTAACAGAGGTTCTCGATAAGCGCTGCATATGCAACTCGTAGCGTAGTAATTTTATGGATCTATCTAGTTCATGAAACATAGACATAAGGGTAATCAAGTATAAATGATTTTCGGTCAATGGACATAGTATTTTATTATCATTTGAACAATTTCTTTTGGGAATGATTATTAGCCCAATTGACTTTGAGTGACTTTTTGTGAGTTTGCCATGTCTGGTCACAAATTGGGAGCATGATGAAGACTGTCGTATTCCCTGTTTGAGTTTTAGGTTAAAAGGTCATAACTCCATTTTAGTACCCTTCTACAGATATATAGGGAGCATGTTGAAGACTCCTGTGTTTCCTGTGTGGGTGTTGAGGTTAAAAGGTCATAAATCCATTTTATTACCCCTTCTACAGATAGGGAGCATGTTGAAGACTCCTGTCTTTCCTGTCTGGGTGTTGAGGTTAAAAGGACGTTATTCACTCTTCTTCTGCTGTAATCTGAACCTAAACCGAGATTGGAGGAGTGAGGCTAAGTTTAGTCTTTATTTCTATACGGGTCAGAGTGAGCAGAAGGAGGAAGTCAGGTTGACAGTTGGTTAGTATCTTGGTTCTTGGACACCCGGGGGGTTGGTGCAGTCAAATATATTGCTGTACACAGGCGCGACAAAATTATTTCCAAATGCCCCCTAAAAAGTTTTTTGCGGGCTTCATTTTCACGTTTTGACCCGTAAACAAGTTTTGTCTAATTGCTATTAACCATTTTCCCTGCTTCCCAGGCCCCTTTCCGGGGTCTTGCTTACACTCGGGAAAAACCCGTACACTTTAGAAACGAGGAGGAAAAAGCCCTGGGGAAAAAGCTTGGGGAAAAAACATACCCTAAACACGTTTGGCTAGTCTAAAAAAAAATAAGTTCGGAAAACAAGCATACCCCAAATACGATTGACCAGTCTTCCAAAAGCACCCCCTTTTTTTAAATGGCCGGGGTTTTTACGCGGCCTGCGTTAAACTGAAAAAACACCCATTTAAACACGTTTTTGGGGTCAGGCATGTGTACAGCAATTTGACTGCCCCCAACTCCCCCCCCCCCCCCGGGCTTGGATGTTAACCCTCAGCAGCTGGGGGAGGGGGAATCAACCCCTTCCCTGACATTTTGCTTGACCATTCCACCACAAAAAAAAATTCAACCCCACTTTCAAATTCTGCACATCTTTTGAGAACAAATTTGTGATGCCCAGGTACAAAGTTGTGTGAAATTATGCAAGTGCATGTCTCAGATCCATATTGCTCCAAATCATGATTCTGTGTTTATAGTAATGCAGATTGAGTTTTCTCATCTGATTCATGAAGATATGATTAATGTAATTTTCATCTACTGAAATTGATTTACCAAAACTAAAGATATGCTTTAATCACATTCATTGGCATTTTCAATCTAGTTACAGTACTTACGAGTGTAATGTTCTCTGTTGTTTTCAGATTCCAGACTGAGGCTTATGGAGGAGAAAAAGAAAAAGGACGATAAGAATATTCCTCTAGTAGATGAGTGCATTCAATCAAGGTTTGTGATTGGTTGATTATGATGATGATGAAGATGCTGATAATGATGATAATGATGGTGATGATGATGATGATTATGGTGATGATGATGATGATGATGATGACGATAGTGGTGGTGATAATGATGGTGATGATTAGGATGTTGGGTATGATGATAGTGATGATGATGATGGTGATGATGATGATGATGATTATGGATTTATTTATTTTATTTTTTTGCTCAGAGTGTACGTAGCATAGGGTGTCTTCTTCGTAAATATGAAGGGTGCCATATGGCACCTTTGAACATGTTTGTATTGATGTCATAAGCCATGCCCAATTTTTGCACTTTTTATAAGTCAGTTAGGGATGTTCCACAGTTAAAATGTAAGCCATGTCACTTTCACCAAATTTTTCACAGAGTTACTTTTAGCACCTGAATATATCAAATTTGCAACAAAAAGAATAATATGCTTGTTTGAGTTTTCTATTTTTCTTCAAATGTACTTTTTGTTGGGATGGTCTTGTCCTTAATTGAACGTATTGAAGTGAATAAACGTCATAATGGTAATGATGGTCACAATTATTATTACGATGTTTGTTCAATAGTGATTTAAGAAGAAAAAACAAGCAGTAAAATCTGGGTAAGAAGGAGTAAAAGACAACTCACTAATATCCTAATGTTTCTTTCACCTTTATCAAGTACATAATTTTTTAAAATTTCATTTCCTCCCTCTGAAACAGATGGCCTGGTGCCCATATAGACTGGAATGGAACGCCCCCTTTCTTCTGATGAACCAATCAGCAATCAGGATGAGTAAAGATACTCCCTAAGTGTGCAAAAAATAATAAGTGAAATGTATTCTGTTTTTTACAGTGCCATATGTAGTCTTTATTTGTCACAGTTAAGCTGATTGAGATTGATTCAATTCAACTTTATTTCCACAATTAAAGATATATAAATGTACAGAATCATTGACATGAAATGTATTATATATGTGAAAGGGTCAAAGAAAGCACAATGCTTGTGTTAATTGGCCCTATAACAAAAATCCAATCAATTCATGTCAAATTTACACAAAAGTTAACAATATATAACACTTTTACCTTTGATTATAATTTCTGTACATGTATATTTTCAGAAATTGTCTTGTATTCCATCTTGCAACTGTCCTCTGACAATAAGTGAAATGTTCTCCTCTTGTTAAAAGTGCCATAATTAATCTCTTTATGATGTAAGGGTGAGCTCGTTTAGAACGGTGGAATCTTTTAATTCTAATTATCTTCAGAAAATATGATGTTTCTCTCATGAATATGCCAATTGAAAATAAGATGAATTTTATCATGTCTTTTTACATTGCCTTAAGCACACTTTATTTAGGATGTTAATGTGGGGAAATTTACAATCACATTCCTATTCTTGTTTTTTCATATATTTTTCACAAGATACTATGGCTACGTATTCTATCATAAGCTTGTCAACTGGATTGAACCATGGTTTCTTTTACAAGTTTATCCTCAGTAACTTTTCTTCATGTGATCATTCTTCATATTTACTGTAAAACAAATAGAGGTTGATGTCTTAATCAGCTACTTAGTTGTATCCCACCCGGAGGGGCCACTTACATTGACGAGTGGATACCATGCGTGACCAAAAAAACACGTAAAAAGGATGTCTTTTTCACGATAGGGCACGTTACGTACGTAACGTGATAAGGGTGTCAAAAACACAAAAATAATGAAAAAAGGGTATCTATTTCGCGAGGAAAATTACGTGTTTAGGGTCGAATTTGCGGGGATGATAAAACAAAATTCAAATGTTTTATAAAGGATGTCCTTTTTGCCCCAACACTTCGTGTTTAGAGTCCGATTTGCACGAGGTGTAGAAGAAGGGGTCGTACTAAACCAAATAAGGTAAAGCCGACGACTGAAGGACCCGTAACAATAAAACATTCCTGTACTTGTTTAGGGGTTCATTTCAGGGAATATTTGCCAAGAGTATATCGTTTTGTTTCCAATACTTGTTAAGGGTAGGGTTTCACACGCCAATACTTGTTAAGGGGTGCATTTTCAGAATATGGAAATTACGTGTTTAGGGTGCTTTTCGAGAACCCATGGTCGCGCATGGTATCCACTTGTGAATGGAAGTGGCCCCCCCGGGTATCCCAATGGCATGTAGATGATTTTTTTGCCGCAAAAAACAATGTGCTAAAGGGGCGTCTTGTTGAAATGTCTTCTATTATATACTATAGTGCAATGTCAAGTTTGTGCCATACTGGAACACACTTATTTATGCCTTTTATTTATTACCTGTAACAAATCAGAGAGGTGCATATATATGTCAGATTAGAATTAAGTAATAATATTAATACATAAGATTTATATAGCGCACTTTCCATCTTGATTAGATGCTCAAGGCGCTTCAGAGCAGAAGAACAAAAACTATTTTACATATTCATGTAATATATGTCTGAACAATAAGTCAATGTCTATCAAAAAAACATTTTTATACAGGTATGTTTTCAGGTTGCCCTTGAAGGTGGTCACTGAAGTCTGGGTTTTCAAACTGTGTGGGAGAGAATTCCACAGGCTAGGTCCTGCATGAGCAAAGGCTCGCTCCCTGCCTGATTTCTCAGCAACTGGAATTTGTAAGAGATTAAATGATGAGGATCTTAAATTTCTTGAGGGTTGGTAATGATGTATCAAAGACCTATTTTAACTGGGGGAAATTCCATTGACTGTATGAAAAATCAAAAAAAGGATTTTAAAGACTATGCGTTCCTTCAGGGGCAACCAGTGAAGAGTTTTCAATATAGGGGTGATGTGACTGCGCTTGCTAGATAGAGTAACAATACACACAGCTGCATTTTGCAACCTTTGAAATTTTCCAAGTTGAGAATCTGGTAAGTTGTAAAGGAGGCTGTTACCAAAATTGAATCGTGAAGAAATGTACCAGTTTCTCTGTTGCTGAGCGAGTGAGATATTTTCTTATGAAGCCAATATTGCGCAATGTATAACGAACTGATCTGCAAATGTTTGGTTGGACATGGACATGTGAGCATCAAAAATAACTCCAAGATTGCGAAAAAAATTCAAATTTATGTGGTTTTGACACCCGGGTCCCGTAACACAAAGGTTAGACATTAATTGTACGCCTGATTTTTACGATTGATTTTACATTGTAGTCAATGCAATCAATCATAGAAAAATGTTCTACGATCATTGCAAAGCTTTTTAGTTACAGGCCCCAGGATGTTTTAGCCAGCCAATGCCAACATTCTGTACGTGTTTTTTATGTTAATCTTTAATATTTCTTGATATCAAATCAAAATATCAAGAATTTAAATTCTTTGGTCAAATTCTTAAGGGTTTCAATTCTTAGGGTCATTTGTGACCTGCCGCCAAACCAACAACGTTGCCAGGAATGGTTCTCTGTAAGTAGCCAAATAATAATGTGGTCTTCAAAAGGTAGAAATGTGAAAATGAGCTTATTCTGAAGAATAATTATTTGTTTTAATACTGTCAAAATTTGACGATTAAACGATGAGAGACACAAATTTCTTTTGACACTATTTTTTTTATCTTCTGGACTGGGGTAACTGTTGATCAATTTTGATGAGATAAAATTATCAAAATTAATTTTGGGCAAATTAATGGTTTAGGGGTGACCAGGGGTAACACTGCTGGCTTAAACGTTCAGTGGTGCGGCAATTCCCAAGATAATTAGAACAAATTTATGAACAAAAATTAAATTTTAGCTCTGCCATGGTGGCAATCTTTGTCATGATTTAATGATCTAAATTAAAAATACATTTTAACACAAACAATCGGTTATCGCGGATTCAAGAATATGAATGTTCTATATTTTGAATCAAAATGTATAACTTCAAGTTATATGAATATAAAATATAAAATGTTGGTAAAGTGTAGAAAGGGTACATGTATGTTAATTATGAAGTACTGGTACAGATATTATTTATCTACTATTGAATTACTATGATCAAATCCCGGGGGGGCAACTTACATTGACGAGTGGATACCATGCACAACCAAAAAAACACGTAAAAAGGATGTCCTTTTCACGATAGGGCACGTTACGTACGTAGCGTGATAAGGGTGTCAAAAACACAAAAATAACGAAAAAAAGGGTATCTATTTCGCTAGGAAAATTACGTGTTTTATAAAGGATGTCCTTTTTGCCCCAACACTTCGTGTTTAGAGTCCTATTTAGGCGAGGTGTAGAAGGTGGGGTCGTAATGAACCAAATAAGGTAAAGCCGACGACCGAAGGACCCGTAACATTAAAACATTCCTGTACTTGTTTAGGGGTTCGGAATAATTTGCCAAGAGTATTGTTTTGTTTCCAATACTTGTTAAGGGTAGGGTTTCACACGCCAATACTTGTTAAGGGGTGCATTTTCAGAATATGGAAATTACGTGTTTAGGGTGCTTTTCGAGACCCCATGGTCGCGCATGGTATCCACTCGTGAATAGAAGTGGCCCCCCCGGGATCAAATGTAAATTCATATATTTACTTCAGTAGGTAACTGTACAGTACCTTACGTTTGTTCTATTTTCCTTGTCTGATTATGCAATCTGCCATGTTGCATCCATCCATTCGTTCCAGGGTAAGTGCTGCTTCAATTGATGAAGATCCAACTTATAACTGAGTATATGAATATAACTGACAAAATTTTGCAGTGAGTTCTCAAACGAGGGGGGGGTTCAAACCTGAAAACACTCAAAGCACGACATGGTATAGGCTTTACCCTTTGGAGATTGTGTGTATTTAGGCCGAGGTCTATGAAATGTCGTATTATGATCTACAACAGGTTTATGTTACATTTAATTTTACATTCCCTTACCTTATTTTTCATTCCCTTCCCTTATTTTTCCCTTATTTTTCATTCCCGTCCCTTATTTTCTTGTCATTCAATTTTGCATCAGGTTCGACTATCTTAGATACATAATAGAAAACAAAAAACAAACTTTATTATGTATTTTAGCAACCATTGAGATCAAATGAGAAAATTAATTAAGTGAGGTATTATTAGTATTTCATCGATGCATCAAAGATATATATTTTCTTGTCCTGAATGTCAAGAAGTTAACCTTCTTTTTCTTACATTTTCAATATTATATTGTGCTTTAGATCATCTTTTTAGACATTCCTGTAATATTTAACTAGTTTTGATTAAAAAAAAACTGAAGAAGGTATTCCTATAAATGCAACTGTGCCATATGAATATATTTTCAGTATGTACTATGAACAAGTAGATAACCACCTATTTAAAGGAAAAATATCATACGAGAAAATTATTCCTGTTTTATTTATTACTAGTAGTTGATCAATTTTTTTATCGATGTAAGATCAAAATACATTGACTTGCAGTGTGCTCTGTATTAGTCATCTAGGGTTATATGTCAGATTCTATAGTTTTGCCATGTTACATTATGTCATACAGGAACATAATATAGCATCCTACATGTATGTGAACAAACTTTTAAATGAAATTTATGTTGAGTGCTTGGTCAAAGAAGAACACCTTAATCAGAAAAGAACAATCAGATAATTTATTTAAGGTCTACATATATATTTTTTTAATTCTACACTTATACTCTAAATCTCTGTAATCATGTTATGATTATTATCTATTGTATTCTTGCCTTTGGTCATTATTGTGTGTAGTTTTGCCATGAGACCTCTTTCAATATGCAATAATTGTGATCATGTGATTTTATGAATTTTGTCCTGACTGTATTTAAAAATACACCAGAGAATTGATCTCTTTTCATTCGCTACACTGGGTGACTTCAAGTCTGATGTTGGCATTGGTGTTTGTGTTGTAATTTGGATTGATTTCCCCTAGCCCCAATAGTTATTCTGAATTTATAAAACTGATCCAGATCACATTATTGACATCTCAAAACTAGTGAGTGACTTTTCAGGACCATCTTTATTTTATGTTTGGTGTTATAGATACTTGTGTAAAAATTTACTTAACACCAACACCAATAGATTAACACTGAACTTGAAATCACCCTCTGTAAGACACTGTTTAAAATTTCAAGCTTGTCGTTGTTTAAGGTTGGTACTGCACTTCAGAACTATTGTTTGAAACAATCATTAATGAAACTATTGTTAAAAGTTAAAACAACTTATTTAAAAATGTAAACAACTTGTTTGAAAGTTAAAACAATAGTTGTTGGAGTGTTACAGTTTCAGTGTATTCCATTTGTATTGTTATCGTAACTCATAACATAATTTTTGTTATGTTTATCATGTAGTCATGAGAACTATTTATATTTCTATTAAACTAGTAGTATTTTATGCTATTTAAAACATTAAGAAATGTTGAGTGATCGTGGGATACATTTTCTTCTTCCGCAATGCTATTTGTATTTCTTATTCTAATTCCATTTCTTGATCTAATTTATGTGTAGTTACATGTATGAAAACTATTTATTATGTAGTATGTAGCTTCTTAAGGAGCAAAATAAATTTTCAACCTGATATTGAATTTCAGTTTTCATCAACTGTTGCATCTGTTATGCTGCCATTATGTTGGGCTACTTTGTACGTAAAAACTCAGTTTATTTTTTATGAATATTTCCTTGTAACATATACTTCAGGTAGTTTTTGTCTTGCCTCCACAGCAGAGCGAGACTATAGGTGCAGCTCTTCTGACGTTTACAGTGTCATTATAACTTACATGTAGAAAGTATATGGTCCTATTTCCTAAAACTTGTACATTAGGCTAGTTGAGTATTACTGAACATTTGACGGAGTTTTAGGTCACATGACAAAGGTAATTTAGGGTCAATGAACTTTGGCCATGGTGGAGATACTTGTGGAACTGCCATCATAACTTTGAATGTTTATGGATCTAGTTCATGAAACTTGGACAAAAAGCTATCAAGTATCACTGATTATCATGTGTAAGTTTCAGGTCACATGACCAAGGTCAAAGTTCATTTAGGGTCATTAAACTTAGACCTTGTTGACCAAGGTAAAATACTTGACATGTCATCATAACTATGAATGGATCTAGTTCATGAACGTACATGTAGACATAAGAGTAATCATGTATCATTGTTTCATCCTCCCTAAGTCTCAGATCACATGACCAAGGTTAATGAACTTTGGCCTTGCTGGGGGTATTTGTTGAATTGCCACCATAACTTTGAAAATTTTTGGATCTGTATATAGTTCATGAAACGTGGACATAATGGTAATAAGAACTACTACTACCAGTACTCCTACTCTTACTACTACCAGTACTCCTACTCTTACTTGTAGCACTACTAGTATTGCTACATGTATTTCTCTTTCTAGTACTGCTAATGCATGCTGCTACTACTACTACTGCATTATACTGCCATTGTCGCAAAGGAAGAATATTCAAATTGACTGTTTGTTTTTAGACCACTTAATTTAAGAGGAACATAATGTTTATTTCCCATTTTATTTGAGGGGTTTATGTTATCTATTGATTGTGATTGGGAATGAAACTCATTTACTTTTTTTCATGTGTATGCCTACTGCGCTGGATTCTTTGAACTTCATTGTTATGTGTTTATTTCTTTATTTAATATTGAACATAGATGGCTCTTAAATACTTAGAGGAAACAGACTGTTTTTTGTGAACTGTTACAATGCAATTTATGCATGAATAGATTACATTGAGATTTCAAATCAAATTTTCTAGAGTTTGTGTTAAATGTGGGATATTGCCCTTGTATGCGATTTAGGTAAATGATTTATTCCTCACTGAATCTCAGGAGAAAAATCAAACTACACAGATTACATGTTGATCATATTTTATTACTTTGCAACTTAAAATTCTCATGCTTCCTGAAAGTATGATCATCGGTCAGTTAATTTCATAAAAAGTGATCAACATATAATTGTATTTTGAAGCTCTTATATGAAAATAGTCTGCTTTGGCATATTAAGAATACAATAGTCACAATTTGTAATAGTAGAATGAAGTGAGAATACAAGAATCACAAATTTAAATAAAAGTATGCCATAAGAATACAAGAATTACAATTGATAATAGTAGAGTGCTGTAAGAATACAAGACTCAAACTTGATAATAGTAGAATGTTGTAAAAATAAAATCGTAGATTTACCTTTCATTTTTTTAGAGCTATGCTTCTTAGAAATGTACGATTTTATAGGAGAATGCCATAATACAAGAATCACAATTGAAAATAGAATGCTGTGTATAAGAAATTCTTATCGTAGATTTGCCTGTCATGATTGACAGCTATGCGTTTTAGAAATCTACGATTTTGTTTTTTAAGGCATTCTAATTACTATATATATCAGGGGTGTGAGCGTTCAGATTTTTTGCTGATTTCACGGTTCTTTTGTTTTAATTTTCAGGTTAATTTCAGCTTATTTCAGCTGTCCTCTGTACAAAAAGTATGGGAGCTCTTTCTATTTCAGACTTCTTCAACACTCTTCAGCCTTTTTTCGGATCTTTTTATTCGTGACCACCCACACCCCTGATAAAAGTATTTGTTCATTGTACATTAAAAACACTACAAAATTAGCGGATGAACTATGCAGGAAGTAAATAATCATAACCAGGATATCATAAAATCTAATGAACTATATATAATCATATGAAAGAGAAAAGCATAGCCTCTTGGTTTTTCCTTTAATTGCACATTGTGATTAGCCATGCATGACTGATTATTTTCATTACGTGTGATAATGAATATTTTCAAACCTTTCTTTGATCACTAAAGCCTAAAGCGTAACTTACAGTGCTTCAATGATCACGACCTATATCTCTTTTTTCTGTGAGTTGAGATGAAAGGAATTAATTAAATATGAAATTATGATCCTTTTCATCTCTTTATTGATTTTGACAGGAAATGAAAAATGAAAATTGAACCTATTCACACCCCTGTACAAAAGTCAATAATCATTCATGCATGACTTATAAGAAATAGCCCTGTTCACACTGGCGCTTAACTTATTGCGGAACGTACATCGTAATGAAAATCTTGCTAGTGGAAGTATTTCTCCTAATATTGAACGTCACTCCGGCCGCGGAAAATTTTTGCAAGCAATGAAAAGGCCCCCGCTTGCAAAGGGGGGCGGGATGGGCATGTTACAATCGATAATGTCGCACCAACGCATAATGTCGTAGTTTCGCGACATTATGCCAAGAGCGTCCGACGCATAATGTCGCAGTCAACGCATAATGTCACAGCGGTATTTTCTTCAGGACTCGAGCTACAGATAAGATATAAAATATGCTTTCACTAAGTATTTTGAGACACGAGAAAGAGAATTAAGTAATTTGGAAATCAGGATTACTGTTTGTATTGATATTTACCGATTTATTGCCATTTCGTCTACTGCATTTTCCCCACTGTTGCATGGTCTGATATTATTTCGTCTACCATTAGTTAGTCAACTATCAACATAGTCCAATAACCATTTCGTCTAATTACCTTCTCGTCTAATAGCCAGTTGGTCTAATAGCCGTTTTGTTTGTTATCATTTAGTCTAATTGTTTTTTTTTGCAATTGGTCCAATTTCCGCTTTGTCCAATATCACTACGTCTATCACCTTTTGGCCTATAGCCAATTGGTCTAACTTCAGTTGGTTCCCTATCACTTTGTCTAAACCCATTTCGGCTAACAATTTTTTGGTATTGTTGCCATGGGTCCAATCACCGGTTTTTGGACAATTACCCCCGGACAATCACCTTCCGGACAACTAACCCCCTGACAACTACCCCCGAGGATAATTACCCCCTGGATAATTACTGCCGGAAAATGACCCCGGACAATTACACCCCGACAACAATTACCCCCGGATAATTACCCCCTGGACAATTTCCCCCGGACAAATTGGGGGTGGGGGCTTGCGCCTCAAACCTCCCGTTAGCTACGCATATATTCATCAGAAAATTTGTAAACTAACCCTTATACTAAGTTTTCATAGAACAACTGAACATTTATAAAAAGGACACGATTACAAATAATAATCACAAATGCCTAACTTCTCTGATTCCAACTGATCTGATATTTTCTTATTTATTTCGGGTTTAAAGGTCAAGTCCACCTCAGTAAAATGTTGATTTGAATCAATAGAGAAAAATCAGACAAGCACAATGCTGAAAATTTCATCAAAATCGGATGTAAACATGGTAAAATAAGAAAGTTATGACATTTCAAAGTTTCGCTTATTTTCAACAAAATAGTTATATGAACGAGCCAGTTACATCCAAATGAGAGAGTCGATGATGTCACTCACTCACTATTTCTTTTGTTTTTTTTTGTTTGAATTATACAATATTTCATTGTTTACGAATTTGACAATTAGGACATCCTTGCCTGAAGCAAAAAATGTTAAAATAATGGAATTCCACGTGTTTAGGGAGGAATGAAACTTCATTTTACATGACAACGACGAGAAAATCAAAATATTTCATATAATAAAATACAAAAGAAATAGTGAGTGAGTGATGTCATCAACTCTCTCATTTGGATGTAACTGGCTCGTTCATATAACTATTTTGTTGAAAATAAGCGAAACTTTAAAATGCCATAACTTTCTTATTTTACATCCGATTTTGATGAAATTTTCAGTGTTGTGCTTGTTGAATTTTTCTCTTTTTATTCAAATCAAGTTTTTGTTGGGGTGGACTTGTCCTTTTCCTTGTCAGGAAACACTCAGGCATATAGATATAATGTTAAAAAGACACCTTCACAGGTAGAAATATTGAAAGTCGATAACGCAACCATCAACACTAACACTGACAAGCTGGACCTATAAACCTGTTATTTAAAATTCAACTAACATCAAGCTAATAATTTTGAAACAATTGTTGCACATTCCAGATTAAGATGTGGCTTTAGTTTATGACTTAATACAGTTCGCTAAAAAATGCATAGATAATACACACAAGAATACCTTGTAATTTTACCATTTAGGCCCTAAATAGTAAAATTACAAGGTGTTCATGTGTGTATCATTTCAGAGTAAGATATGAATCACCGAACAGGCAATGCGAGCGCGAAGCGTGGCCAAAAATTTCATATACTGTAGTGATATAAAAACAAAGTCTTCTCCCTCACCTTATTTTATTCACTCCTCTTATTTTCCTCTTCTTTTTACTTTTATCTTCCCCCTTCTTTTTTCTTAATTTCTCCCCTTTTTGCTCCGCCAATTTTTTTTCAGGGGGGTGGAGGCACGTGCCCCCTGGCCCCCAACACTACGCCACTGTGAACATTACCAAAACGAATGATCTTTTGCTACCGTGACATAAAAATTACGATATAATTCTGGGTTTCGTAAAGAATTGCAGATGGAGTCCACTTTTTACAGCTTTCTTACTGCGTTCATTTGATTCCAAGATAATAGAGAATGCCTTGAGTACTTCTTACGTCAAACGTATGGCCGACGTGTGACTCTGTGCACTCCCTTTGTCTAGGGGGCTATTGTCCCCGGGGAAGGGAAATTGTTCCCGGTGGTAATTGTCCTCGGGAGTAATTATCCGGGGGATTAATTGTCCGGGGGTAATTGTCCTCGGGGGTAGTTGTCCAGGGGGTAATTGTCCGGGGGTAATTGTTCTCGGGGTCATTTTCCGGGGGTAATTGTCCGGGGGGTTATTGTCCTCGGGGGGTAATTATCCTCGGGGGTAGTTGTCCGGAAGGTGATTGTCCGGGGGTAATTGTCCAAAAAAAAAACGGCGATTGGACCTACTGGTGATCGGACCCATGGCAACGATGATATCAGACCATGCGATAGTGGGAAAAAGGCAGTAGACGAAATGGCAATAATCCGATAAATATCCGTACAAACAGTTATCCTGAATTCCAAATTACTTAATTCTCTTTCTCGTGTCTCAAAATACTAAGTGAAAGCATATTTTATATCTTATCTGTAGCTCGAGTCCTGAAGAAAATACCGCTGTGACATTATGCGTTGACATGTGACAGTATGCGTTGACAATTTGCTGCGACATTATGCGTTGCGACATGTGACGTTATGCGTTAGAAAAACTACGACATTATGCGTTGACTGCGACATTATGCGTTGCTGCGACATTATCGGTTGTAACAGGGCATAGTTGGGTAAAACGGCATTTATATCTATTTTTCAAAATTCATTATGGCTCTCAAAATGAGGGGGATCCGTCACTGGTTATGCCCTATTCAGGAACAAAGTCCATGTAGAAGATCTGACCTCACAAACAGTGCTTGTTCTTCAAACACCGTCTAACAATGCTATCTAAATATGGATTCAGCGCTCAAGTTTGTCCGATCGAAGTTCAATAAAATATAAATGATATCAAAACATTGATAACTGCTCTGTTCTTCCGCTCCAATCTTTCGCAAATTACACTTCCTTCCACCCCTAGAGATTAGTTTAAATCTGGAGCCTACTCCAAAATAAGTCACAATCTTTTAATCAAAACTTTAAAGCAACACGAGTTCACTGAAATTAAAACGAAAATGCAGCTGACGTGGTCCGTGGTTGTGGTGGCCATAGTTTATACTGGACTCAGCACTCCGACTTCAACCGCTGCCGATGACGGAGATCGTCCCACTGTCCAAACTACGAGCGCGACTTTCAGGGGCGAGTGGCGGAGTATACAGCATCGTCAACTAGGCGCTGATTTCCAGAGGAATGTAGCCGTGTATAAGAACATTCCCTACGCAGAGCCACCGATCGGGGATCTTCGGTATGCCGAACCGGTACCGAAGACTGTCGAGGGAGAGTTCCAGGCGACAGGCATCTATAAACTCTGTCCACAGTTTAAGAATCCCTTAATGTTTGATGATACCGAGCCTCTTGAGTTCTCCGAAGACTGTCTTTATCTTGATGTATTTGTGCCAGAGCCAAAGGTAATGATATTTTTTATTCATGCATGATATGTTGCTGAATAAGATTGAGTGTAATTAAAGGAAATCAAAATGCAAGGAATTCCGGGAAAATCCATCTTATCAGTGAGAATAAAATGAGAGGAGCAATCTATTTGTTTCATCAAAATCAGTTATACAGTTTGTACCTATGTAAAGTTTATACTTACTGGGAATTGAAAAAGAAACAACGTGGGGGATATTTTCCACATATATATTAGGTTTGAGGCTCGTCTATCAAATGAAAGTAAAATATTGACAGCTCCCAAAGTTCGCTTTTAAAGGGTAAAGGTGTAAAATTCGAAAAAGAGGTGGAACTCAAAGACAGAGCAAGTACACGGTACATGAAGCAATTGAATATGGAAGCTTAAAATTGCCACCCAGTTGTTCATATAATCATCTCGTCATGTCTACCTCTCTTAGGGAAAAGGATAAGACGACGAGATCTCGGATCTTGCCATTTCTACATCCTGTGGAAGATATGATCAGATGACAGGATCTTTGATCTCGTCATATTTACATCCTGTGGGAGAGATGATCAGATGACAAGATCTTAAATCTCGTCATGTCCACATCCTGTAGGAGAGATGATCAGATGATGAGATCTTGGATCTCGTCATGTTTGCATCTTTATGAGATGATCAGATAAGCAAGATCTTGGATCCGAATTCGTGCCATCCGATCATCTCTCCCACAAGATGTAGACATTACGAGATCCAAGATGTTGCCATCTGATCAAAATGTAGACATGACGAGATCAAAGATCTTGCCATCTGATCATTTCTTCTATAAGATGCGGACATGGCGAGATCCAAGATCTTGCCATCTGATCATCTCTCACACAGACGGAAGCTGAGAAGTGCCACCAGAAGACGAGCCGAGAAGAAGAGAACACACAGATATAGACTGACGAGATCCGATATTTCGTCATCTCATCCTTTTCCTAGAGATGTCGACATGACGAATTGATTATATGACCATCTGGGCGGCACTTTTAAGCTTCCATAGTTGGAAGATCCATGAACAGCCATGCGCTTGCGGAATCACAAGTAAAAGAGTAAAAGCAAACTTAAAAATCCTGGAGAGTCACGATAGGCTTTTCCTTTTATGTATGTCCACCCCTTGAAAATCGTCCCTCTAGAATACTTTGATGGGGGGCTAAACAACCCTTTTCCCTAATGTGAATTAAAGGGGTGATGGAAAGTTACTCGATCTATACCTTTTCCTTTAATGCTCTTTTTTCCGCTACAAGAAAGTCAGGCTTGAAAGTGATCCCTAACCATAGGCGGCGGAAGCGGGGGGGGGACGGACCCCCCTAAATTTGTAGGTGATGACCTTTTTTCTTTTTTTTTTGCTTGTCAATTTATTTTCCTACGCGTCCCCCTAAAATTTTTAGATTGAGAACCTTTTTTTTTTTTTTTTTTGCTTGTCAAATTTTTTTTTGTGGGTTGTCCCCTCCTAAAATTTTTGGCTTCCGCCGCCAATGTCCCTAACCCCTGTAGTAACGTGACCCGGAGGAGACAATGCATTGGAGGGGCACAGCATTGTTCACAAATAATACAGTGCCCCTTGAATCATTTGTCTCCTTCGGGTCACGGTCCGCCACTGACTTTCACCGAACAGGTGCCACCCGAGTCAAATTTCACTTCTCCGAAATAAGGCTGTTACGTTATGGATAATAAATAATAATATGCCTTTTTGTAAGATTCTTATTTGATATCAACGGATCGTGTCATGTTTGGTGCTTTGTGAATAATCATCTGCCTATACTTTATTGTCAAATTCTAATTTGCTATGTTCATTATATAACTTGTACATTATTTGAATTGAATGAATGTAATAAATATCACAACATAACAAAAATTGTTGAAAATGGTTTTATCTAAAGCCCGAATCAGCAGCTGTGATGGTATGGATCCACGGTGGAGGTTATCACTTTGGGACCAAGAACCTAGAAAGGCTTAATGCCATGCCCTTGGTGGCTGTCGAAGACGTCATCGTCGTCTCAATCAACTACCGTCTCGGTATTCTCGGATTTCTCTCTACTGGTAAGTAACCACCAGTCATAAATAGATTTACCCACATTGTGCTGAACTTAACCTAGGTGAGGTGAATGGGTTCCCGGTTGGATTAATAGCCTTAAGTGCACTGAACGCTGAAAGGCAGCTCGAGCTAAAGCCTGTGTAATAATAGTTACAATAATGCGCCTCGGAATAAATCATTCTATCTAGATAGATTGCGCTATATAAATGCTTATTATCTTTACATTAATACTTAACTTTTTACTGGTGAATTAAACAATTAAAAATGTGTACCGCCAATTGTATTTTTATAACATGTATAAGGTATCATTCATTTGTGAGCAAAAGTGGGAGTTTTTGAGTGTGATATTGGGGGTGTGGGTGTTCCTACATCAATAACGAAAATTATGCAGTGCAAACCATAAATTTTCTCGTTCTTTTGCTGATATGATTAGAAAGTATAATTTTGTATCTCCATCACTGTTTCTCTTATATACTATTTTAGGCATTTCCTTATTTTATATTTTTATCAGAGGATGGTGTAATACCGGGCAACCTCGGACTTCTTGATCAACGACAGGCTCTACTATGGGTGAAGGAAAACATTGCAGGTAGGTAGCTATTTCTTTTCTGCCTTTAGATCAAACATGACGTTGCATGATGTATACAACTCCTTTAAAACATGTAAACAAAAATAATAATCAGCTTCATCAACAGCATTATTTATTTCAGTATGTTTAAGAAGTAGTAGTAGTAGTAGTAGTAGTAGTAGAAGTAGTAGTAGTAGTAGTTGTTGTTGTTAGTAGTAGCAGTAGTAGTAGTAGTAGTAAGTAGTAGTAGTAGTAGTGGTAGAAGTATAGTAGTAGGAGTAGTACACTCTAAAAAAAGAAAATGTTAACTTAACATTTGAAAGGTTGGAGGAGCGACAACATTTTCTAAATCTTGCATTTACCACTTTAAATGGTAACACTTAAAATGTTGGATTCACCTTCATCATGTTCATACAAGGTTGGATGTAACATTTGGAAAAGGTTGTCACTCCTCCAACCTTTCAAATGTTGATTTAACATTCGAATTTTTAGAGTGTAATAGTAGTAGTAGTAGTAGTAGTAGTAGTAGCAGCAGCAGCAGCAGTAGTAGTAGTAGTTATAGTAGTAGCAGTAGTAGTAGTAGTAGTAGCAGTAGTAGTAGTAGTAGTAGTAGTAGTAGTAGCAGTAGAAGTAGTAGTAGTAGTAGTAGTAGTAGTAGTAGTAGTATAGTAGTAACACTCGTTGCCTCCTGAAATGACCTGAAATTTTCGTTCTAGCATTTGGTGGAGATCCTGATCGGGTGACTATATTTGGTGAGAGTGCTGGGTCGGGGAGTGTTAACTGTCATCTTCTGTCCTCGATGAGTCGTGGTCTATTCTCGGGTGCAATCATGCAGGTAATTAAAGCAGCTATAGGGAGCGGCCATCCCCTTTTTATTTTCATGTAGAAAAGGGGGTATTTAAAAAAGATTCAAGATTCTTTTATACCTCAGCTGGATGAAAGCTATTGCTTAGATGCATTACATGTTTGGGACAAATTGTACAAATGTGAGAAAATTTGAGATATTCACCTACACCTGACAAAGGAAATTTGATTGGTGGAGTAGAACATCTGTTTATCTGACGATCAATCGGATCGGGGTCGACCTAGCCACTAACCCGTCTCTGTGGTCTAGTGGTTAAGGCACCGGCGTTCAAAGCTGGGGGCCCAGTTTCGATTCCCGGTAGAGACATTTTTCGGCATCACCAAATTTTTCCAAAGGACAGATAGCTCTGGGGAACCTTGAATTAAGCTACGTCTACCATTGTTTTCTTCATTCATTTTTCTCAAAACATATTTAAATATGAGAGTTGCCAAAGCTGTTGTACATGTATAATTTCTCACAGTTATATGTGTATATATATATGTGTGTGTGTGTGTGTGTGTGTGTGGATGTGTATGAAGCATTTTTATAATAACTGATTTCATTGTTTTTTTAAGATATATATGACTCATGATTTTGTTAAGTTAGTGGAAAAAAGTGAAAATATGAAGTGTAAAGTATTATATATGATTTGAAATGTTAAATTGAAATGTTATGTAACTATTTGTTCATGAAATCAGAATAAAAACATTATTCAAAACCAAAAAAAATGAAGGTGTGTGAGGGAGGGTGCGTGTGTGTGTGTGTGTGTGAAAATGTTTGCAAGCAAAGTGCGAAAAATACACAGGTGTTGAATATTATTTGAGACATATTTGAGGCATAACCCCGACAGCATATGACTATATGACTCGTTGTAACAAAATTGTTTTGCCGTAATTAAAAATTACTACTGTACTACGTCTCAAACAGAAAAAAAAGAATTGTAACGTAAAATCATCTTTTGATTTGCATCAGAGTGGGGCCATGTCACTAACATGGACATTCAAAACACCGAAAGCGAATGCTGAACTGACACTCGCATTTGGGAAAGCAATGGAATGTGAGACTGACAGTTCCACAGAGTTACTCACTTGTCTCAGAGAAAAATCAGAAGAAGATATCAAAGCATTGCTCGATGTAAGTTTCGATTTCTTACTACTTAGAATTTAGCTGTTGCCCTTTTTAAGTGAAATGTGCAGCCATTTAAATGTTTAAGCATTATGTATCAACAACCAAACCAGTACATAGATATGCTGAACTGGACAGACCTCGTGTAGTGACCTGAGAATATGAGGTACGTACAGTATATACCTTAATAATAATGGCTATACATCCATCATTTCCAATGTCCAATCCAATATCCAATATCCATAATTTATTGTTCGAAATAGACATGAAATGAAATACTCCGAAAATTTGCTTTGCCCAATTGATCGTGGGCCCGGCAGCCGCTGTGCAGCGCCAGATCGACGAGGCTCTATCCCTTTAATCGTTGAACGCCAAACAGGGTAGCAGCAACTCCCATCTTTTAACGTCTTTTGGTCTGACGCGGCCGGGGTTTGAACCCCCGACCTCCCGGTTGTGAGACGGACGCTCTACCAACTGAGCCAACACACCGGTTTCAGCCGCAGGGGTGGGGCAAGTTAGGCCATAAGGAAAAACATCGACATAGAAAACGAATGATGGGTTCATGAGATATAGAAAGATCATCCTACATCTATTACAGCTGGAGCTAAAGCCGGAGTAATAATTATATTGTATACTGCGCTACTGAACAGGCAACTAGATAATCGGCTCCTCATTAATGCTATATAACATTATTATTACTATTATTATTATTATTATCATTATTGTTATCATTATTATTATTGTTATTATTATTGTTTTTATTATTGTTATTATTATGACCAATATCATTTATTATTATTATTATTACACTGTAATAAATGAAATGCTAATTTAGCAATTACAGTGCTGATTTTCTAGTTTAAATTTGTACTAGAAAATCAGCACTGGTAGCGCAGTCACTATACAAGCACTGGAAGTGCTAAAATAGCACTTCATTTTTTAACAGTGTAATACTATCATTTTTGTTGTTGTTGTTGTTATCATCATTATTATTATCATTGTTAATATTATTATTATTATTATAATTATTTTCATTATTATTATTTTATTAGTATTATAATGAAACAGACTAATAAAACATCCGACAAGGCATTTCAAGGAACGCTCCTCGGGAGTAATTTGTCTTTGTCTGTAAATGTACCTTTTTGATTTCGTATACAGACGGGTACATCCTCAGTGCTCTACCTTGTAGCTCCCGTCGCCGATGGCCACTTCCTTCCTGTAGACCCCCTCCAAGCCCAGGAGGACGGACTGTTCAACCCGTCTAATGTGATGATCGGTAGTCTAGGGAACGAAGGCACTGTCTTCACTATACCAATGATGTTTGGTTTGGAAGGATACGACAAGCTCTCAGTGAACAAGACGATGTTTGAAACATATACTTCCCACTTTACCCGGGTGACAGACCAGTTGATATTGGATATGATCCGACTCACTTACTTGTCAGGGGAGCAGGTTTGTGACACCTATTGGGTAAAAGTGCTCTTTGGGGGTAAATATATGTCCAACCAACTTTGGGCATTTTTTTGTCTATTGCGATGAAAATTTTGCCCATTTTGTTAAGAAACCTTGATGGTCATCTTTTCGAACATAATCTGAATTTAAAAATTGCAGAAGTCCCATCGGAACATTTACCATCGAAAGAATGGGACTTACACTTGTTCCGTTAAAAAATGGGGCGTAGGAATCATGGAGGGGGGGCTCGAGGGTTTAATGACGTATTCTGAATCCGATTTCGGTCATAATTATTAAAGGCGTCATTGTCAATCAAACAATCAAACTGTTTATCAGTTCTACTCTCTATCGAATGCCAAATTTAGGGATGTCAGTTATTTTATACACAGGTCTGAAAAGAAGTCAGAAGACACTAAGCCTGAAAAGCCTAAAATTAGTTGTTTTCAGAGCCAGAAATCAGGAAAAAGTCTGAAATAAGCATGTTTAGCAACTCATCATCCTAATAAAAGATGCTCGCCCCTCTCATAAGAGTTCCAGATGGGTGGGTATACAGTAATGAATACTATATCTTGACTAACATGAGTCGATGTTAATGTTCAGGGATTTCACGAAATGAAAGAATAGTACTATTCAATAGTTTATATGAGAGCGGGGAAATGAGGAAAGGGCTTATGATTTTCCAAGTACTGAGAACCCAACTGAGAAAGAAAGAGTGGGAAAGGGGGGGGGGACAAAGATGAAATAACAGGGGGAGAAGCCGTTTAGCTGAATAACAAGATGACTTTTCGTAGTTTTGGCCGCCCAACCCATTAAAATGACCTTGCGTCACCCCTACATCATGAACATCACAATCTGCAACATATCTCTCAGGTTGATTCACTCTCTCTTTCTCTCTTTTGAAAATGACAAACACGATAGCTTACATCGGATGACGAAGAATTAGACCTCTCTGACAGGATGGCTCAGTTCTTCGGAGATATCATCCTTCTCTGCCCTACCTACGGCACCGCCGAGCAGCTAGCCGCCGCTGGGATACAGACCTATACATACCTCATGACACACGCGCCAGCTTATTCGATCTGGGGTAAGCAGCTTACTTGGCTTAAAGACACGCATGCTGAAGATATCCCTTATGTGTTCGGTTCGGCTTTTCTTTCCCAAGACGGTGAAGAAGAGCGGGAGGATGAGGACTGGCGGATGCGGGGCCGTCTTGCCGATGATGAAGTGGTGATCGCAAGAAGAATCATGAAATACTGGGCCAACTTTGCCAAGTCAGGGTAGGATTCGTATTCCTTTTTATAGTCTCATTTTTCACCAACATAATGAAAGCTTAAAGGCATGAAATGACAGTCTTCTTCATTTTTATCATGGCTTCCTAAGCATGTTCATTATTCCCATGAAGATAAAATGAACATGAACAATTTCGTTTTGAGAATATGTGTCTTTTTTAAATTTCATCTATTGTCATCTCAACTATGTATAGATAAATGTTCATACAATGATTATAATTGTATGAATACCAACAACAATGATACTATAAGTATATTTACCAAGGGAAGCCACTTCAGTTCTGAAAACTGTTCTCCCTGCGGGCCCTGCCATTCCTGATATTATTATTACCCCAGTTTTTGCTGGGCTGCCAAAGCGCTCAGAGTAGTCTAGGAAATTCTTCCTACCGAGTACCCATTCACCTCGCCTGGGTTGAGTGCAGCACAGTGTGGATAATTTCTTGCTGAATGATATGACGCCATGGCTGGGATTCGAACCCACGGCCCTCTGTTTCAAAGTCAGAAGACTAATCCACTGGGCCACAACGTTCCACACAATATATATTATGTGTTGCGTATATGATTAAAGATACATCAAGTAGACTTTGCTATTAATTTGTCTTTTTTTTGGTAGAAATCCTAATCACGGTTCCAATGGAGACCAGGAAAGTGACAGCCAGTTCCCACCCTGGCCTTTGTTCACCAGTGACACCAAAATCTACAAGAATATCTCTAGTACCATGGACAATCTATCTGGGACTTTGCCCAACTCCAGAGAATGTTACTTTGTTGAAAAGCTGCTCCCAAAGATGAAAGATAATGTAGGTTAGTAAATCTTCTTGATATGCATCAGGGGAAGTGGCCATCCATGTTGAAACTAACATAAAAAACGCCCTAACCACCATTTTACAAGCATGAAGCCAGAGGATAACAAATCTGGTGGCACCATTCAAGTATGCCTCGGAGACTGACAGCATGTCTGACCTCAAAGCTGACCTTGGTCTCGAGACAATTATGTGACTGTCTCTAAACTTGGGCGTCGATCTAGTTCTGGACCTCAGTGGTCCGAAGTCCTGGACCTCAGGCAGTCAGTTCTTAACATTGTCCTTGGCATTGGTTTGTCTCGCTTCAAGTCTCCAAGCATGCACGCAACAATGCTTCCAGGCTACGTTGAACGGCGAATTTAGTTTGTAATACACTGAAATAACATACCTATAGAAAACTTTCCCTGGTGACTTATGTGACCTACTAACTTGCAAGGGAAGGTTCTCTGTACAAAACTAGCCAAATTTTGAACCCATAGCGTGCTGATTTTGCATCAACCTTTCGGGGTTAAAGTTTGAACTTTTATTTCTTAGGAGTAGTAATGGTAAAAAGGGTTTACACTTCAGTTGGGATACTTACGAGAACATCCTGTCTCCATTTACTGACATCCAGGCGGAAAATGCCGAATAATATACCACACAAAATTACAAATTAGCGTGGTCGTCACGGTAGTAGTAGTAGTCATGTTGTTGTAGTGGCGGACTTGGGGAAGTGTAGTTAGAAAATTAAATCATCATGTCATTACAAGCTGTATTAGTTATTGGATTTCTTTTTCCCTTCCTTCAGATGAGATTGCACGCCTGAAATCTCTCTTGGACGAAAAAGTCAGTGATGATAGTGAGATGAGGTGCGAAGATCCAGTCTCCTGTCCCGAAGAATAAATGACTCTTACATTCCGCATTCACAGCCCTCGAATACGACTCAAGACCTATCAAAACTCTTACGTTATTTTCAATAATATGCCATTGGTAGGTTTGAATAGGCCTCGTTGATTATGGATATGAACAGCCCTCCATTGACATTCGACTTTATTCAGCTATCCATACATTCTTAACCCTATATAGCCTTGGCTATTTTTAAATTGCATAAACCGGGGGTGGGGGCTTTCCAAACAGATACTATATCAACATACCCTTTTTACAAGGTATCATTAACTCAGATTTGAGAAGAAAAAAAATAATTTCATAATGTTTCAGTTTAGTTTTCAGTTTTGATAAATATGTTGGTAGTGGATCGTTTGTGTGTGCGCGCAATGTGTTCAGTGATGTACTTTATCTATGATTCATGCCAACAACAGTAAACAATATTATGTTTTATACGAATTGTATGAATGTATGCAGAAGGGATCAATAAATTGAATCAAATTATTTCCATTAATATATCATCGGTCGATTTGGAATCGATTTCGTTGTGTGACTGCATTTAATAAATAATAATAATATGGAATTTGTATTGCATGTATCCACCTTGCTAAGTGCTCAAGGCTCTTACCCCGACTAAGGTAGTCTACCGATTCCGGTGCACAAATAATTTGAGAAATTACTTCCTGCCTGTGCCCATTTACCTCAGGTGCCAGGTAAAAATGGCAGAGGTAAAAATGGCAGTGGTAAAAATGGCAGAGGTAATAATGGCAGAGGTAAAAATGGCAGAGGTAATAATGGCAGAGGTAAAAATGGCAGTGGTAAAAATGGCAGAGGTAATAATGGCAGAGGTAAAAATGGCTGAGTTAAAAATGGCAGAGGTAAAAATGGCAGAGGTAATAATGGCAGAGGTAAAATGGCAGAGGTAATAATGGCAGAGGTAAAAATGGCAGTGGTAAAAATGGCAGAGGTAATAATGGCAGAGGTAAAAATGGCAGAGGTAATAATGGCAGAGGTAAAAATGGCAGAGGTAATAATGGCAGAGGTAAAAATGGCAGAGGTAAAAACGACAGAGGTAATAATGGCAGAGGTGAAAATGGCAAGAATTAAAAATGGCTGAGGTAAGGATCATGACATACTACATCAACAAGGAAAAGACAGAGCCTTTCCAGTTGATATCAGTCATAATTATTGGCCTTGAATGGAATCCTATCGACGGAATGAGCATTATGAACTGAAAAGATATTATTTAGATTTTTTAATTTTAGGTCAGCTCTATACTTTATCGTTGATATGATTAAACTCAAACATTTTCATGCCATAATGATTTTAATTAGTGAGTGATGAAATGATTTCAATTAGTGAGTGATGAAATGATTTATCTTGGAGTATCATCACATACTTAATTTTAATGTAAACACCAAAATGTGCGCTACCATTAACACACTGAAATAGACAAGTTCGGGATTTCTTCGAACTGATTGATTATTTTATTTCCATGCAACAATTGAACATACAACATAAAACGAATTAACAATATTTAAATATCAGAACAATCATTACATGGGAGGGTACAGTCATAAGCACAGAGGCTTGAAAAGGACACCCCTCAAGAAATGACTATACGGCCCTGAATGCGTCTTTTTTTTTGCATTACTTGCACTACTTGCATTACTTAGATAACAGAAAAATAACAAAAACGTTCTGTAATAAAAAATAATTTTTCATATTTCAACATCATAATGGATCCGAGTAGATATTGATATGATACGTATATAGTTAATAGTAAATGATATAATAATACCAATTAGTGTTTATTTTTTTCAGAGCAATACCTCATTGCAGCTAGTCCAGTGGATAGCAGGTTCCTAAACTAGTTTGTATGGTAACAGTTACAGCATGAATTTGGAAATGTGTAGCGAATCAAGTATTTCATTTCAAATTTATAGGCTTTTCTTAGGTACTATTCTATGGACCTGCTTTGAAGGGGAAATTCACCCTGACAAATGATTTTCTGTAAAAATAGCAGAAAATTTATTGGTGAAGGTTTACAGATCACCCATCAAAGATTAAGAAAGTTATTAGAAGTATGAGTTTTTGATCTGTGACGTCATATATGAGCAGCTGCCCCGTATTACTTTTCAAATTTTTAATCCGTGGTTCATGAGTACTAAAAAAGCATTTCAGGAGCGGATGTGAAATGATTGTATGTTGATCAATATACTACAATGATTATTAAGAGGGGTCCACATAATAAAACCACTGCTTTTTAGTGGATCCTTCCATTTTCTCAGAATTTTATAATGATATTTTGCTATTAAACGTATAATACCTTGTTTCGTTTTGCTTATGGTAAACTATCATATATTGTACATGCCTCAATTTATATTGTCTGTATAAGTTCATTGTAATTATTTCGACCACTTTATTTCGTTCTGTTGAAAATGAAATAAATTGAAATTGAATTTTAAAAAAGAAAATATATTTTTTTAAATGACACTTCATTGATATTTTTTGTTACACCAGATTTGAAAAAAGAAATGCTCGCAAATAACGTCACCATTAAAATATAATATTCTAATAGCTTTTTAAATCTTTGATGGATTCCCTTAAACCCTAACCAATATCATTTTATTTTCTGCTATTTTTAAAATAAACTTTATGTCAGGGTGAATTTCCCCTTTAATTAACTAATTACAATACTTGGGATCCAAAGTGTGCTTCTTGAATATTAGAAGAGCGATTTGACATGAGAAGGCTGTTCATGTAAGTCCAGGAATAAATTAATAAAAACAACTCGGGTGTTATCAATTTGGTGCAGAAAATCTACAGTATGATTTAAAAGTGTTACCCTTTCCATTAGTCAAACATAATTCTAATTTTCTTCTCAGAACCTTTCTTATTTAATCTACTGTACATAGAGGGGCTTTTGGATCTTTTGGCAAGGGGGTTTAAGACTGGCCATTTATACCTCTGTCATTTTTACCCCTACCATTATTATCTCTGCCGTTATTATCTCTGTCATTTTTACTTTTGCCATTTTTACCTCAGCCATTTTTACCTTTGCCATTTTTACCTCTGCCATTTTTACCTCTGCCATTTGTACCTCTGCCATTTTTACCTCTGCCATTTTTACCTCTGCCATTTTTACCTCTGCCATTTTTACCTCTGTCATTTTTACCTCTGCCATTTTTACACCGAGCCTTACCTCATCTGGGTTGTGTGCATGCAGCACAATGTGGGGAGATTTCTTGTTGAAGGAAAACACGCCATGGCTGGGAATCGAACCCTCGTCCCTCTGACTGAAAGACGACAGTCCTAACCCTAGACCACGACCCCCCCCCCCCCCGGTCAGCTTGATGTTAAATTCTCAAATGAATCCTACGAAAGGGGAATCTAGTCGTGTGCGTAATAAGCCAGTTCGTGGTTCCATTCTGTGCAAGATCATAGGAAGGTCTTTGGTACTAATACCATGGTCACATTTGCTCTACGGCGGCCGTACGGCGGCCGTAGATACCTGAATTCGAGAGATTTCTGCGGCGGCCGCAGAAAATCTACGGTGGCCGCAGGGTCGACGTACGGCGGATTCCTACTTTTTACAGGCCGTAGGGGTGGCCGTAGAATTTTAACGCGGAGTTATAACATTTTTTCTTTTCTACGCTCGCCGTAGAAATTAGACTAGCCGTAGGCATGGCGTAGAACGGTCTACGGCGGCCGTACGTCGAGCGTGCGGTGGCCGTGCGGCTGCCCTCTTGTTTTTCTTCCCTCCTTTCCCCTTCTCCTTTTGTGTTATCTGCTCGGGAGCCACCAGGCGCGTATTTAGAATTTTGCACCTCGGGGGCCCGACCTATAATTTTGGCCCATATGCATGTGTACTTTTCGAACAAAAAATGGCGACCCCTCCTCGTCAGGCAAACAGGTGCCTTAAATGCATGTTGAATTATCTTATTTTATAATCACATGAAAAAGGGCAACTGCAGACCACTTTTTTAAAAGCAAACTATCCATGAATATGATGTAATACCACTTTTTAAGAACAAAATTAATGTGACCAGGAATCACAGATATTGCCTTTTCACCAGGGGCTAACTTGGGTAAAATATGACCTTATTATTATTATTATTATTGTTGTTGTTGTTATTATTAACACCATTATCATCATGTGGAGTTAAATGCTGATTTTTGTTGTTTCCTATATAGGGTGTAGTTCTTACTTAAGACTAATGCGTTTATTAACATCTTAACTTTATTCCTACAAACAAGTTAACATGTTTAACTCCAAATAAATAATGCGAACGCGATTTTTAGCTTGTGTATAAACCTGAAAATAGAATATTCTGATAAATTTTGTAAGCATGAGCAGGATGGGTATTTATCTATCTGTCAGGGCGAGCTGAAAATTGTTTATATTCCAAAATGACCCAAAGTTTGTAAATTCTAAGCATTATTGGTAATCATGAACAGGATGGGCACTTAAAAATTATTCGACGCGAGCGCCAAGAGCGAGCTGAACTTTTTTTTATATTCCGTTCCAAAATTGGACATTCTACGCAATTTAGGTATTCATTAACAGGATGTCCATCAAACTAATTATTCGATGCGAGCGCGACGTGCGAATCACCCCAAAGGTCGAATATGTCCCCCCCCCCCCCCATTCCTAGGTCGAACATTACTGATCGTATAATATTCAGATCAGTGTCAAACATTAAATTGGCGACCCCCCCCCCCCTTCCTAGGTCGAATATTAATTTGGTGCCCCCGCACTTTTATTACTCCCCCTTTCTCCTTTTCCCTTCTTGTTTCCTTATCTCTTTCTTTTCTCCCTTTTCTGTTTCTCTTCTTTCTCCCTCCCTTTTTATCTCCCTTTTCTTTCCCTTTCTTCCCTCCCTCTTTTTGGCGCCCCCTTTTTGCCTACTCAGGGGCCGGACCCCGAAAACCCACTCCCTCCCTCCCGCCCAGAATGCGTGTATGGGCGTGGTGCGAAACTGTAAAAACTTTCTGAAATGAAATGTTTAATGTAAAATATCATGATGAGTGTGAAAAGCAATTCATGGTATACTCACTGTATAGTCCCCCTGCGGCCGCCGTGAGGGCGCCTTGCGGCCACCTCGCGTCTGCCGTAGAATTTGTCAAAAACCTACGGCCAGCGCAGGGTCGCCCTAGGGCGACCGTACGTCATGATTTCAAGGACTTACGTCAGCCGCAGATTTTTTTTCTCCATAAATTAAAAAATACGCCGTGCGGCGACCGTAACATATGTGACCGCTAGAGTAAGTGGCCGTGGAAATTCTGAGGCGACCGTAGAATTACTACTTGCCGTAGAAATTTTAGAATCTACGGCGGCCGTAGCAAATGTGACCAAGGTATAAAGTAACATAGTGCATGGTTTAAAATTTAATGAGATAAAAACCAACTTTGGTGTCTTGATTATTCATACATTCTTTTCAACTGTGTTTTTCATTTACATCCACAAAAAAACTAAATTGCGTCCACGAACGACTGGTATTTCACAGTTTGCCAAGTACATTATACAGCATGCCATAGGCCTAATATGCATTCAAAGTAGAAATGCACCAAAAACCTTCATGGAGTCTTCATCGGCGTGCTATTCTAGTCACCTGATTCAATTCCTTCATCCTGCTATATAAGGCATGCATATGGTATATTTGCTTTGAAATATGGTGATCATAATGAAAGAAACAAGTGGAGCGTTGTGGCCCAGTGGATTAGTCTTCGGACTTTGAAACAGAGGGTCGTGGGTTCGAATCCCAGCCATGGCGTAATTTACTTCAGCAAGGAACTGATCGACGATGTGCTGCACTCGACCCAGGTGAGGAAAATGGGTACCGGTAGGAAGTAAGTAAAGAAGCTGTGTGCGCTATGAACGCCTAGCTTAGCCGGGTAATATAGGAGCGCCTTGAGCACCTAACAAGGTGGATATGTGCGCAATATACAATATCCTATATTATTATTATTATTATTAAATGAAAGGTCATTTGACCAAAATTGTCCATGATGTAACTACGAGCTGGTCTATTACACCTACGAAGCTGATTCCAAACCGACTACACCAGCCTTTCTCAATAATGTATTGTCTGAATCGGTTTTGTTTGTGTCACTGTAGCACGAAACAAGACAAGGAGCTAATCTTCGAAGTACGAAACTTGTTTACTCTAAATAGTAAAAAGAAATGTTATGATGGTGATTATGGTGATGACGATAATGAAGCTTATGACGATCATCATAATCATCATCATCATGACGAATATGCTGGTGATGATAATGCTAGAGGTGATTATCATCACAATCATCATTATCATCATAATCATCATTACTATCATCATCACCATCATCATCATAACCATCATAATCACCATCATCATCTCCAGCATCATCATCATTACCATAATCACCATCATCTTCATCCCCATCATCATCATCATCATCATCACCATCATAATCATCATCATTATTATCATCATCATAATTATCATTATTACCATCATCATCATTATCATCATCATCAACACCATCATCATCATAACACCAACACCATCATCATCATCACCATCATTATTATCATCATCATCATCGTCATGGCTGTGGGGTTTGTGGTAGTGATTGTCGTGGTTTGTAATGGTGATGATGATGATGATAATTATGATGATGATGACAATTATGATGGTGATGATGATGATGGTGGTATGGTGGTGGTGGTGATAACGAGTTCATGATTATTGTGATCATGGTGATGACGACGGGTGGGGTGATGATGAAGATGGTGATCATTATCGTTATCATGAAAATACTGTTATTGATGATGACCATTGCCATGATAAATAGAATGACTACTTAATTGTAATCATAATCCCCTTCAAAAACAAATAATGATAATTTGATACTGCCAAGGCATCGCAGGAGAAGCATTGATGATACATATTTCATTATTTTATTACTTTCTCGACGGAAATACGAGTACAAGCGAACCAATTCATTATCAATTATAAATACGAAATAATGTCTTACAAATACAAGAAAGCGCCAAGTCTTTTGTTTTCTTTAATTTCAATAGTAATTCTATTTTGTTGAATGCAGAGGTGGGGTGTGAACAATATTTTGAATAGCTCTCAAATATAATTCTTGTCTCCAAAACTAGATATGTCTAAATGAAATAAATACTACGATTTATCAAATATACAATTCTTTCTTAATCAATACCAACTTCGTATTGTACCCATCATACTTTGATGTAATAAACGGTCCCCAATTACTATTCTTCGCCATCATGTAATTAATCAAAATCGAGGCAATATTCATATTCAATGGAAAAAAATGACACTGATTTGAATTTTAAAGAATTGTCCTACATGTATAAGCTCACCTGTGGTTGCAGTATGTGATATAAATTAAACCCAGAAAAATCGCGCGGGAAAAATCAAAATTGTAAGGAGGCTCGGATATGGTGTATCGGACCAGGTTATCTTTTTTAATTTGCGAGCTATCAAAAATGTAGGTTTTTTCATTAAAAAGATCAAATTTTACGAAAGAATTTGACATAATATTCAGAATAAAATAGTCACCCTTCTCTCTTTCCTTTTTTTTCTCTTGGTCCTTATTTTTTTTTCTGAAAGCCACCGATCTTAAAGGCTTTATGGAATGCCCTTTTTTTTAAAGACCAGGATGAAGCATGTGTAAGAGTACATGTTTAAGACCCCCCCAAAAAAAAATGTAACTTTTTGAAGCACTGAATAATTATTTCCGAACGCGATTTTTGCTTCTGTGATTCATTTTATGAAAAATTTGATATTGGAGCTCAACACTATAAAAGCCAAATCAATGTTAGCCTACTATAGTCCGGCAGCCAAACCCTGATTTGGGGGGTAAGGTTGCATTGGAATGTCATAGTTTTTTTTTGACTGATTTTGACTGGTGAGACCTTCTATTTGAAGAATCTACATGCTGGAGCTCTGTCAGCATTGAGCAATTTGAGATATACGCGAAAATCCAAAATGGCCGCCGGCAGCCATCTTGGATTTTCTGTTTACTCACTTTAGCATACCAAGATGTTTAAAAACTTGGGAGTTAAAGGTTTTAGGGGGCGGAGAATTCAAATCTGAAGTTATTTTGAGGAAAAAACCATGCATTGATGTCAAAATATACAGATAGCGGCCATTTTTCAAGATGGCCGCCATATAACATGCATTATATATGTTTATTTCCTGTATAGGATACCTAGAATTTTCAAAACATGGAATATACTGGTTAAAGGGGATGGAGAGTCCATATCTGAGGTTTATTTTGGGATATAGCCATGCTTCGATGTCGAAATATACAAATAGTGGCCATTTTCCAAGATGGCCGCCATATTACATGAATGATATTGTTTATTTCTTGTATAGGGTACCTAGAATTTTCAAAACATGGAATATACTGGTTTTAGGGGATGGAGAGTCCAAATCTGAGGTTATTTTGGGGATATAATCATGCTTCGATGTCGAAATATACAAACAAGGTCCATTTTCCAAGATGGCCGCCATATACGTACATGCATTATATGGTTTATTTCCTGCATAGGGTTCCTATAGAATTTTGAAAACATGGAATATACTGGTTTTAGGGGATGGAGAGTCCAAATCTGAGGTTTATTTGGGGATTTAACCATGCGTCGATATCAAAATATACAAGTAGCGGCCATTTTTGAAGATGGCCGCCATATACGTACATGCATTATATTGTTTATTTCCTGTATAGGGTACCTAGAATTTTCAAAACATGGAATATACTGATTTTAGGGGATGGAGAGTCCAAATCTAAGGTTTGTTTGGGGATATGACCATGCTTTGATGTCGAAACATACTTGTAAATATTCCTCATCGCCATTCTCGGCAAGGAGATTTTTTTTACTTAACTGCTCCCGATGTGTAATTATGATTCAGCCACAAAATTACTAGCAGGGTCCCGACCTTTGCAGGCCCTGGTGGAAACTTGGCTCAACATTCTCCTTTTCCCACTTTAATATCCAATTCAGCTAAAGAAGCGCTAAGGTTCTGTCAGGAGGCCCCACTTTGTGATCTGTTGACCATCAGCCTTTTGACATTGCACCACTCTTTTCCATGGCATGCCAACCTCATACTTCCTTGTCCTGGATAACACTGTGTAGGTCTCATCTTGATGCAGGTGTCACCTTAAGTTGTCTGTTTTTGCTGGCCATTCAGCAGCGGGGTCAATATCCCAGGACTTCAGATTTTCCACCGGCTGAGAGACATCATGTTAGGGGCTGTGTGGTGATTGCGTGCTCTGTCTGTGCTCATTACATAGTTCCTCAATTAACAAAGAAGTTCGAGAGGTAAAGATATCTTGCCTACATAAAGGAATCAGTTGAGTGCTAGATATGGTAAGCCGTTGTGTTTAGGCTACTGTCTGGAAAAGAGCTACAGGAGAACGCTTCATGCTCTTCATAGTGCAATACAGCCTGATGGTACCAAGTAATTGACTAGATAAACAGTTTGGGCGTTTTTCATTATTGGTGTTGAAAGTCCTAAGAAATAATTCAGGGCTGCAGTCGATAGGAATCAGTGTTGCTGACGTGATGATGCCATACGTGAACTGAGTAAACTAGAGCTTTCAATTGGCTCATTGCTAGTGGCCAAATCAGAGATGTTTTCAGTGGTCCCGTAAATGAAGATTAATATTGAAACATGATTTTTCCTTTTTTATATTCTCAAATGAAGACAGTCAGTTGTTTCAAGCATTTTCTTTCAGAATACAAGTCTAATCCTGTTTCGACAACAGTGTCTGTGCAATGCATATGTAATATTAACTGTATAGTTCCAGTGATATGCAAAATAATCAAGCATTTGAAACTAAATTTATTTTACAGCAAATTTGGCAATGTGGTAATCACTTCAGGAGGATTAAAAGATTGTTTTGTCAAGGTCAAGCCATTACTTCAGAAGAGGATAAACAGCCCACCCCTTCCCATATACTTTAGGTTACTCTAAGATATCTTAAGGAGTAATTATATTATATTGCATCATCACAGTGATATATGTAAAAACCATACAACCATCAAAATAGTCATTCAAGAGATATAATTTGGAAATGATTCAGATGATTAATATGCCTCATCATACACATACATGTAGCGATAACAACTAAGATATCCTACTTTTTGCACTTAATCTTGATATTTCAATTACTGCCTCATTCAATTGAAGTCTAAATATTGTTCATTATCCTAATCCTTCCACCTAGTCCAAAAAGAAAAAAGAAAATGACTGATAAATAAGGTATCTGCTTGTATATAATTACGGTAGGCCTACTGTAATACTTGTTCTATGGTGGCCATCTTCTTCATATATTTGTATATTTTGACATCAACGCATGGTCCTATCCTCAAAATAACCACAGATTTTTACTCTCTGGCCCCTTAAACCATTATATTCCATGTTTTGAAAATTATAGGTTCGTAAGTAAACGAAATAGTGCATATTCCAAGGCGGAAATCTTGGAAAATGGCCGCTATTTATATTTTGAGAGCAAAACATGATCACATTCCTTAAACACCATCAGGTTTGGATTTTCCATCCCCCGAAATCTTCATATTCCAAGGCTTGAAAATTGCACGTATGCTAAAGTAAGTGAACAATATAATGCATATTCTACATGTATGGCAGCCATCTTGGAAAATGGCCGCTATTTGTATGTTTCGACACCAAAGCATGGTCATATCCCCAAACAAACCTCAGATTTGGACTCTCCATCCCCTAAAACCAGTATATTCCATGTTTTGAGAATTCTAGGTACCCTATACAGGAAATATAACGATATAATGCATGTTATATGGCGGCCATCTTGGAAAATGGCCGCTACTTGTATATTTCGACATCAAAGCATGGTTATATCCTCAAATAAACCTCAGATTTGGACTCTCCATCCCCTAAAACCAGTATATTACATGTTTTGAAAATTCTAAGTACCCTATACAGGAAATAAACAATATAATACATGTTATATGGCGGCCATCTTGGAAAATGGCCGCTACTTGTATATTTCGACATCGAAGCATGGTTATATCCTCAAGTAAACCTCAGATTTGGACTCTCCATCCCCTAAAACCAGTATATTGCATGCTTTGAAAATTCTAAGTACCCTATACAGGAAATAAACAATATAATACATGTTATATGGCGGCCATCTTGGAAAATGGCCGCTATCTGTATATTTTGACATCAATGCATTGTTTTTTCCCAAAAATAACTTCAGATTTGGATTCTCCGCCCCCTAAAACCTGTAAATCCCAAGTTTCTAAACTTCTAGGTATGCTAAAGTCAGTAAACAGAAAATTCAAGATGGCTGCCGGCGGCCATTTTGGATTTTCGCGTATATCTCAAATTGCTCAATGCTGACAGAGCTCCAGCATGTAGATTCTTCAAATAGAAGGTCTCACCAGTCAAAATCAGTTAAAAAAAAACTATGACATTCCAATGCAACCTTACCCCCCTTGGCTGCCGGACTACTATGCTTTAATCTCCAAGGAGATTAAGTAAATGATCATTTTCCTATCACATATATCTTGAAAGTCTGCATGAATTTGATTTTTTTTCTTACTGGGTGAGTTTCTTCCTTAAGAAGAATATTAAATACGACATGAATAAAAGTTCAATATTTTATTAATAAGACCTTTGTAATGTTGGCCTATGATTCTGAGCTGTCAAAAAAAACCAGACTAATCATCAATTTCATCAGCTGCCTTTGAAGAAAATTGACAAGATTTGCCTTCGGTAAAAGATCATCTTATCACATAATCACATACGATAGTACGATTACTGAATATCAGTGATTATCTGCATAGGATGAATCTGCGTAAAATTAATCGATTTGCCGAAGTCCACGTGATTAAGTGTGTGGAAGTAGTAGTTAAATATGATGGCGCCCTTTAATCTGTCCTGATTCTTCATGAGGATGGTCAGAAGGAGTTCGGCTGAGAAAATAACTTCTTTTTCTTTTCAAGTAAATAGAGGAGGACGTTCTTGGCAATAGTCGGACCACAATTATTGAGTGACACTAAAGTTGAAAAAAAATGAGCTATATGATGTCGTTATTAGCCCCTAAATAGAGAAGCAACGCGTCCCTCAATCCTCAAATATCTGTGCCTCGAGAGGTGAGCCTTTCGACAGTCTTGGCATGTAATGTAGACATCTATAAACGTAATGAAAATTGCGTTGGTATGGCAAGCAAGATTGGTGCACAAGGACGAAAAAGCTTACTAAATTGCGTGCGATACATTGCGATTCTTTGGAATAAATAGACAGGGCTTCGTGCATGTACATATGTCCTAGAGGCACTTTTATCACTTGCTTTTACGCAAAGACCTTGACGCAATCATTGCCGTAATCAACGACCACTACTTTGCCATCATCCGTGACCGCAATGCCGTTCGGGTAACGGAGACCGTCCTCGTCGCCGTCCACGCGTTTTATGAACGTCCCGTCTGGCGAGAACTTGAGCACACGGCCGTTCCAGTCGTTGCAGACGTAGATGTTGTCGTTGAGGTCGGTCGCGACGCCCGTCGGGTATTTGAATTCGTCGTCTCCCTCGCCCGATGGTGTCACCTCGAGGAGGTACTCGCCATCCGTATCGAAGACCTTAGAATTTGATGTAATAATTTAAAAAGATGCAAAGAAACAAAAAAATGTTAAAGACCTCCTATTAAACTTCGAGCAGAGACTCGAAAGTTTCAGAAAAAATAGACCAAATAAAGAAAAAAAAGGAATGACAGCTAAAATGGCTGTTTGTAAAATGAAGATAAAACTAGTCCGATGTCGGAGCAAAATAAAGAGAGGAAAGGACCGAGATAAATCATTACAAAGGAAGATAAATTAATGAGAAACGAGTAAATTCATACACTCTAAAAAACGAAGAGTTAATTTAGCTCTTAAAGAGCGTGTATAGTGTCTGCACTTCGGAGTGCTGATTTGTCTAGATCAAATTTGAACGAGAAAAATCAGCACTCCGAAGTGCAGTCACTATACACGCTCTTCAAGAGCTCAATTAGATCATCGTAGCTCTTCGGGTTTTTCTTAGAGTGCAGTTGGAAAGAGCAAAGGAAGAAGGATGTTCGCAGGTATGAAACTTGGGTCCCTTTCAGTAAATGTGACTTACTTTCGTCACATTGTCATTGTTGTACCAACCATAGAAACCTTTACTCTGGCTGGTGAGCCCACAGTTTCCATAACGGCAGAGTTCCAATAATTGTAATTTCTATATGAAACAGACAACTGAGCCCCATTTCACACTTAATGACAACTATGGTAAATTTGCCTTTATCACCATGGTTACCAGCTAGTTGCTATTATGACAAATTTACAATACTTGTAATTATTTGTGAAATAGACACCTATCGCCCTTTCACTAGGTAAAAAAAATCGTCATTTGAATGATTCCAGTGAAAAATAAGGCTGAGAACGAATTTTTATCACGTGTGAAACCAAACTATAAACGCGATTAGAATCACGAACGCCTGCAATCATCATTAAAATGATGATTCCAGATTCACGTGAGAAAAAGGCCCTAAGGCTCCGTTTTCTAAAGACATACAATAACGTGAATCTGACCGTTATTGTGGGCTACCTTCTATTTTTACCTTGATTGTAATTGGCTGCTGACTTTTTTTAAGCTTGGTATTTTGCTACAATGGCAAATTTACAATGAAACGGACCCTGGGGGCCCGTTTCATAAAGATTTACAACTGTTTTAACTTTGCCATTATGACAACTACTATGGTAACAGGACTCAGCAGCCAATCATAATCAAGGTTTCCATGGTAGTTGCCGTTATGGCAAAGTTACAATTGCAAGTCCTCTATGAAACGGGCCCATGGGGCGCGTTTCATGAAAGAACTTGTCAGACTTAATATCCGACAAGTCCAGTTTTATCCGACAGTTACCATAGTAACACAGCTATTAGCCAATAAGAATCAAAGAAAGTTGACAGATCCAACAACTTGTCTGATAAAAATCTTGATGAAATGCTCCCCATGTCTGCACGGCTAATTCTCACCTGGAGTCGGTGGTTGTCACGATCGGACACAATCAATTCGTCCTTGCTATTAACTGCCGCAGAGATGGGACCTCTGAAATACCCCAGTGTGTTCCCATAGGCCCCCATATCACGCACGTGCAGCCCGTCAGGGTCGTAGACGCGCACACAATGCGATTCATGGTCCGTGACGTATACGTAGCCGAGGCTGTTGACTGCGACGCCGCAAGGTCGCCGGAGTTCAGCCGCACCGAAGACTTGAGTCAACGTCCCGTCCTGGCTGCATACTAGAACCTGTCAAGAAAAGTGGAAAATCAAGGACTGTTAATGCTTTCTATTCTGGATAATTTTTACATATTTGATATTCATTATAAAATCAGGCTTAATGGAGAATGGCAGATGATGAAAATGTCAGAGTGATCAATGATTCGATTTATCGGCGGTCTCGCAATCCAGCTTCCACGGCTTAAACCCGAATCACTGCACTTATGCATTTCGGTAAGGCATTGGGCTATCGGTCCTCTGGTTGCATGCTTGAGCATTCGTGCTTACTTATCAGGTAAGTGAAAATAACCACAAGTGGATCTAGGGGGCAAATCCGGCCCGTATCCCTCTATGAGATGCATAATCAAAATTTGTAATGTAAATATGCCGCTTATGAAAGCGATGACCTTTATTTTTTTTTTTTATTATTATTTTTTTTTTCGGGGGGGGGGGGGCTTGTCAAATTTTCCGTCGACGAAATGGCCTTAAATTTGGGGTGAAAACCCTTTTTTTGGCTTGTCAAATTTTCCTTAGGAAAATTTGCCACGCCCTCTTTCGAAAATCCTGGATCCAGCCCCGAAAATAACTATAACCATTATTGAAGTATTCAAGTATTAAACGGGATAAAAGTGAAAGTTTAGGCCTACTATAATAAATGTAATTTTAAATTATGCAGTCTGGAAATGAGCACTTGCCTGTTGATTTCTATGGTCAGTGATAACCAAATTGTCATCGTTGTTGAGAGTCAGATCGACTGGCTCAAATCGCTGGGCAAAGTTCGGGAAACCAATTTGACCCTTTGCGTTACCGTCGATGTCGAAAACACGGATACAACTGTTACCGGTGTCGGCTACGTAGATAAGACCGGTTCGATCCGAGACCGTCACGCCCCACGGCTCACGTAACCGAGCATCGGCCATGTACGGGTTCACCCCTGAAGTTGTGAGATTTCCGAAAGTGATTACCTATGTGAGATTAATGATCAAAAACGAAATTAAAAGAAAATGAATAATTGTCCATATTTTATTGTTCGAAGTTAAAATTTGAAATTATGATGATAGGAAATTGAACATTAAAGCGCTCGACATGCTCAATTCGCATTTTTTTTTAATGTTCTGAGAATCCATTTGCCCAATTAATCGTGGGCCTGGCAACCACTGAGCAGCGCAAGGAAAAGGTCTGAGCTGCAGTGTTTCATTTGTCACCTTTGTTGTAAAAACGAAATTAATTTTTATTTTTTTTTACTCGAAAATCATTGCTTGGCGCTTGAAGAAAATGACAGTGCAGTCATTTGTGGCTAACCCTAACCATCATCAAAATGTCATTCCATAAGCTAAGCTAGATATGCGATACAATTGGACTCCTCAACAGGAGATGAATTAATTGATGTTTTTTAAAGTCACAAATAACTTATGTTGAAAATGTCTCCATGAATTTGATTTTTTTCCAGGGTGGTTTTTATATTCATATCAACAATATTAAATACAACACACATCGAATTTGAGAAGATATTTGTAATGGTATGAGCAATATCACCTGTCTTTCTGGTTGCATGACATCAAACTCTAGAGGGCTCTCTCCAATCTGTTTTCCGAAGACAGAGACGAGGAGCCGATGTTTTCCCGCGCAGTTTGGTCTAAATGTAATATCATAGTTGCCATCCATGCGGTCACGTACCCTAGCAATGCCCACCTCACCAGCCGGCGAACAGAGCTTGGCCGTCACGGGAGCACCACCCGTTCTTACCCGCTGTCCTTCTGCATTACGTGTGGTCACCGTAAGACACACGTCTTCACCAGCTGAGATGACGGGCGGACACGACGGCTGCAGTCCGACTGCAATATGCGACGTCGAGGTCATGGTCGGGCTCTGTACTTGTCCGAACGCCGCTGCACGGTCGTAACTGTCCTCGCCCACAATAAATCCGATATAACCGTTATCCTCGGTCTCGATACCGGCGGTAAAGTTAATGGATTCTTCCAGCTTCCATGTAGTGTCCCGACTGATATACAGCAATGCGTGATCATCTCCTTCACCATGGAGGTTCTCTAGGACGTTACAGACACTGACAGTCTTGTCTAATAGTCGCTGCTTCGTTTCAATCTCTTCCTCTAGTTTCGCATCTCTTGATGAAAATTCTTCGCCAAGTTCAGCACTGGCTTCTTGTTCGAAGAGTTCAATCATTTCGATCATCTTCTGTTTCCTCTGTTTGATCTGGACGTCGATACGATCTCTGTTCATCTTGAGACGACGTTGTGTCTCCTGCAATACAACGATTGGGTAAAGAAATAGCTGGTATTGGGTAAGGAGGAGCATTAATGTTTGTTGTGCAAGGATTGGTCCATTATAGGACAAAATGCTTTTTATGCGTAACTTTCAATAACACTGGTTAAAATTTACAGACTTTGGTAACAAAAGCATGTATACTCCTTTTTGGAGTAAATATTCAACTGAAAAGTCACAACGAAAAGTTAACAACTATACACAGCATAAGGTACAATCAATACGAAAGAATGTACATAGAATGAATTCTGCTTCTTGATGCAGACATTAAACCTATGCCATAATTTATAAGGCAGTATCTGTAAAATATCTTTAACCAGAAATCCTATTAAGAGCACATGTATCAACCGACTGGGAAAAGTCATTTGGACTGGTATAGGTATGGTCGAAAAACAAACACCTTGTGGCCTTTCCGGACGACAAATCTTCATCACTCCTGGTGAGCAGCGCACTTGCTCGAAACGTCGAGAGAAATTGTCGTTTTAAGAAATAATATCCGAAAGATACCTAAAAGTATTTTCAGTACAATGCTTTTCATGACTATTTCACTTGCATGGTGCAAACCAAAACATCGTTACCTAGTTTCATCATCGTGCAAACCTTCAAATTATATATAAAATTCTACCTTGAGAATGGTGACCGAGTCTCTGAGACCCGACACCTTTTCCTTGGCCGTAGCTGCGAGGGTGCCAAGGGTCTTCCGACGACTTGCCGCTGTCTCCTGCAGCGTAGCATGGACGTGTTTCGATGGCGGGTGGTCCTTCAGCACACAAAGACGACAAATGGGAATGTCACATGAATGGCAGAAAAGCTCTAGAGGATATCCCCGATGACTCCGACACATCTTGTCATCCTGCTTGGCGAAGTCACAATCGACTCGCATACCACTCGACTGCAGGACAGACCAAATAATATTGATTTAATTGGTTTCTAAGAATTCTCTTTTTTATTATTTGCAGTAAATTTATCATGTAATCGTTTATAATGTGTTTATCGGAAAGAAGCACAAAGTCTTTCTTTTGAAAATTTTGGGGGTCTAACTTGTTTTAACTTTAATTGATTGTCTTATTAAATACATGTACATATATGCTTGTCAATGTTATCAATGACATCTATTTCACGTTTAATTCTGTTTTATCTTTATATCACCATGAAGAATTAATGAGGTGTCAAATTACCTAAATTCATACTATTAAATGCAGTAGAACCGACCGTAGAGTCTATATTAACCAGATGTTGCTGGAAAGGTACGCCTTTTGGTAGGTCCGATGTCGGCGACAAGAAAAGTGAGTAGAGGTAAATGAATGGAGATGCGTGAAAGTGAAAATGGACAGTGAACCTGCCCGAAAGGTCGGGACTTCTTTCTTCCACTGGCTGACTCAAGCTAGCTTTCTCTCATCTGCCCAAACACCCAAGCCTCTCACCTTTTCTGGTTTACAGTCTATTAGGGACTACACTCATTGCAGAAAAGGGATTCTCAACCTTCCAACCATCCACTTTCTCGTTCTTCCATTTCACTTCTATCTCAATCAGCGTCTATTCATTTGTTATGTAGGACTTACTAAGGAATGAACTGTAAACCTATTGCGTTATTTTACATACCATTATGGAAACCTTCAAACTTTCAAACATCATCTTACGAGGTGTCATCAACATTCTTACCTGGTGTTCGTCCAGCGTTGTCAACTTATGGTTCTTTGTCATACGTAGACGACGATGGGCTCCGGCACAGTCAAAACACAGCTCTTCCTCGCAGTCTGTACAGTAATGTGATGCTTCATTCTCGCAACCATGGCACGTCAGGGCGGTGGCCGACGCCTGCCGTTTCCGGCCAATGAAGTCGATGATGCTGTTGACAAAGAAGTTATCGGGGAGAGAGTGAACGCCGCCTTGGGGAAGCTCGTACTCGTTGCGGCAGACTGGGCAGGAGAGTTGGTCATTGTTCTTGGCCACCCATAGCTCAAGACATCCGACGCAGAAGGTGTGTTGACAAGGAAGAACCTTTGGTTTCTGGAGGCGGTCAATGCACAACGGACACTGAAGGAACTCACGGTCGATGTCTTCGGCCCGTACTACACTACTTGCCATGATATACTTGGATTGTGGTCAGATGATTGGTGAGTATACCTAGAAATGGAGGAAACATTAGTGGAGAAACACAGTAAGACAGTAAGGAGGGGGGTGAACAAACGCACTTTAAAGGGAAGCTCCACCCTGACATCAAAATTGTTTTAACAAATGTGGAAAAATAAAAGGCACGCATTATTAAGAATTTGGCGAACCTCCATCTCAAAGCTTTTATTTTGCATAAAATTTTAATTCTGTGACGCACCTTGTGAATATTTTTTCCGTTCGTGATATAAATTCTATTTTCACTGTCAGATAACTGAAAAGGATTCCAGTTCAGTGATACTAATTTAACATTTGCATCATGTGATATATTTTCATAAAATTTAGTAAATATGTGGAGCATTTTTACTATTTTTTTCTATTTTTCATAAAAATTAACTTGATGCCAGGGTGAAGTTCCATTTAGATTACAAATCAATAATTTATTACTAGTATGGTATTCTGATTTTAGTACTAAAGTCATTTATTTTTCTACAAAAGAGTTGAAAAGAAACAAAGCAATTAAACCATTATATTTTCTTTTCTATTCGTTCATCATAGATTTAGTTTATTCCTTCATTTATTTTAATTATAAAATCTATTTCCAGTCACATCAGCACTTCTTTCAAAGTGAAATCATATGAGATGTACCTTTGGCGACTTTAGATTCCAAGCATTGCCCAAGAGTTCCGGAAATATGTTTGGTGCCTCAGAACTCAATTACACGATATAGACAGACCACAGTCATTTGAGATGGTATCACTTTATAAGAGGCATATGAAGTGGCTATGGAGGGGAGAGACAATCAATTGCGCACTGATAAGGCTTCGGGCAATGCCCCCCCCCCCAGAAAAAAAATCCACATCGAGAAAAAGGAATGAAAGCAAAAATACACAAATGTGAAAATGCTTTCTAAATATATTGTCACATCTATTAAAAACAATGAACTTAAAAATTATTGTTTTTGCTTTGCTTGCAACTTTTGCATTTTTGGTCTATAACGCCACTAAACATGCTGAGGACAATGATTATTGTGTTGGATGAGCTCATATCAGCAGTGAGATGACGGAACTTGTCCCTTGCATTGTTGGTGAACGAAGCAGTAAGCAGGAGGGCACCAGGCCCCATCAAGATATGCATGTTGGTATGAATTCAGGGGACCGTTTCATGAACAATTTTTATCTGATAAGTTGTCAGATCTGACATCTTTCCTTGATTCTGATTGGCTGAGAGGCAGTGTTACTATAGTAACTGTCGGATAAAATGGGACTTGTCGGATAGAACGTCCGGCTAGTCCTTTCATGAAACGCTCCCCTGATGAAGGATACAAATCGTACATACTAGCAAATGTTTGCAACTTTTGAATACTGTAAATTTAGAGTTTGCGTTTAATGTGTAGAATTGTCTATTACGAGAGAACTGTTAAAGGGCTAGCGCCCTTAGCGTTTTCAAAGTATCATGTATTCTCATTGGCAGAAATCTGACCCCAAAGATAGGGGGGTGCTACCTATGGTAAATGATAAACGCTGCACCCCCCCCCCCCCCCCCGCTTTGCACCCGCCCGCTTTCCAGGGCCTTGGGTTGTACGCAACTGTTTCCATTCGATTCTGTTCATGAAAATTCCATACATTCCGGTATTTGAAGATGGTTGGATAAATCGTGTTTTGAAAGGGGTTATGAATAGCAAAAATAATGATTAATCAAATATCTTAATCTTTGAAGACTTTTGTCACCTGTCATCTTCATCTAGTACTTACATTGAAAACAGATTTGGGTATGGTTACGTTAAAACAAAAAATCAGAACATTGACAAAAGAAGTCCTGGAAGTTGCATGATACTCTAAAAATAATTCTCGCAGAGTTTAAAGGACGCAATCGTTTCGGAAGTCTTTGGATACACCAACTCACTGCCTGGGCAGATGAAAACTTCCAATGGCGATGGGGCGGGGAGAAACTTTAGATGAGTATGAGATCATCTCCTGGTAATTCTACCTAAACAACATGACTCATACTCTCATTACAACCAAGGTCACTTGCCTAAGATTAACATCTGGTGAAGATGCTTCCTGGCAGTAATGAATCATGATAAACACTGGCGTTTGGAGAACAGATCCCCCCAATAATAAAGTAAATAATATTCATAATAAGAAATAAATAAATAGATAGATGAACAAAAGTATTATTGATAATAAACCAATAAATATATAAATATATGAATAGATAAATGAATAATAAATAAATGAATGAATGACTAAATAAATGAATAAATAAATAAATATGATAATGATGATAATATTACATTTATATATCGCTCTATACTTTGGTTTCTAAGCGCTTTACATTTATTATTGTTATTATTATTATTATTTAGTTGGCCATAAAAACATACAAAAATTGTACAATGTAATTACATAAATACAATTTGAAATTGAATAATTAGATATAGATAAAGGAGAAATGAAAAAGAAAAGAGTAAGAAAACGGTTTTCCGTGGGCCAGGGCTCGCAAAAGTAAAATTCAGTACTATTGCCCAGAGGCATGCGAGCCCTCATGGAAAAACCGTTGAGAGAATATTGCACATTCAATATATAACATTGCACATTATTAAAATTCAAATAAAACACATTGACAAACATTATTCTAAAAAGTATGTAACGCCAGGCAAGATACAGTAAAAGAAATAAAGACGGGTATTGGAAAAAATTTGAATACCCATGCCGGACTGATTAAGGAATGTTTGTAATGCTTAACATAATATAGCACAAAAATAACTTAGATTTGTGTGAGGTACTAGAGCCCGAAAAGCAACAATGAAATGAAATAAGGAGGAATGCCCTAGACAACAGCAAGAGCATGCCTCCACATTCCTATTAATGGCATGTGTACTCGCCAGGCTCCAGCACCTAATACATAACACTCATAAAGACAATAGTAAAATTACAGGAAACTCGCCTCCTTTGATAAAGAAAAAGAAGAGAAATTAAGAACTGCATAGTAATAATAAATTTAAAAATATAGTAATGATATTAATATTCTTAGATTTTTATGTGCCCCCAACAGTTTTGCTAAAGAGGAATAAAAAAATAAAAGAAAAAAAGAAAAAGAAAAAAAGAAAAGAAAAAAAATTTAAACAAAAATCTAATTACCAAATGGATATAACAGATCATACAGCCTGTACTACTTGAGCATTATTCTGAAATATTAATTAAAAAAAAGATTTAATTATACATTAAATCCTTACTGACAGATAATTGAATCAAATCACAATAAAGGAAACACAATTGTTGGATGCACATCATAGAATAAAATATGCAAAGTACATGTAATTATTTAGGTAATATGGCAGCATAGGATATATCATTGTTCCACACATTAATGACAACATCTCTCCGTGGCATGATAAAAATAATGATCATAATAAAAGTAATATTTCAATCACTCAATTAATTGACTAATTAGAATAAAAACGAATCACCAATAAATTGAATATAATAGCACATTACAATGATATATTAAATTAAATCAACGAAATCAAAATGAATATAAGAGAATAAATCGAAATGAATAAATGTGTGAGATGAAGTTAACAAAATAAAATGAATTAAAGGAATGATATAAAATCAATGAATATACGGTATAAATCAACGTCAGATCTTCGGTTTAACTTCTTAAATGCCAAATCCTTGACAGAATATTAGAGATGTAAATCTACAATGTTACATAGATGATGGAAAACGTCTAGTACTGAAACTTGCTCGCAATTCGTTTATATTTTATCGTGAATGGTTTGATGTATTATGTTTATACATTCATGATTAAAGGATCGTGTTTTATTTCTCACTCGTGATGTCAAGACATAACTGAAATGTCAATCGATGGCCGTCAAGTGCGTTGACCTCTATCATGATTCGAGATGTATTTTTTTAATTGAATCTCATCAGGGGTCGTTGATGCATCTTATTACACAGTGTGAATAAGGGCAGACGTGTCAAACTCCAATAGTTAGGCAATTATTTTTTTAAGGAGTGTTATTTTCTTCTGTAATGAAGTCCAAATTTGAACCGATTTTTTGACGTGAAATATTATACACATCCTAAAACGTTTAAAGTTGCACTTTTAATTGTGTAAACGGGTGTAAATATTTTTTAATGAAGATTATACATCGCTACAAGATTGCATCCCTATACACTGTAAAAAAAAATGAAGTGCCATTAGCGCTTAAAGTGCTTGTATAGTGACTGCACTACAAGTGTTGATTTTCTAGTTTAAATTTGAACTAAAAAATCAGCACTCAGTGCAGTCACTATACAAGCACTATAAGTGCTAAATCAGCACTTAAAATTTTTTACAGTGTAGGTACTGCTAGTCTGTGTTTAGGGTGCAAGTTTGAAACTTAATTTCTTTGTGTGTAGCATGCTTACCATAAATATGTCACAATTCTGTTCAATGCAAAGCCTTGCTTTAACTAAAATACATGAAGGCCCACACTGTCAATCGTTTTAGACAACCCACGGTGCTCATCAAATGGACATTTTATTCTCGAGATCTATTTTCGTCAGGGGATATAATGGTCCTCTCTCCGTACGTAGGCTCACACACATAACTCGTCTAATAACCGATTAACCTCTGTACAAAATACCAGGCTATATGTATGCAGAGACGCAGCAATGTTCAAAGTGTGTTGTCGTATCGAAGTTTATCCATAATTTTCCGCAAGTGAGCAGTACTCTTAAGCACTTGCAAAAATATCAACCAAAATTCTAAAATCCATGTTATTGTTCGAAACAAGATCAGAGACAGAAATCCTCCAAAAATCTTCCATGACCAAGAAAGAGAAAAAAGAAAAAAAATGGAAGAGCTGTAATTTCTTGAATATTTTGTCAGAATCTATAACAGAAAAAAAAATAAAGCCAAAGTTTTTGCTTACTCTCTTCGCTCGGTTGCAGCGTTTTTAGATTTTTTTCTCTCATCTGTCTTTTCTTGTGCCTCTTGATTTTTTTATTTTATATTCTTTTTTTTTTTGGGGGGGGGTCGTTTCAGACTTTTGGGGGCTGGTTATGCTACTACTCCTAAATCTTAATAATATTGAATTCAACTACTATGAATAGTTTTCTCCTATTTTAAATGAAACGATAATTGAAAAAGTGAATGAAGTAACAAAATGAATTAATGCACAAAATAATTAGTCCCTGATTCCCCCTCTCTCCCTCTCTCTTTATCTTTATGTCTATGTATCGGTTTCTCTCTTTCTTTATCAACCCCAAATATCACAACGTGCGTGGATAATATATCTTTAAACCGGGTTCATGGTTTATACTTGGTATATTTATTACTGTATATTAGCAGCTGACGACGTGCGCTGTGGTTGATATAGGAACCAGTTTTATGTGCAATGACAGGCATGCGATGCTGGTGGATGGCCTTGGTATGATCTCTACATGCTTCCAGCAGACGAGAAGGAATTCCAGCTATATTCATTTTTTTGCGTTGGCTAGAGGGCGGTTTTTTAAAGATATGATTAATACCTCGATCACATTTGCTCTACGACAGACGGCCGTACGGCGAGTCAAAAACAGCCGTTTTATTCATTTTTATTCACACCACCTATATTTAGCTGGTACAAAAAAAAATGTTGAAAAAACGGCTGTTGTCGACTCGCTGCACGGCCGCTGTAGAGCAAATGTGACCGAGGTATCAGTGTGGTAAAACATCTTCTGAATATGAGTTTTCGAAACCGGTTTTGACGAGCAAATCTTGATAAAATTTCAAAGGAATATACATGTAATGTACTAAAATAGGCAATCAACAGTTGAGGTATACTTTAAAAGTCCCAACTTTAATTCTTTCAAGCTACATGGTACTCCTCTGCTCATGGCTCTTTGGCAACCCTATTCCACGGAACTTTGATTTCAAAATTTATGCTAAAATGTGATTAGTTTCATAGGAAAAGTGATGATTTCATTGAATATGGATATTTGTTAAAAATCTTTTATCAGTAGTAAACAGTGCTCATTTCGTCGCCTGACTGTATTTGTTCTTGATTTTTTTTTCTTCTAACTTCACAAATACCAGTAATGGAGGCACCAAGGTTTTGTGATAGAGGAAAAGACGTGATAAAAGCGACATCATTTTTTTCTTTCAGTTGAATTACATGGGTAATAAAGTGCTTACACTTGTTTTAGCTGAAAGAGCATTTTCGCCTCAGACCGGTCTTTTCCTATTGTTTTCTCTTCCCTTTTCTAACTCACTCTTTTTTCTCACTACTTGAAAAAATCTAGGGTTGGTCGTCCCCCTCCCATGGAGTGCAGTACCTTATCATCAGCTAGGCAAATCAAGTGTGACTAGATACTGTTGAAAATAGTATTCGGACTAACCATGGACATTCGTGCATCCTCCTAACTCATTTTTGCAATATATTGTAGACCTGCTCATGACTTTAGAACAATTCTACAGGGAAAATTTTTACTCTTGCCCGAAGGACTGAAATTTGCAAGCAAATCAGGTGAGCATTTTACAAAGATTTTTGTTTACAGTGATCATCGCCGACAGATGTTATAAGCTACTGAAATCCTTGCTTCTGATTGGCTGAGAGCAGATTTGTTAGTGAAAATCACTGACATAACTCCTGATGAAAGGCTCCCCAGATGCAAATTGTTCTGAAATAATGTTTTGATATGTTTAAGTTGTAGCATTTTTTAAAGGGGGTTGAACTGTGTGTGGTCTCTCATTGACTGTGTGTCATAAATACATAGTCTTAAAATATACATTTTTCAGACATACGACAGAGAATACATTAACCTACAATTGTATTTGTATATAGAGAAACAAAAATGTTTTGAAAGGAAAAGTTATTGTTGTAACATAGCTATTGCGGTATTAATGTATTGAGTAGTTAATTAGCATGTTATCACTCATGTGGGCCTATATTATTAGAGTACACTAGCTTTGTGGGTAAGGAAACCGGTCAGGGGCCCCGTTGCAGAAAGAGTTGCAATCAAACGCAACTCTAAAAATCACGCGCAACTTGATTTTCAACCAATCAACAGCGCGCATTTTTGACTTGCGATTGATTTTTTGACTTGCGTTTAAACGCAACTCTTTCCGCAACGGGCCCCTGGTATGAGAACTTGAGGACTCGAAATGGAGCTATTGGTTCGTATCTGCTCCAATGACATAGCTTATGAGAACGTTATTACGCAAACAATAATAAGCTTTTTTTCAAATCAAGTTGAACAAACAAGGTCATAAAATGTCTAATCTCTGCCTCCAAATTTCAAGATTCTAGTTCGACCAGAATTCGTCATGTTATGCAGACGGTTGGAGAGTATATATGAAAAGTGTATTTATCCCCATTGCTTTAGTTATCCTCTCGAATCATTCAACTGGCATGTCACTTTAAACTAGCTTCTGTATAATGCTTCTTTAGGGACATACTTATTTTTTTTTCATGCATTGCCCGTCATAGCACCATATCACCCGTTCCTGTTTCCACCCTTAATCTGATATCAGGCTTTGTGGAAGCCTCGTGATGTAGCGGTTCTGACTCTCGCCTTGTAATCAGAGGGACGTGTGTTCGAATCCCACCATGGTCTAGATAGCGTCTTTTGGCAAGGCGTCAATCCAAACTTTGGCACTCTCACCCAGGTGTTAAATGGGTACCCAGTAGGATGCGAAAGCCTATGTAGTATGACTAGCAATTGGAACTCTTGTTGGAATGCTCCCAGGGAGTGGAGAAGGTGCATACATTATGTATGCGGGCATGCCAGGATCCGAAGACCGAGTTATAATGTATCTGTAAAGTTTAATAGAGACGTCGCGAATCGGCTGAAAAACACCACTGTTACATAATAGACTGTGCATTCAAAACCACTGAAGCGAGGCCAACGACATTTTTTATAGAAGTTAGAACATTACATGAGCTCCCTAGTTCCATACGTTTCATTAATTGAGAATAATCTTTATAATTAGTAATTAAGCCGCATTTCAGAGGGAAATTTTTGGGGACGCGCTGTATGAGAATATAATTTACAGTTTCTTTTTCTTTGTTATTTTTTAATCTTTATAATGAAACTTAGAGCGCGCCCCCCCCCCCACCTGCTACGCAAGCAATCGTGATCCAATTCATACATGAAAATAATTCTGATGAATATAATCGGAAACAAAATTATTGGATACTGTACTATTGGGTAAAATTTAGATTTTAGATTTAGATTTAGATTTATTTCTGTTCAACAATTTTTTTTCAAAATACAATCAAAGTAACGATACATATTCAATATAATAGATATTACAGACAAATCAATGACATTTCGTAACAAATGTTGAATATAAATTAAACAAAACTACAATTTGTTGCAGTGATTTTATCAATGAAAAGAAACAAGAAATGAACGGAGGGACTTGCCAAGAAAAGCAAAAGCTTGTAAAGAAGGCAAGCCCCTAAACTTAGTTTCAATGCTAATTATAAACAAACTATATATACAACTATATACAAAAATCGAGACGGACGCAGAAGACAAACTTAAAACAAGTTATCCACAAAATGTCAAAATAAAACGAAGAAGCGACAAAAAATAAGAGAAAGTAGTACAAATAATAATTACAGTGGTAACACACAAAAAAGGATTTACAAAATTATAATAGGGAGGGTAAAGTGGCAAAGGAAAGAAAGAGGGAGATAAGGGATAACCAGGGATAAGAGATAACCAGCACGAGGGTAATTATCTGTCCAACCATTTTCGGGCAGTATAGTACCCACTGCGGAAGCATATTGTCCAGTAAGGTTAAAAAAAAAATAAGCAGCAATTAGGGCCTACTTTAGAATAGGCACGTTTTTCATCACACTGGATAAATAAAAATGTCCAAAAGAAATGCTCCATGTTGGTTGGAAACATGATTACCCTCATGGAATATTTTGGCCCAATATTTTTTTTAGTTCTCGGGAGGGGGTTCGGCAAGACTTTCGTATAACAATGTTGAATAATACTGCCCTTCCCCCAATGATTTGTAATGTACATTGCCATGAACAAACTTTGAAGACCGGAAACGACTTTTAATGTAATAATTGCTACTATATACCCACTGATCATACTTTATTTACCCTCAATATATATGTAAAGTGGATTGTTACATTCCAATTAATCATGCGTTTCCGAGAAGAGTAAATCAGAATGAAAAAATATAAACAAACGCGGTAAATGACTAGTATTCAAACAACAAATGGTACATAAATCATTCACTTAAAAATACATTAAGAACCCGGGATTAAGAACTTGATTAAGACTAATCTTCGACGACCCCCCCCCCCCCCCTCTTCTGTTCTATACTCAGACGTCAGGTAGTTAGTGAACAACGTTTAGATGACTTGAAATGATAATTTCTCATTTTTTATTATTCTAAGTATTTACACTAAGCATAGACCTATGCATGCATCCAAGTTTCACTCAGTTAAGCTGCAATAACAAGAGATATATCCCCGCACTTCCAACTACGCGTGTTAGTATGTTCACATCTACATACGAGAAGAATATAGGTACTTACCTAAGACACTTGAAGAAATTATTCACATCTGCCGCAAAAAGAAGTCATTTACATCCAGGTTTATATCCATTATATAAATACAGAACAGTCAGTCATTTAAAGGGATATTATGTACACACACGCACACACAATCCAATATACAGATTTGATTATGAAGTATATTAACTATGTGAAAACTATATACACGGAACTAGTAAGTTCCAACGCGGTATCAGTCTTCCACCTACGCTATACCATGTCTATGTACGTTATCCACACTCGCGTTATCCACGGGTGTACATAGAAAGTCAACATCTACTTTTGTCGTTGTTGTTTAATAGTTTACTTTAACCCTGGAGCTCACGATGACTTGGAGTGCGGTGGGTAGCCGTGACATACGACTCCGCTTGGGCCAGATGAGAGACGATGAAGTACGCATGCGCTTGAATTCGCGGCACGTGAATCATGCAGTTGATTTATGTGTGTCTGAAACTATCGTCTGCAAGATAGAAGTGAGGGGATGAAGTCGTGTGCCAATGGGTCGTATGTACACACTCAATTTCCAGGTAGTGCAATGATATTGTCTTCTGTAATAAAATTTATTTGCTTAATATCTTGCAAGAGATATTCCATGTAAAATACATGACATACAGTGCTCCACCCGGCAGTGGAGGGGGGCAAGGTATAGTACCTAGCCCCCCCCCCCCCTTGGACAAACAAACACACCCAACCTCAACACACATTAGCGCGCACACACACACACATGTAAACATTCACTGTGCTTCCTAGAAATAAATATGATTAATAATAACATGAGTCTTCGATTAATAATGTTCTACACCAGAAAATTGAGTGAAAGATTACAATATTCCAGTTTTCGACACCAGCCTGACAAATTGCTTTTTGTCTCACCTGACAAAGTTCGTCAGAGACCTTGTAATTAGTTTTCTTGATAGTCTGTTAGCCCGTTGGTCTGTTAATCCGTTAGTCTGTTCGAAAATGTTACAGTCTTCGCTCAATTTGCATCCATTTTTCATTTCACATTGTAGTATAATCAGTGGCGTATCTTGGATTTTCCTCAGGGGAGGGGGGCAAATTCGAATGCCCCCTCCCCCCCAAAAAAAAAGGTCTTCAACAACAAATATAGGATTTCGTACCAGAAAAAAATTAAAAAGCCAAAAAAGAAAGCTCGTCAGGGGGGCATGGGTAGGTCTGTTGCATGGGTTGTGACTCGTCAGGGGGGCAGACTGCCACCCCTGTCCCCCTCCCCTCAGGTACGCTAGTGAGTATAATAAATGAAAACAATGCTTGTTCATTTGTTATTTTCTTTATCAAAAACGACTACAGCTGAACTGAGGATTAGAGAAATATAGGAGAGCGCCATCTTTAGAGGCTTGGAGACTGACAGTGATATAGGCCTTGGACATGTCGGAAGGACCTGATAGAGAAATGATTACCAAGGCCGTGGATGATGATGATGGTGGCCGTGATAGTTGTGATGATTGCCATAGTTTTAGTGACGTAGTATTTCATTCATGAATCTTGTAGCACTGAATGCTCGGCTTTGAAATCATCGAATAATTTATTCATTGCCGTGGTATCCTTCGATAGCACTTAACAATAATGATAACAATATACAGTTCTTGTATAGCGCATGTTACATCATGAATAATGTCTAAATATTCAAAAACAAAGTAAAGGTGGAAGAGCTTTATAAAAAAAGGGCCACATGACTACAGTACAAATAAAATATAAACAAATCAGTCAAAAATGACTAGTTAATAGGGCCAGCTGCATGGGTGCAACTGTTATTCTAGTCATAGTTGACTATTTTCTAGTCATATTTTACTAAAACATGCAGAGTTATTTCTAAATAGAATATATGTCAGAAATGTGAATATCAGTGACTGCCATATCAGTTGCTCCCAGCTGACTACTGGTCTAGTCAATTTGACTGATTTGTATTAAGAGTGTACATACAAGAGACGTGATTATACATTACATATTAATACTGAACAATGGCTCAATGGCAGTATAACTATAAGATGAAAAGGCATATCGGATATAAAATAGACATGAATGTAAATGGAATAGCAAACAACTAGAATATAGTTTGATAGAAAGATCATGCTAAGCGCATTTAATTTGCAAAGAGGGTATTTAGTTCTCCAATCACGTTGGAGTATGGACCTCGCTACTTCATATGCAAATATATATCTACTATAGTACATACTAGTAGATCATTTGCTTTGCCCCATCACTTCTCCTCCCAGCCGCAAACGCAACGTCAGAGAAGGCCAATAGATAGGGGGAATTAAACAGTGAATGAATATTTTCCTGTATCAGGTTCTTGGGCCGCAGTTGAAGTGCTCAACGTAAATTCGCTTTTGAAAGCTTAGGGGAAAACGCAAGCTAGTTATTTTGAATTTTTTTAAGCTGTTAAAAGACTTGGATTTTAGTAATATATGTTTAGTTTTCATTCGGAGAGCTTTCTCAACTCACATGATGGGGCGTATCACCGGTATTTTGATTATCATTTTTATGGTGAGTGTGTGTCACGTCATTGTTATAATATATTTATGTATTTGTTTTGTATAATATTTGTTTCTGTTTGAATAAAATTGAATTTCAGTTATACAACTTCATTCATTCGTATGGAAGCTTTGAAGTACCATCAACGACGAGAAGGCGATATATTTTTATCTTGCCATGTCGACATAATATCCTTATTATAACATTATAATTTTTATAGTTTGGTGATTTTTATCCGTTAAGTGTGGTTAAAAAATCGTGACATTGACAGTTTTATAATTTGCCATCTATTCGAGGGACACCTAAAAGTAAAAGTTCATCCTGATGAAAATTTTGTTGTAGAAATAACGGAAAAAAAAATATTGGTGAAGGTTCGAGAAAAATCAATCAAAGATTAAGAAAATAATGAATATTTTTATTCTGTTTTATTTTTGACGTAAAATACGACTGCAAAAAATTAATTTAATATTTCATGACGGCTAACAAAATAAAATCTTCGAGGAGCGGGTGTGATATGATATTCTTCTTGATTTACTAAAGGTAAAATAAAAACCATATTCATATTTTTAGAAAATGACATTTCATCGAAATTTTACATGCTTTTGCATGACCGGTGTGTTGGATCAGTTGGTAGAGCATCTGTCTCACAACCGGGAGGTCGGGGGTTCAAATCCAGGCCTCGTCAGACCAAAAGACGTTAAAAGATGGGAGTTGCTGCTACACTGTTTGGCGTTCAGCGATTAAAGGGATAGAGCCTCGTCGATCTGGCGCTGCACAGCGTCTGCCGGGCCCACGATCAATTGGGCAAAGCAAATTTTCGAAGTATTTCATTTCATGTCTATTTCGGACAATAAGTTCTGGATTTTCATTTTCATTTCATTTTCATTCACAAGACGGTTGCTCGCATATGACGTCAAAAAATGAAAAGTCTATTAACTTTTTGATATTTGATGGGTTTTCCTCAAACATTCATCAATATTTTTATTGTTTTGTTTTTTTTGTTGCTATTTTTACAATGACATTTAGGTAAGGGTTAACTTCCCCGTTGATGTGTGCACTTGTCTCACCTTTTTTGTATTTATGTTTTTATTTCATATTTGTGAAGTTTAGACGTATACTGATAGTGCGTAATTCATATTTGTCACCTACCATTCCCTAAAATGAACAATAATTCGCCAAAAATAAATTTGAGTCCAGACTTTTATTGAGCAGCATGATATATCACATCCTTAGGCTTCAGTCACAACTCAGAGCAGCGACCGCCCGTCGGGAGCCAACCTGCTCGGGCGCCGCTGGAATTTAGGCATTGCCCAACATTTTTATTATTATTGTTATTATTATTATCATTATTATTAGCATCATCATCATCATTATTATTATTTGATGTCGAGCGGCTGGGCTGTAAGGACTTATCAGTGGCCGAGCAGTGCCCTGTCGATGATACCTCAGTCGCATTTCTCCTACGGCGACCGTACGGCGAGTCGAAAGCAGACGTTGTATTCATTTTTATTCAAACCATATAGCTGGTACAGAACATGTTAAACGGTTGTTTTCTACTCGCCGTACGGCAGCGGTATAATGTGACTGAGGTATTACCTATTTTAATCAAGGCCGAATCTGGGTCGAATCGGGGGAACTTTTCTACTTGGCGTCCGAGCAGTGATCGGCTGACGACCCATACACCAATTCCCGGGCGATATCCCACTATAGCCACCGGCCTATTTTAAAGTAATCGCCGGCCGATCTTAAATTCGCCGCAAGATCATCGACCGAGGGGGGGGGGGTCATCATAGGGGAAACTGCTGTCCAGAGTCTAGTCCGGGGGGGGGGCTATTCTCATGGGGAGGTGTCCTCCAGGGGAGCTGCTCACTGGGGAGTTGTTCTGATACGATGATTTACATTTTGAACTCCAAAGCTTTTATTAACCGCCCTTTCACACGGTAAAAAAATTCCAGTGAAAAATAAAGCTAATGACTAATATTTAGCAAATGTGAAACCAAATTAGATCATGATTAGAATCACGAACGCTAATTACAGTCCCGATTACAATAGCAATCATCATTACAATGATGATTTAAAGATTCACGTGTAAAAAGGCCCTATGTTATAATGAATAATGAATGAATAAAGGCGATTAAAAACACTTTGGCCTCGTGTATAACTTTACTGATGAAAGACTTCAATTAACCAAAAAGCTTACAACGCCACTAAACAATCATCGCAACTATATGAGCATAGATGTACAAACAAGTAATCGACATAATTTCATTCATATTTCATACCTTTTTTGTATTAAACTCATTGCCCACAGGTATCATACGTCATCGTCCTACAATTTAAAGGTGAGTTCCATCTTTCATGAATTATGAAATATTGCAAGGACGTTTATTTTTGTCACAATATCATGTACTTTCACCCTTTTGATCGCATGATCTCATGCGTGGTAAGCGCGATTAATATCTCTCAGAATGTTTTT